>NC_090284.1:15834328-16434328 GCF_037392515.1 Haliotis asinina
TTAAGGCCCATAATCATGTTTTAGGATACTGGGTGTCACAAAGCACTAATGGGTCGTTAATTACTAAGGTAACCTTTGTGGAATGTTACGGAATGGGAGTTAAGGTTAACCTTGGTAAAGGTTGCTTCTTCCTTCTGGAAAGGAGCCTCAGGAGACCAGATATTCGTTGGTCTTGTCATCATCTGTTTCTGATAGCGTAGTGCACTTGAATACCTTCAAATGTCATTGTTGTAATAACACACGTGTTTCAAATTCGAAATGTCCATAAATCTTTTATATTTGTACCAGGAATAATCCATATCGATATCATTTAGAGCCTGTCGGGAATAGGTAGCGAATGCAACATCTGGCGCGGAGAAAGGACGATGATAAACAACCGATGCAAATGAAAAATATACCCCAACATACCTCCGTGTGTGATTATATTGGATTTGTGTTTGCTATACAACTTGGAAACTGGGTTTGGTACTGTATTTTATGAAAATTATGTTAATCAGGTTTAAGCAAACACGATGCTCTTCCAACGACATTTAACGCTACAGATGATATGTACATATATGTATGTGTTTCACGATCAGCTGTTGTCAGCAACATGACATCTGGGTATATGGAGGACCAATGCTATGTGCAAATTGGCGGACACACTGATACACTCACGCACACATACGCATAGATACAAAAACTTGATAGATTCGCCGGTTCAGATCAACAGACACACAAAAAAAACATTAGGTCTAGACCAAGCTTACGACATTTATATATGTCCAGGAGTGAATCATTCACTTCAGCCTACGTCAAACGTGATATTTGTATTTATTTTCTGTTTGGTCTGTATTTTCAAATCGATGTAATAAACACATCAGTATTTGCAGTTAAGATACACATGAACACGACACCTTATTTCTGGTATACTTTTTATGTGTATTTTATAAATAGATGGAAAATATCGTAATGCCATAATCTGTGTTTAACACAACGAACAGAATGTTGCATTTCATTTGAAATACGGCAACTCATGTTCGATTTACATGTGGAGGCGATTTCATGAGGGCTTCAAGACAAGCTAATCTGCATTCGGGGTTGTGTTCATGTGCAAATGCCTTGGTGTTTATGACGTTTGTGTTTCTTTATAACTTTCAGAAACTAGCTTCCTTGGGACCGTATTTGTGGTTTGATATGTGAGCAAGATCATATTTATTAGCTGGTTTAAGACCAAGATCATACATTTTGGTTGGTGTGGGACCAAGATCATGTTCGTTTGTTGGTGTAGGACCAAGAACATGTGTGTGTTTGGTATGCGACCGACGTCATGTTTGTGTATTACTGTGGGACCAAGAACAGTTTTTTCTTAAATGGGATAATAATGGGATCATAATATTATATCCCTGTGTTGACATGGGACAAATACTATATTTCTGTGTTATTATGGGACCAAGAACGTATTTGATGGTTGGTGAAGGACTACGATCATGTATATGCGTTAGTACGTCGCAATATTATATCTCTGTGTTGGTATCGTACAAAAGACTGTATCTGTTTGCTGGTATGAGACCAGTAACATATTACTGGGCTGGCAAAAGAACGAAATCATTGCAGGGATTTGACAAGGATCATGTATATCATGTTTGTATGGGGAGAAAATATGAAAAATAATGTGCGTGTTGGCATGTGCCCAAGATCATGGTGTTTTGGTAACACGTGCACATGTGAAAAAGGTCACGCTTGTTTGCGTGTGAAAAGGGTCACTGTGTCCTCATTTGTAAATATAAGGGGATGCATCACTTGTGTATAGATACACACATGTGCAAAGGGAGTAAATGTCTGGTGCGCTAATGCGTTTACTTATAGCAATACCGGTTGAAGTATTTGCTGTGGGCAATACTTGACTACAACATGTTTTTATGATATCTTTCTTTAGCAGGAAATGTTCATCGTGATGCTTTTGCTGTCTGGGTGTGAAGATGTGTAGAGTCCTCGGTGTTCTCTGTCAAACATTCGTTTTGTCAAATCCTATCTAAACAAGACGCTTTTAGATGAAATGAGAATGAGATTGGCCAATTTCACTGCCTTTTCTGCAACCCTTCTCCCATGAGAATCGCCATCTAATTAGACCTGAGACATAGCCAGACTGAGAGTCGCTGTCCACGACGACAGGAGACAAAGTGATCAGAGTGTGGTCAAAGCTGTTGTTGTCGCCACCGCAGAAACTCATATAATTGTTTGGTGATAGTACATGCGTCGTTGATCAGCCTGCTGGAACTTCTCAGTTTATGTAAGGCCCCTTTATGTTCTGTGTACAGCTTTGTTACTAATGAGCGTTGGATTTGCGTGAGGTCCAATCCGGTTTAGAAACGACCACTGTATATTGTCTACTTTCCGGTGAACGCAAATCTGTAAACCATAAAGGTTGTGACCAAAGTTTATTTTATGTTCGCCATTCATCACACTTACACCGAAGATTATTTGCCATTAATGTTTGTTTGTCATTATTGTTGTGATTGATTTCAGCATATCCGCCCATTTCATTGTTAATATTTCTAGTACCAACAAATCTTTGTCATTATACACAAAGATGAAACCGTTACATGAAGATTACGTTCTGGTAATTTGATTTGGTTCTCGTTTAACTCAGCAATATTCTAAGTATATGGCGGTGGTCTGTAAATATACATAATCGAACCTGGACCAGACAATGCAGTGATCAACAGCATGAGCAGCGATCTACGCAGTCACCGAGCCGGACCACTCAATCCCGTTAGTAGCCTCTTACGACAAGAATGGGTTACTGCAGGCGAATTCTAACCCGGACCTTTACGGGTTAAAGGAACGGCACGCCTTGACAGTATACTCTAAATAGCTGTTTGTTTGATTGACTAATTGATCCGTGAGAAAGATCTAAAGAAGAGTTGATTGTATAATTCTAACTCAGTTACATGTACGTGTTTGTGAGTGAGTGAGATTAGTTTTACGTCACACTCAGCAATAGTCCAACTGTATGGCGGTGTTCTGTAAATAATCGAGTCTGGGTCAGACAATTCAGTGATCAACAACATGAGCATCGATCTTCACAGTTGGGAACCGATGACATGTGTCAACCAATTCAGCGAGCCTGACCACCCGATCCCGTTAGTTGCCTCTTATGACATGCAAAGTCGCCTTTAATGTGAAGCATGTGTTGTTGAAGGCCTATTCTACCCCGGGGCCTTCACGGGTCTGTAAGCATTTGTAATACGCTGCCTGTAGCATTAATTCATGTTTACAATGCAGCTGTAAACAATCGAGTCTGGACCAGACAATCCAGTGATTGCCACCATGAGGTACAAAGAATCACATGTCTATGAAATAGTGATGATACCGGATGTTTGCGTAAGGTCAATTGTACTCTGCCCTGCGCCCGTCATAAACACCTTTCAATAATACAGTGGCCATAATCTTTACCTAACTTAATTAGACGTGAAATGCTACTTCCATTCCTCTCCATCATTAAAGTTTACCATTAGTGAGAGATTCATTATATATGACCCTGTGTTGTTCTGGTGCTACCTCTCGTAACCGATGGTTATACTGACAGCTAGGAAAACTAATTAGCAAGGACAGACTGAGACATCTTAGCCGCCTTCATATGCTATATTAAGGACCTGCCAACACTTTCACTTGTGATGGTTGCTACTAGAAAGGATGCTGCTAATGTGAGGAACGAAGACGTTGTCAAAGTATGTCTAAAACTATACCCCCAGTACATGGAAAGTCAGTTCATATGTATCACTCTTCATTATGAGTGTGTGAGTGAGTTAACATTTAGCGTCACATCGCCATTGTTGAAGCCATATCGTGACGAGAACAATTTGATTTATATCAATACAAAAATCAATAAACTTTGAACGTAAAGTCCTCCTGAGAGGGTATGTAAGTCCCGAAACATTTAAGTAAACTCAAGCTTACCAGGATTTTTAAATGTGGTATTTTTGATATTTTAATTTTGTAAGATTTCCTACAGTCGTCTGCGACTGAAGGGATGGTGTAAATCCAGCTAGGGTCCGTGCAGGTAGCAAAGGCACTGTAAGTCCCCATGGTACCTAGTGTGGTGACCTACCTTCAGCTGTTGGCGATATATAGCCTATTTTTAAATTGTGTTGTCCCTTCTAGCAAAAATGTGCTAGTTTTACATGTATATCTGTGATATTCTAGTCATTTTACTGTCTTTTGTCGACAGATTTTTAAATATGTGCATACATTACCATTTTCCCAGTTGCCATGGAAACGTTTCGGACTTAGTCTCAAACGGAGGAATGGGCTTCGTTTTCATGACATAACTCGAAATCTTCATAATATCTTTCACTAGATCCTGGCAGACAGATATTGAAGTGGTGCCTTTTGGTGTTTATAGATATATGGCATTTATACTTTTCATGATTTCCAACGAAACGTTTCAAACAGTCTAAACATCAGGTATCTGTTAGATGATTTGTCCTCTCAAATATGTGGGGGCCGGGAGATATGCAATCCTCTGATGACTCCTGTTTCCCAAATTAGGATCTAAGGGTTATTCGTCTTACTATAGACGTGATACAGTCAATGGATATACTGAAGTTCATATTTGTATAAATTGTCTGCACTATACTCAGTGTGACGTTAAATATTAACTCAGTCACTCACTATACTCAGTGGATATCTAACATGCCAAATCCAAACGAAACCACAGTGTTAATCGTGGGGAGCGAACACTTTTAAGAATTACACATGGTTCGTGGTATGGTGATGTACCTTCACTAGTTGTTGATCTATAGCCCGTTTTTTTTATCTTGTATCGTCCTATTAGTTCAGATGTAATTGGAAGTTTTAAATATGTGTTTCTGATAATCTAGTTGTTATACTGTCCTTCGTTGACAGGTCTTTACACCTTGTTTTAGTCACGATATGGCTGAAATATTGCCGATGTGACTTAAAATCTGAACTCACTCACTCGCTTTCAACTATTAGGGTGCCCACTGCCCTATCTAGAATGAGACACAGGAACCGTGTAGTCATTAATGATCATAAATAGCTTAGAACTCCTACCAGACTAGAATGTTGCCACTTACTCGGGGTTTAGATGTTAACCAATTTCAGTATTCTCGTTAACTATCCGACCCATGAAGATCCAGGTTACAACTGATCTTCAGTAACCCAGGCTTGTTGACTTGGTTGACACGTGTCATCGGTTCCCCATTGCGCGGATCGATGCTCATGCTGTTGATAACTGCTTTTTTCTGGTTTAGTTTTATTACTCATAATGCTGAGTAAACCTCAACTCATTCACCCACCCATTACCTATCCTTTATGTTACATAACATGTGATATTCATATTTGTTTGGAATAGAACTTTGGTGACCAAGTTTAGTATAGTTCCCAACCACCGCACTTCTTGTCGGAATATACACTTCATCGGATTGGATTGTATATTCCGTGATCTGTTTGACCGCTAGGTGTCACTCACGATGTTGGTCGTTGTTCGTGGCGCAAACCACAATCACGTCTCTCCCAAAATCAATCATAATTTATAGAAGTGATTAAACTGGAAATGTACTGAGTGTAGCCTCAACGAAGACCACCAACCAACCAAACAAATCAACAAAGATTGGATCTGCCGTCGGGTCCATCTTTTACGAGCTAGCATCTGCTACCAACTACAGTCGTGTTTGATATTTTATTGGTCTTCGTCTTAACCATTCATTACTTTCCGAAAATTCATTCGTTTACTTCTAATATATGACATTACTTGTCATGTGAGATTTCTCCTGTGGACACCATTAGACACACTATGTCCTGACGGCAGTGAACCCTTACCGCCCATCAAGGCAGTACCTGTCACTAGATATCTTCTAGAGTGACGTCCACGGACATAGCCATTATTTTAGTCTCGGTGAAGGAAGTACCCTTATCATACAAACGATCAACCCATCTCGACTAATACCTCACGTTTACAGGCGTCTGTAGGAAGCAGGGGCGTGATAGGTCTAGGTTATTCCAGTGCCATCTAAACCCAGGTTTGGAAAGCATTTAGACGGATAGCGATTGCCCTAATGCATAATGGAAGGCTTTATTAGGGGAATTTGTTATTTTGTTGTAAATGGAAAACGTCTATGGTCATGTTGATTTCTATTGTAATTATTCTGAGGTGAAATGAGACCATTTATGCCCCAGTCGGACCTTCTGTATGGCGGAGGGAGCAAACTCATAATGAGCATAAATTGATGTTTGCTGGTCAAAGATGTGATGGAAGATCGATTTTGTAATTTCATTAGGTGAATGATAAATTCCAGCGTGTTACTCATGGTACAACTTACTTTTTGACTAATGTTCTTCATCTGAAGTACACACAAGGTTGATGAAAAAGATGTTGGAAGTAAGCTGATACAGTGTTTGAGTTTCAAGCAGTAAACCTTGTTAACTGGGAAGTTATAAATAAACAATACGCCCTGACATCTTTACAGGTTATATATAAATGCGGTATTATGACAAGGTTCTATTCCTACTAGTTTCCTGATCATACCGTGGACATCAGTTAAGGACGAAGTTCTATGACCTCATTAGGTTCTTGTGAATATGTGACCAGTAACATTAAATCAGCATGAAACGTACTTAGAGTAATCTTTGGTTTTGTACTCATAGGACTGTTAATTCTGGTTCGTTAAAACCGTAGCTCGATATGCGCATTTCGAATAGCATAGTGGTTGTGGTGGTGTGTGGTCCCGTGCATAGAGCTCAGGTCACAAATCAGTTGAAGTTGAGCAACGTTTGGAGCGGAGAGTCCTTAGGTCACCGTGTTTGACAGCTTCACATCTGAGAATCTCTCTGACTTTAGATGTGATACATGTGACCGTATCTCAGGCAATCAAGTTTGTGCCTCTGTTGACCCAGCAGAAAATGGGTACAAGGTGGGATAATTCATTAGGCTATAATATTCCAGCTAGGCCTATCCGGGCTAATAAAATCTGTAGAACTCTTTAATTTGTGTTCGTTTTGAACATGCACTTAATGTACGGAATTTAGTGCTATGGAAGCACATACCATATAACTTGGACCACTTTACATACATTGTCGACATATATGTAGTTATGGAGTGAGTGAGTGTGCTAATATGTAAGGTCCCATGGGAATATTTCAGCCATATCGTGACTAAACCATGTTTGATATTGAAATGAAATATGTATACATTATAAAACCCTGTCGTCAAAGGACAGTAAACCAACTAGAACATCACAGTTACAATTAAAACCAGTGTGGAAAGTTTAAAACCAATATCACTATTTGGACAATATAAAATATGGGGTGTAGATGGCCACCAACTGAAGGTAGATCACCATACTAGGGAACAGGGGTACTTACAGTACCTTTGCTACCTGCATGGACCCTAGATGGATTTACACCATCCCCTCAGCCATTGACCATGACTGAGATTTAGCCATTATTAAAAACAACAAATATACTTCGATCACAAATTTGGCCGTAGGACATTTACACAGAATGATTAGGGACATACGTAGCACGTAGTTATAGATGATAAGTTGCCAGGACAAAACGTTTAAGCATGCAAAGGTAACCTAGGTTTCTGCACACAACATCTGATTAACGAGGTTCCACTGCATTGTGCATTGTGATAAAAACGTGTCGTCTTTAGATTGCCCATCATGCACGCCACAGATATCACATTACGTCCAGATAAGATTGTTAAACAGATGATCACACATTTGCTATCAACTGTCATCTGAATGGTTGCTCATGTCCACTTGACAAAGCCTGTTCTTTGTCTTCACTCTACTACAGCCTGTGGACGGAGACTACCACTGTTCAAATAAAGGAAACGAAATCAATCAGCTTTTTGGTCTTGAAATCCCTGTTTCTTCAGGTCCGTTGGTTTCTGATGTTACCCCGTGCAGTTCATTGATTCAATTGTATGCGAACTGCATTGAGACAAATCAGATGGAATTGGCTCCAATCCGGGAACGGAAAGGACAAACAGTACGCCGGGGAGATACTCACAGTGTACAGGGTTCAAACACTGACGTAATCGTTAATTAACTCTTAGGATTTATGCTTTTAATGGGTATCTTGGTCCAACGGGTATTTGGAAGCAATTTGTTAGAGTGGGGAAATATACTGAGGTAATGATCCGGAATACAAGCAGCCAATTACACTTATCCGCTTTTTAAAGCATTTTTATGAAGACGGTTATGTCGCTGAAAGATTCTGCTCATTATCCGAAACATGGGGAACTGATTGATACCGTGCCGCAACGATTGATACTGGGTAATGAAGACTTGCACTCCGCAATACATCTTCCATACTTTGTATAACAAGATAGAGCGTAGGAGAGACCCTTTGCTCCACACGAAGCGCTGCCTAGATTGCAATCAGTATGATCAGTCTTGATTTGGCTCCAGCTGGCATCTTGCAGAGGTATTTGTTCAATCTAATTTCTTTCTTTGTCATCAACAAATCAATAGACTGTGTGATGACACCTTGCACATTAAATATGCTGTGTATTGCATTCAGGTCACGTTCTGTAATCGACTATCAACAAGACGGGTCCTCCGATTTTTTCCGCCGATGGTGCTAGACTACAGGAACCGCAGACACTTGCGCTTAGCTATCTCATAACCATTGATCGGTAGGAGACAGTGAGGGGAAGGGGGATCCTAATATCACGCGTTGGTAGCAGTATAAAAAATGAACCATGTGATGAAGTATGCTTTTACGGTTATGACAAATGAATACGAGAACTTCGATCACGGCTATGTGTTGACCTTTGTTGTTAAAAGGATATATTTTTTATGTATTTGTTCAGACAGAATTGCTGGTATTTAGAACACTAGGGACAATATCTTTAGTGACAAAAAATACGTGAAAAAAGTTCGGTTACCATGTAGGACACGAGAATTTTGAGGCCACGTGATATAAAATGATTCCAAGAATCCATCAGACAATCAATCCTTTCTCAGTTCGAGAAGAAAGCCAATACTGAAAACATGTTCTACAGCAAGGCCACCATCTCCTACAACATTTGCACCAGCATATAAAACGTCTGTGATCTTTCAGTGTAACATCTGGATTTACTCCTGTACATCCAAGCTCAAATAAAGCGTTGAGCTGCAATAAAACCCCGTGGCTTACATAGTACATCAACATCACCATCTGTTTGATCTTCTCAGATGTCTGGATTTATAGTAGTCGTTTTCCGGTGTTATGTTCCTTTAGGCAAATCATGGTACTTAGCGATGATTTTCTTAAGTCATTTGGAGCAGACATTTACATGCACGTTGTATTCAAGAAATGTCTAATACAAGTTCCTGTACAAGTCTGAATATGCATTTACACTGTATCTATCTATAAAGTTATGGGTAAAATCATAGCTTTTGAAATCATCTTGTTAATCGACTGTTATTGAATCTTTGCCTTTTCAATAACGTTCTTCATATTATACACGTATGTGGTAAATAAAGCTTTGAAAGAGGATTCTTTGCTGTTGACTGTACGCGACACATTATAGCGTCGCGAAGCGATGAGACAATTAAAACCACACTGACAGTTAGATGAAGGCTGGGAGCAGACACGTGGGCAATGCTTGAGGTGCTAACGTTGATGTGGCTTTGATGTAGGATTTTCACGTACTCTACAACTCCATAATGTCTTGGAGCCTATAGTCGAGTGTGGAGATAGCGGTATGCTGGGATGCTGAAAGCATCAAACTGTTCGGAACTCGTGTAATTAAACTATGCGCTTTGATGTCAGCCAGAAGAATTCCTGTTTTCTATTGATTAAGGAGTGTCTGCCTTCTGTTTGATTTTTATCATTAGATTGGGCCGTTTAAAACTAGACAGTGCTTTCTTATTCTTCATACGCTGTTTTGATTATCTACCAGAGAGTGGATGCTCAGTTAGTTATTTCTAGTAATCACACTATGGACGACACACATACGAATAAATATCTTTTGAAGGAGGATGGTTAACAGCCGTTCGAACAGAAAATACGCCAGTATATAAGAGTCAGTGAGTGTGGTGTCACGCCGCTTTCAACAATATTTCAACAATAATATTTCAACAATATTTCAACAATATTTCAACAGTATCACAGCAGGAGAAACCAGAAATTCACAATTGTACATAATGGACGTACACATGTGTTGACTCGAAATCGGGTCGTCGGCTTTAAGAGGAAACGGTTTACGCATCACTCCTGTATAATCATACTGAAAATATCCTGTGTCGAGTATCCATCCGGGCAGCTTCTCTGCTGGAAAATGGCACTGGAGGTACATTGTATATGGAGCACTGGCAGTCAGTACTGACGCGGTGTGTTGGCAAGATAGGGTAACTATTTCCTGCCCTAAGGGTAGGGACAACCTCACCGATATGCATAAAATAAATGTTTGTGAGTGCAGAGTTAGTAACTTAGACAGTCTCCTAAGTGGATACGTGCTTTCTGTAGGTCGTTCCTAACTTCATGATCTTCCTCAGTCTTGAACATCAGTTACCTCTCAGTGTGACAGTCAACTTGATGACGTATTCATAACACACCCTTCCTTGGAATTAATGTCAATGTCTGCCGACATCAAAAATATTTGAAGTTCAAATACGTCCTGCAACTGACTTTATCACTGCGGTAAGGGTGTTTACAGTCCCAGTGTAACCGTTGCTGGGATAATTTCCCGCGTCATATTTCACTTTTGATAGCATTAGCTGACATTTATTTCACAGAATATCTCCATGACGCCGTTATATTAAATCAACTATAATAGAGGTATAGGCCAGTGTTACTCCGGACTCAATTAGTGTCGAGTTCCCGGCGTCATGCACGGCACTGCCTACCGAGTATCGTGTGAATGCCGAGTGGCTCTCTGTGCCCGAGTGGAATTGAGCATCAGCCAATTCCAACTCAACTTTCTAAAGGAATCTAAAGAATATGTTCCACTGGGAATAAGTGCGTGTGTGAGAGGGGTCGCTTTTTGCCGCAAATGGCGCTCGTAAGTGACGTTAAGACTAATATAAAGTTGCGAGGAGATAACGGAAGGCCTGCGATCGTTACCAGGCAAATCGACTTGTTGGTTATTGGGCTGAGGACATGGCTAGAGATGAGGTCCAGCATCACAAGTTTAACGTCAGCGAGTAGTTGAGGGGCCTAGATTAACAACGGGGATCAATTTGCTCTCATAAGATGAGACTGGAGATTAGGATATTGACGCAGAGGCTGTATTGATATATTTCCCAATCCATGTCATTGTTGCAGCGCCAGCAGACAAGGTCAACACCATTCCGTGTTAAGGCGGTGTCAGGGAAGTAGGGCTGACGTTCTTCAGACTCCATGATAAAGTCATGAACATCCATACATTGACGTTGAACGGTTCTATGTGCTTGTCACATTCATCGGTTATTTCTAGAGATTTCATTATTAAGAACCATCGAGTTAAACATTCATGAGCATAATGGGAAACCAAAAAGGTCATACGTAAGTGTGAGACGCCCCCTACGTGGAGTAGCCACTTCTTGGAGTGTTGATGGTAGATCGATGCCATAAGCAGGGGTTACATAATTAACATGGGGAGACAGCCACTTGGCCCAACAAGTGCCAACACTGCCTGTGTAATCGCTCACGCTCGACATACCAGTTTCGATCACTGAAAGCGATACAATCCAAGTCTCCCATTAAGACTGCGAAGGAAGACAGCCATGGAATCAACAGCATCAAACCCGAATTGATGCGAGGTGGTCCTTGAGGATCATATTACAAACAAATCACACGAATGCTCTTGTGGGTTCTAGAAAGAAGCTTCATTTGAATTTGTAAATGATACTGCTAGACACAGAGGTGCATTAGACTTTATTTATCCCTTCTTCACATGTGTGTGGGCATCTTGAAATCGTACAGAAGCTGAATACTCTGTGGAGACGCATAATTTAATGATTCAGACACGACGTTACCGCATCTACATCGCAAAGTGATTCCTTTAACTGAAGCTTAAAAATCAGTGATGGTATAATTCAAGATCCACATTCGATACTGTTATGAGTTTTTCGCCCCTCTGGTCTGTGTAGATATGAGTCACAGTGGAATGCAAAACCGCACAGCAAACACGGAGCAGTTAAGTGTCTGTGTAGGTACTCCTTTCTTGTAACGTATAGAAGTAATTCTTAGTGAGTCGTTGACTGAATGAGTGAGAGGAGTGGTAGGTGAGTGAGTTGAGTGAGTTAAGATTTTTTGTCACATTGGCAATGTTTCAACCATATCGTGACTAATGGTGGAATGGCTAAGATAAAGTTTTCGCAAGAATTGTGCATTTGGTGATATAAGCACCAGAAATGGTCATCATATAAAAAAAAACATGTCTGAAATAAGAAGTCATGCATATTTTTAACCATCAAAATACATACGATTATTCCCCAACTTTATGGCTCAAGGTCAAGCTAGGGGGATACTTCAGATTGTCATTTTCCCACTACAAATCATACTTAACTGGTTTTATTATTTAATGGTAAAATCAATTAATTATCACAAACATGCAAATCATACCTTATCCTGACTCATAATCAAACAAATTGCTTATTTAATCTCATTTCTGAATATTAGTCAAAATCAAGCACTTGTGTTCCCCCTTCAATACAAGAAAAACAAACAAAACAAATAACATCATTTCAAGTTGGGCATGTGCACCGGATGCACGTTACCAAGTATGTATGACTCTTCGTCTCTCATACTGGTGCCAACACAGTTAAGCTCACATAATGAAGGCCAACATCAATTAGATGCTAAGTTGGACTGCAGACAGGTTGGCCACGGCTTCCCCGTAGAAGTGTCGTCCTCTTTCACGTGCACCCTACTACCAACTGGAGCAACTTTTCAAACCGTCAAGAACTAAGCTACCAGAATGCAGGCTCTTCCTTGACAGCTTTATACTGTTAACAGATGAATCTTTCTGGGCCTTACCATGTCAAGACCCACCAACAAAACGACGGTATCACCCTTTAAAGATCTACAGTCCGGCAAAGAATCTATGAATAGCCATGGTCAACCAGCAGAAGTACCAGAAGTCTATCTCCAACCAGATCTGCTCAGCATCATCAGACTAACCTTACCACGGAGACAAGTGAGTACTGCTCAAACTGGGACTTTCTGGAAGATTCTTTCATCACAAAGATCTTCAGGAATAGATTTACTATACGTGATGAACACGTTATCGCTACACTCTATCTTCAGTAAGCAGAACTCCTACAACCCAAGGTCAGAGATACGGTAGAGTCACCCCCATTCAAAGAAGCAATAGACGTTACACCTCAAGAGACTGTCGATCCGAGGTTCTGCTCCCAGTTTTCTTGGCTCCCAAGAACAATCTATCAGACAAATATGAAGAAGTTCAACAGCGATTAATATTGAAGACATAGAAGTTTAGGATTCTGAAACAGACAAGACAGAACAACGTCCTTGCAAGTATGGATTTAAGGGATCTGTGTGCCTATGCCAATCCACCCAGGGTCCAGGAAGTATCTATGATTCCTGTTCATCCATAAAATTCCTAGTGAAGGGTTCTACAGTTTGGTATTTTATGGCCCGTGGTTATTCACACGGGTAACCAAGCTTATCGTGATCTTCCTGCACACAACAGGGAAATTAGATGATCCTTCTACCTAGACAGTGATATTCAGTCACTTCAGCAAGGTGTTAAACTCCAACCTCAGAATTTCACCCTGTGACTGCTGTCCAATGTCAGCCCAGTCACTTACGAATAGGGACACGTTGCAACTACGACCCATACAGAGGTTTCTAACCTTACTTCTGGACAAGGTGGACTTCAGACCACAATAAACACATCACCTACAGCCTCTTTAGCACGACCTGATCAAGTGAATGCTATTGCATTGCGAGACCGTGTCACAACTGGTGGGGTCTATTAATGTGAAAAGGTCCACTTTTGTCAGTTGATTATCAACATGTCGGAACAGCCAAGACATGGACGCCGTTTGAAATCTCAGAGTCGAGTAATTTCTTAACCAAATCTAAATATGGTTTAATGTTACCGACTCGGGCTTTTAGGCAGCAAACAGCAACACTAATAACATTCTCTGCTCGCCTATTTATTGACGTTAACTCGACCATTTGACCTCCTTGGTCATGAATATATAGAGTAGCTCTGGGGGTTGTCGTTGTTTCGTTAAATCATTCTTATTTGATAGTATTTGCGAAGAAAATTTCGATTGCCATCCCATCAATACATGCAGCTGCTGTTAGGTATGTTAAAGGCACACCTTACCAGCCCTGTAATATATGGGGTCAGTTATTCTTCCACAGCATGAACTCCCATCTCCAACCGAGTCGGACGGAATACAGAAGGAAAGTGAACAGTATGTTCCCTACTGGACGACACCACACCAAGCATCAGCCCCTTGTCAGGAGTTGGTTTCTTGTCTGTACAAAGGGGTGTAACAACCGATGCAAGTGCAAACAGGACACACATATGCAATGGTGCGAGACCCAGTCTTTATACATTTACTCAGCTATACTTTAAAGATGTTTAACCAGTATTTTGTGTCAGTATTTCTATAGAAAGTCGTCACTGTAAGGTATTGATGGCAGGCCCAAAGCCGTAACAGTAGTCAGAAAAGGCAAACTATTGTTTATCTATTGCGCATACGCAAAATCAAAATATTTTTAGAGCTTCCATATCCTAAAATGTTCCCTATGCACCAGTCTATAAATGTGAAAAGTGTCATGCTTTTAATCATTAAATGCCCATTTTATCTGCTCATCTGCTCCTCTATAAATCAAAGAATACGTTGATAATAGATAAAGTTATGCTATAAAACCTAGCGACACCAGGCAGTAAAAACTAAATATAGTGTTTGAGATACAGATATAAAACTAGCATATAAATTCAAGCTTATACCACAAGGAAGAACCATACAATAAAGAAAAGGAGAATAGATCACCGCATTGGGGACTATGGGAAATTACAGTACTTTTGCAACCGGCATGGGCCCCAGCTGGATTTATACCAATCCTTCGGTTGTTGGCGAGTGTTATTCAAAAGAAGGTACGTCTTTCTGAACATCATACACGCCCGTTCAAAATACAGGTTGTTCTTAGGAGATCAGGTCATGGTGTCATCACTGTTTGACCCTAAGGAATCTGTTCCTCCTGAATTTAGTGACGGATTCCCCGAAGATGACTTTGTGAATATGAACTGACATGAGAGGAGAGGTGTGGCAGTGAGTTCAAAACACAAAGAAGTGATTTTGCTAAAGCCACACAACTGTGTGAAACAGTATCCCAAGAAGATCCATGTTAGAGTTGCTCTTTAGCAACACATTCTTTCGTAACCTGCGAGTAGTGGGATGTCGTGGTCAGGCTCCTTGACTTCGATAACACATGTCATCGCATATACTGATGCTCCTGCTGTATACCACTGGATTGTCTGGTCCAGATGCGATCACAGAGAAATCATTGCTGAGTGAGACATTAAACAGCAAACAAACAAGCCAAAAATACAAGAGTCAAACGAATGTTTGGAAGAATGCTCCGGGAACAGGGCCTCATTTCACAAAGCGCTAAGGTGACTGTAAGTCAGTAAGGTAAACCTTACTGCAATGTTAAACAATGGGAGTTAACTTTTGTTAACCTTAGTTAAGTTTACTTAGTGAAAGGAACCCCTTATCTTTAAAGATAGGGATGTACTACTGCAGAATCCACTTTTACATCTAAAGAAGAATACAATGATGTTTAAGTCTTCTTCATTGGTCACTATTTTCTATGTGATTCACTGTTTCCCCTAGCTTCTATGCCCAGTGGAGTCTGACACCGAGACTGATTATTATCAGGTGTTGACGTGATATACTTAAAAGGTTTTTCATGGCGTCGAATACTCGACTTCGATTCCCCACTGTATAAAGCCATTTGGTTTCCCCTCTAATGCTTAACCATTGTGAAAAATCGCTCCAAGGCATTATCATACACTAAAACGGTTTGGTTTCAGTGACTTGATATTACTGCGAGGTATAATTCCTGTAATGTCACTCGTATAAACGTGTCAGTAATCTACAAAGTCTTTTTCTCCTTGTGTTTCAAAAACGTCTTTTTAACGCGCTCGTCAATAATTATAGAGTCTCGTTTCTTACTACAAGACCTCAATGCCTCCAAGATTACACACAATAAAACATGTAATTAATTGCCAGCAGCCATGGCATCAAGTCACATGACCTGCCCAATGGTGACAAGAGTCCCACAGTGACAGATGAATGAGTTCCACGTCCTTGATGGCTGAAGCAGCATTTGCATTGAAGGCTAGAGGCGACAACGGCATAAATTGTAAATTATCTAAAGCATGTTTATAGATCACTTTCGGAAATGAACTTACAAACAGTAGACATATGATGGACATATAGCTTTCTGATACTGGATGCTGAAAGATGAAAAGTTTAATCTTAACTCATACAACAATATGCATGCAATATACAACACCGACTACGATTTCACATGCCAAGGATTGTTCCTCACATTACTAGTGTAGTAGTATTGTGGTTCTCCTCCGAATTGGGAAAACGAAATGAGCTAGTGCCTGTCCTATATAATATGCTCATTAGTGTATGTGTATGTGTGCGTCATTGATGATGACGTATCAGAACAAGGAACCAACCATTTCCATCCCCGATAATTATGGTGGTGAGTGATTATGAATAGTTTGTGTAATGCTTAAAATGCCCTGTTACAAAGTTATTGTCTACCACAGAAAATTCCTTGTCGCAATGCTTTACCCAAATATAATCGAACTCAAAACTGTATTTAGAAGATCACACATTTAATTTCTTCACAACATATATACGTGGAGATCCTCGTTAATGATCTTCAGTAACTAATGTTTGTCGTCAGAGGCGACTAACGGAACCGGCTGGCCAGACTTGCCATCGACATTTGCCATCAGTTCACCATTGCGCAGATTCATGCTCATGCTGTTGGTCACTGGATTGTCTGGACCAGAATCGACTATTTACAGACCACCGCAATATAAGAGGGAATATTGCGGCGTAAAACTAACTTCACTCACTCACCAACCAAATTTCTCATGTAATAGATAACGTGAAACCTGTACAAATCCGCATGTCACCATGGGGCCGTTACTAAAAATTTCAATCATAATTTCAACTGATCTATTGACAAACATCGTTTTTTAAATGATGCTTCGCTCCTTCGCTCTGGCTTCTGAAGACAATTAAGACTTTTCGTTACGATTCCGTCATGAGCCATATTTCGTCACTGTCGCTGGCGGAGGAAAATTGCTCCCTCTGGCGCCCTGTCCGGCTATATTGAGCTTGTATTGACCATCTCCCCTGGTATTGACTAGGGAGCAAGTGATAGCAGACAATGATTAGGTAGGCAGGCTGGGCCGGGGTTTCATAGATACAAACTCAGCTAACTTAATACATATTAATTCCGTTTAACCCGTCGGGGGAAGGCGACATAAATGGCAATGGCTACTTGTACGGCGTTTGCTAAAAAGATGAGATGACGGTGATTTGTTGAATTGGGCACATATATATCGAATTTTGATTATTCGAAATTTGTGGACAGGGACATTGACGAATTTCTAGACACGTTCAAAATTGGATCCGGTTTTATTTGTTAACAACTTAGAACTGCGCGTCAAAACCTGTTGGAAAATAATGGCACACACATAAAACATAGTTGTACATTTATATATTATATGTCTGCACTTGTGTATGTGTGTTTATATGTGCATGCGTGCATTCATGCATACATTCATAAATGTATGATGGCGCAGTAATTAAAGTGTATAGTCCTCCTGAGAGACGTAAGTCTCTAAACATTCAAAGTAAATTTAATCGCACCACGTTTGTAAACGTTGTATTCTTGATGTTTTAGTCTTGGCTGATATTTCTCACAATCGCCAACAGCTGAAGGGATGGTGTAAATCCAGCTAGGGTTCATGCAGGTAGCAAAGGTACTGTAAATCTCCATGGTCCTTAGTATGGTGATCTACCTTATATTGTTAATCTATAGTCGGTTTTTAGATTGTTATTGTCCAAATAGTGATAGCAGTTATGTCTTTCCATGCTAGTTATAATTCTAATTGTGTGATATTGTAGTTGTTTTACTGTCCTTCGTCAACAAAGTTTTATAATATACATGGTGTTTGGTTGGAAATGAAATAGTTTCTAAGATTGTACGCACAGACTGTCACAACTTGTTTTGCATAAAGAGCCAAAGGAGTGGACTTAACATTTTGTCAGTGAAGCTAGTCATGGTTTTGTTTAACAAGTATGACGGGTTCTTTGTTACTGTGTGATAGTGATTACTGATACCATGCTCTTGCTGTTGTGTAATGGCTATTCCTTAGTTTTATGTTACTAGGTGATAGTGGTTACTGACACCATGTTCTTGTGTAGTAGGTATTTCTTGGTTCTACGCCACCCTGTGATTTTGGTTACTGACACCATGCTTTTGTGTAATAGGTATTATGGGTTCTGTGTTAACGTCTGATAGTGGTTAGTGCCATCATACTCTTAATAGGTATTCCTTGGTACAATATAGTGAGTGAGTTAATATTTAACGTCACATCGGCAATATTTCGGCCATAACGTGACGAGAACATAACACTGAAATGGAATATATGTGTAATATTAAAAACAACTGTCGACATAGGATACTAGAATATCACAGACATGAATATAAAACCAGCATGAAAAAATAAAACATTGTAATTAAAGAAGAAAATACATTATAAAACACGGGCTATAGATCGCCAACAACCGAAAGTAGATCACCATACTAAGGACCATGGGGACTTACAGAAGCTACCTGCATGGACCCAAGCTGGATTTACACCATCTCTTCAGCTGCGAGTGTACGAAATGCTAGCCAAATTTAAAATGACAAGAATACTACGATTAAAAACCTGGTAGACTTAAATTTACATCGAATGATTTGTGACTTACGTACCCCTTGGTGTAATATAACTATATGAAAAGGGATTAATGTCCAAATGTGTATATGACTTTAAGGATACCGTCATATTTAGAACGATCTAAATAAAAAGTAAATTCTGATGTAGAAGAATAGGATGCAGGTAATGAAATACTTTCTTCGTAGTGCACTGTACACACAATCTTTAAACAAATACCAGTGAAAAAGTCAAGAAATGATCATCACTACTTGCATCAAGTTCAACATTCTCGAAACAGGAGGCGACCGTCTTGTGCCGGAGGTGTTGCAAGATGCCCAGCATGTTCTGTCTTGTCACTCACGTGTCCGACATGAGGTCCAGAATTGCAATAACAACCAAAAACAAGTAGTTATTCGATCAGCTTGGAAACATCCTCTTTCAAGCGTAATTGCAAATGCGTTGCCGTTCCCTTTATGTAAACTTGACTGACGTGTAATTTGTCGGGTTTTTTTTGTTCCCTGAAACTTCATATAACACACAGAGAATAGTCGCAATTGCAGAGAAGCCTCTAACATTCTGTTTCCACATGTTAACAAACTAGTCTCTGAAAATGAATAAAACATGTCGACCAATACCAAATAATAGCGGTTGTATAAGTCCATCTTGACGATATCCATGTGACGCAGCTTGGGACTGCTTATGGATTCCTTGCCAGACATCAGCTCAAGGTTGTAGCTTTATGTAACTGACTGAGGTTAAACAATGTCAACATTGATCATCAGTTATGATCTAGCTGTAGTGATAGTATTAATCAAAACGTTATGAGCGCACAGAGGATATTGGCTTGGATTTATGCCACGGCAAAGAGATTATGTAGTAACGACAGTATTCACAGGGATTATTCCTCACGGTATGGTGTTCGTGTCGGTGATGCCATAGTGAGGAGTGTTTTGTATGCATTGGATGGCCCAACGTTCTTTGCACATAATATACAACGCAGCCACAGACACAGATACAATCATGCATAAAAAGACACTAACAGCATCCACTAATATGGACAAAACAGTGTGTGTGTGTGTGTGTGAGAGAGAGAGAGACAGAGAGAGAGAGAGAGATCTGTAAAGGCAGTGAGAGAAAAATATATATAGAGAGAGAGCGATCTAGAGAGAGTAAGGGTAAGAGAGAGAAAGAGAGAGGTAGAAGCAAACACATAAAATAGCAGACGCACGTAAACCAACAAACTCAAACACAAACACCTATATGCTTCCCAAACACACAAGCACGTGGATAAAGCACACAAGCGCTCTTTCGCATACACACATGCACAACATATAAACAGACATACTATCACGTAAACAATTACACGCGTACAGAACAGACAAAAACGCTCACGGTGGCTAGTAACAATCCCTTCCGATGTACAATATTTACACAGTTTTTTTATGTTGTAAGCGGGACGGTTCGGTTGTTGGTGTTTGGTTGGCTGTTGACCTGAGTACTACATGACCGCAATATTTGGTTTTATTAACACACATTGATTATTCTCTGTGTTCATCGCCATTTAACAACGCGAATACAGATGAGGATGAAACATGGGAACGACCAGCATTTCATGGCGTCGACCATGTTCTCCTAGCAACTCTGATGCTGAGCACTGAACAAACATCGCTAGTTGATGCGAAACTTGTTATTGATTATCTCAATTGATAACATCCAATATGAATCAGAGATTACCAGTAATACCATGTTCATGGAGACTAACTACAGTTTGTAGTGTGGACGAGCGAATGCAAGGCGGGTACCAGTATGTCATTACTTGCCTGCTTGTAAGGATTGATCCAACACAAATTCCGTTATCGAACGGGGCAAATCTGTCCTTATTAGACGACATAAGCGTGCACTTGCATTGCTTGCTTGTCAATCACACGTTCCCATCATGGCGAAATAAACTGTATAGTTGGGAACACGATTCCAGTTTAATTTGGTAATTAAGGCGATTACACTTTTGAGCATGATGTCAACTCGCTCTTCGTTATATCACGAACGTAATTTATTTTCTTGTTTGGCGCCCAGATCGTTCCAGCAAACCGGTTTGCTATAGCAAGTCCCACGTGATTTAGACGTTGCATACTGGTAAAATCCGTAACTTGTATGGTGTTTAAAAAAGTAAAAAGATCGAAGCATTTGAAACCAGATGGGACCATTAGGTCTACAACACACACACACTTTTGTTGCCCTGTATTCAAGTATTCTGAAAATACATCTGTAAAACTCACTGTCATGTTTTTAACTCTAAACTCGTTATGCAGCGTGTTTTTTTGCGATGATACAGTCTCCGATTATATAGACTACTGGAAAAGAGATTCATAAATCTTAGTTTAGGATACAAACTCGAAATGAAATGTTCGAAAGGGTGTAATTCCACCCTTAATATTTTACGGTTCACCTGATAACATACATTGTGTAATATAATACAGTTGTAAGGATTAAATCTTAAAATATACATCATACATTAGTAAGGATAGATAAAACGTATGTTAAATGATACATACCGTGCATGCTTGAAAGTAATGATAAAACTTGTGATACAATGTCATAAAGCCATAAGTGAGTGAGTGAGTTAATATTTAACGTCACGTCGGCAATATTGCAGCCATATCGTGACGAGAACGATTAATTATAAAAATACAAATGAGTTAATAGCACACACATTGTAAATACCTGTCAACAAAGGACAGTACATAAAGCCATAAAGATAAAACTCGTTATATTAAGGAAATCTAATGTTAGAGATTGGTTAAACGAGAATCAGTGGATCATATGGTTTTAATGATATATAAACTGTACGTTTTTAATAATGCATGTAGTTTCATAGAATATCCATTTGTCATTTGCATTGAACTGTTGTCCTTGCCAACAGATGAAAGCAATATGTGTCATCATGTCAGCCCTAGGCACACAAGGGTATTGCTGTTTTCATTCTGATCAATGTGTCATCGAATGCGTTCAGTATTCGACGTTATTTACGTTATGACCCAGTTAGCAAAAAGAGAAAACGAATCTTGGCGTCGTGTAATGAAGTATTGACCATTCCAAAACCAACTACCGTGAACCGGACAACAACTTCAGTGGACCAGACAACAACTTCAGTGCACCAGTGAAGGGAGACATACTTAGACATTGCTAACTACCTTGGAATAAGATACACTGGTGTCAACCCCTTTGAAATTGCTTTTTTGTGTCAATTGTCTGAGTGCCAAATGCTGTTTTCATATAGTAACACTTAGTTTTATTTGGTGGAAATTGTATGAGTGGCGAATACTGCCCGTTACCATTTCCCAAACACCTTGTGCCATGGCAAATTATCAGTGATCCATTCTTTCAATTGTCTTTTACTTCTAACGGAATATTTTGCGCGGATAATCCAGGCTGTTGACGTTTCGAATTCACATATGTACCATTAATATATTTGGGGGAGTGTTGCATATATCAGATATTGTAAACCAAAAGCCACTGTGTTCTCTAATCTGACTGGTTGAAAAACATGATCAAATGGTATTCGATTCCCGGAACTGCTGTTTGTTGCATCACAAACACATTTTGAAACGACACACCACACGTGTTTAAAAATATTGCCATTTTTGTATTTCATGAAAGATCACGTGAGATCAAGCTTCTAACATCAAGTAGTTCTATCACCAACAAAGTAACCTAAAGACTGAATGTTTAATCATAGTAACCGACAGCTCGAGAATCTGCAGAAATTCTGCCACTTTGGCAAGGAAAAGCATCCTTTAATTTCCGTTAAATTTTGTAGCAATTTATGGAGTAAACTTTATCACCTTCCGGTAGTTATTATCGTCAAGGGGAACGGGAATTATGGCATTAGAAATCTTCTGTTGGAGATTGATTTACCATATCTCGAACCAGCTTAACATAAAGAGCAGAATGAGCAAGACACCGAGATATTAGGATAAGGTTTTAGTATTTGAGATGACGTAAAAGTGATGTCGTTGTGGAGGAATGCACAGAAAGTTCCTGTAATATCTCTGCATGTTCACTAGGCAAGGTTATTGAAACACACACCGATATAACCAAAGGTCGATGCTGGGCTCTGTTTATTACCAGAGGGCAATGATAAACGAAGTAATCTTAGTAGCTTTTACCACATGTAAATCAGTTGAATCAATGTTGCCACGTCAACTGATCATTAATGCTCTTCAGTTGAACATCATACATAAATACGCTATTTCGGGCAGTGGTTCACGTAAGTGCGTTCGATCGTCCTTCTGGTTCAGTTTGTAAAGCCCATTCTGGGTGTTTGAATTGGTTTTGTAGGTGTTCCATTTTGAAAACCTCCAAGCTTACAGCAAGACAGGTCAGAACAGTGTAGGGCAGTGTAGAGCTGAGAATATTAAACAGATGAGAATAGAACACAGAAGATCAAAATGGACTAGAGAAGAACATGGTGATATAGTGCATGGCATTGCAGTGCAGGGCGCATCGAAACATAGGAGTAGAGCAGGAAAGTGTTGGGAACTTTAGCTGTAATGACTGGTACTGCAATACAGAGCAGAGAAGGACCGTGCTATCTAGAATAGATAAGGGTAGAATGGGGCATACATGATGAAAACGTATCCTAACAAAGCAGAATATGCCGACCAGAATAATTAAGGAATGAACCGCCAACTGTTTCCAACACCACAGACAATGCGGAAGTTGAATAAAAAACACCGCGGAGCCTCACTGAGCACGTGTCTCGATTGACATAAATATCAATATGACAACCTTTATTTGTCACGCCTACGTTATGAAGCCCACTCATCCACAACTGATAGTATGTTATTGGGATTCTCTTTGTGCAAGTAGTTCGTCAGCTAATTAATATAAGTAAACACAGTACAGCGCACGTTACACCAATGTCGAGTCAAGAACGATACTCCCAGGTCAGATCAATTCAGTCTGCGAGAGCAAACATTTGATTCCCGTGCCATAGATGGCAAAGACTGCTGTAGACAGTTGTGACAAAGCTGCTAATTACGATGAGTGATACGAGTGCCATTGACTGCAGACAGGGTGCTCCTCGCGTAAAGATGGGGGAACTTGACTCATCTCCCCTCAACTTCCGAGTGAAGAGTTGATTTCCTCCACTGATTATCTCGCGGAGACGACCCATCAGCACGTACGTGTACTGGGAACTGAATTTTTGTGTGCAGTATTTGTTATATGTAGGATATGCTAGCGCTATGTCTCAGATACAACCGAGAGTCTTAGGTTTACTTTCTAAGACCATGTTCAATAATTCACTACACAGATTTGGAGGCTAAAGCGTAATGTATTTGGTTTTTTTTGAAGTTTTGAGTGTTTTTAAGCCAGGGCTATACTGCCCGGGGCTGAATGTCAGTTTGTAATACGGTCGGGCTTACGTGCAACAGGAATGCTGCCAACATGAGGGACAAACATCGTGGCGTTCAAGATCTGGAATCGGATGATAACAGTATTTTTCTCGA
Source organism: Haliotis asinina (assembly GCF_037392515.1). NCBI lineage: Eukaryota > Metazoa > Mollusca > Gastropoda > Lepetellida > Haliotidae > Haliotis > Haliotis asinina. Next base: position 15,858,764 of record NC_090284.1, read on the forward strand.
AAAAAGACGTTTGGTTTACGTGAAATGACATTGACAGTGGGCCCACGTCTCGTTGTTGGATATCCTGGGTTTAACATAGGCTGGGAAAGCTTTTCCAAGATCTCCCTGTCAGTATTTTCGTGATGTTTGAAGCTTCCTACTGTCTTCCTTTGAACGTTTGGATTACAAGATACAGAAATGTAGAAAACAACGATATTTCACTTGCGCACCAAATATATAGCATGAATTGCTGCTTGTATTCATTTAAATGGAATTCAAAGGGCAAAAACATCAATTAATTGTAATAGATTCTTTAGGATCAATCAAATTGCATGAAAAACCTGGTACTGGATGTTGAATTGGTAAAAACAGTATCAAATATTTGACTGAGTAATGTGGAATTCCATGATCCTATGATGTGACACGTCTCAGCTACCTGCATGGTAATCAGTGTTGCACTAACCTGTTAGAGTAGAACTAATTTATAAATTTCCCATCAAAGCGGCAACATTTTACGACAAAGTTTAGGTTCGTTAAAACCTTTTTTTCGATCCGCTGCAGCAACTCAAGTGGGACGTTCTTCAGCTTGAGGAGTGTGTGTGATTGATGTCCCAAACTGATTTCAGTAGCAACGATTGATGTGAAAGTCACGTAAACTTATCAAGACAGTTAATCAGAGTGCGAGTATATCACGGTAAATTGAAGTAATTAGAGAGAGAGAGAGAGACAGAGAGAGAGAGAGAGAGAGAGGGACAGAGAGAGACACAGAGAGAGATTTTCACCCATGTTTATTTTTTTCGAGATCTGTCAGTTGAAACCATCGAAGTCTTGGTATATATGTATATCAATCTATACGTTTCTTCTTCTCAGTCCATGATGGAGATAGAATCTAAGTGACTGGTGAGGAGGAAAGGGCATTGTCTAGACATTTAGCTTCAGGGTCTTCGATGTACACATGGTATTTCAATCACAGTTATATATGAGCCGATCCAGGGCTTGCATATCTTTTATGTTGTCCTTAAGTCCCATCTTAATGCCAGCATGTCCAGGGGTCGAATATCATTGTGACTTGTGTCATTAATCTGCATTTTAATTTGACTAGATTCAGGCTTTGCATATCTCTTTGTCCATCAGTATGAAGCAACTGTTTCTGGAAAGCGTTTATAACATACTTTTCAACAACACCAATGATAAGTGGAAATAAGTACATACATGCATGTAACACAATGTTTAAGGGCTCGGATTACAGTTAACAGTGAATGAGTTAATATTTATCGTCAAATACTGCAGCCATATCGTGACGAGAACAATTAAAGTAATACCAATAATAAAATCAATAAATTTGAAACTTAAAACCTGTCATCGAAGAAGAGTAAAACCTAGACTAGCACAGATATGAACATAAAAATAGCATGGGAAGCTATACAATTGCAATTAAAGAGGACAATACGATATAAAACAAGGGCTATAGATCGCCAACAACCGAAAGTAGATTACGATACTAGAGTCACAGTTAACAGTAATTGATGTAAGAATAATGGACATATCCCTGTATAAGAAGATTAAGTAAGAGAAGTAAGCAGAGTGTATCAAAATCGTATTTGTTGTGTGTTAATATGGCAGAAGGATAATATATTTGCTGGAAGACAGGTAGACCCATAGCACAAACTACTTTACAGTTACGATGATTGTGAAATATTTCGTAAGGGAAGAAAAAACAATTGCTTATCTTACTGTGAAGACACAATTCATTATCCATTTGTGAAGTGACATATTGTTTTTGTAAAAAATACTATCATTTGGAGTTTTAGGGAGGACTTAATTCCGTTCACTATTGGTGAGCACAAAGTGAAAAATAACATACATTCCGTCTTCAGTTAAATTGCAGCAGTTGCACAAGACACTTGGATCATCACAACTGAGTAAACCATTAAGAACCAACTGGATACCAAGTTTGCTATGGCCTCTCAAAAACACATTTAGACTGTATGTACGCAACCAACCAAACCATTGAGTAGGAATAGGTCTTGACAGTACGTGTTTCCCGCGTGGTATGAAGGAATATTGATAAAGAGGCGTAAGATTACACTCATTCATGTATATCATCTCTGAGTTAGTCCTAAGCACTTTGGGTGTCTGAGGTTGACTAGGAGAATATTACAACCTACAAAGATAGTGCTGGTAAAAATTCACTCTGAGATCACCCTTCCTGTTTGGAAACTAATGTCAGCGGTTGTCTCATTTCCAGCTCAATGTAATACTTCACGATGTCAGTTAATCTGCAGGTCTGGATAGTGATAGGTCGAGTTTCCGGGGGCCATATATCTGATACAGCGGCAGTATGAAGATGGCCGAACACCTGCAGGCTCAGTCAGAGCGCCACTCTTACACCCCCACTTTCCTGCCAAGATTAATGCTGCTCCATTGACCATTAATACTTCACCGACAGACAGTTTTCACGAGAGGTGTGATTGAGGCCAGAGTTCAGGCTGAGGGAAATTACTTGACGCAAACTGAGCTCTAGGGAGAAGCTATATTGTAGCATCTGACACGGCACAAATTAGGCAATTCCGTATGTATTTGATAGCGGATGGGTGATGAGAAGAGGCCCTAGCCCACAGCACCGAAGACAGCTAAAGCAACGGGCATCGGGTATCAGCCAATCTGCTTATAACTCCTTGTCTGCTAAATAGCTTAAATATTGCCAAAATACATTTTCTACAGTACTGCCTCGTTCTTTCTAATGTATTGCTTAAAGCTGGTATGTATTTGGATGCGTCTGGGCGGAGTGAAACGCGTTGTCTAGTTACAACATACATCTTGTCCGACTGGCAAGGACGCCATGACCTTATTGGTATGTTTTAAAGAAGTTGTCATATCTTTGCAAAGAAAGAGTCAATATTGTTTCTAAATCAGACAGTTCAAACATTATGGGAGGATGGTAGTCACACGCGCACCGAGATTAAACCCCGTTCGTTAAGTTTGTTTTGAAGATGACAGATTCAATAAGCCTAGAGCGTAAGCTACATTTTGTCTGGGCAAATATGTGTTCTCAGTACCACAGCTTTATCGTTGGTGTTGACACAGTCTTCTTTCCTCTGCCCAAACGTATGTTTGGTTCTGTGTATTTGGGCTTTTGAACGCCAAGGCACAATAGCAAAAAGCTCCGAGAAAACTATTTCCAAGCATATTCACATACAAATACCGTCTACCATCTTTGACACCTTGAGATAAATGTGCAAAATGTTATGCCACCGTATTTCCTATTTCGCACATCTTGAAACCGCCACAGTCTCTCTGGTGTAATAATCACGGGCAATTTGGCGTTAGTGACGCCTGTTTTCACATGTTAGCAGCCCAGAAACTCGTCAAACGACGTTCGTAAAACCTCCTTCATTGTGCTGTCCTAGTTTAGCCGCTAATGCGTTTGAAGGTGGCTAATTCCACATCAGAGCCCTTGGCTCTGACCAGGTCGGCGTTCCCTGATTTCTGACCTGTAATCCACCCGTCCAAATGTGATTGTGGACATCGAAGGCATAGATCAATACACAGTGTCCATCGAGAAGGTCAGAACGGGCGCATTAAATCAGCAACCCAAACAATGACAAAAACAGACATCAAAGTATTCCGCGTCACGTATGCTTCATTGATTTGGTATTTGCAAAAAGCTTAGGGCAAGCTCTGTGATAGGGAGATAATGGTTTTAATGCCCCAGTAGATACACGTTGATGGTGGTTCGTACATTAAGGATGAATTGATATTTAAAAATATATGTCATGAAATTAATGTACTGGACATTTTAACGGTTTTTTTGTTGGTTTGTTGTTTGTTGTATTTTTTATTCTTTTTTAAAAAAAGATTGTCGTGGGCCTTTTATTCCCAATAAGTACTTCATCGCTGGATACGTTTAAACTGTTTGTTACGAGAGGGCATAAAACGTTAACGAATATGACGTGGTAAGTTTAAAATGTGGTTCCTTCCCGTAGCATACTCAACATGCTATCTTTTTTCTCTTAACATAAGTAGCATATGCAGTAAAGTGAGTGAGTATGGATTTGCTCCGTCTCTAGCGATATCCCAGTTATTTTACGGCGGCAGACACAGGAACGGGGTGTCATACACTGCACCCACGTGAGGAATCAAACCCCGGGTCTTTGGTGCGACGATCGAATGCTTTAACCAGAAGGCTACCCCACAGCCCATATATACGTGAAAACCATATAGACTGAAGAACAACAAACGACGACACAATGTTATAAACTGTATTATCATTGTCACGTTTACTGTACCGAGGGTATATACGTCTTCGGATGAGGGGCGCCAGAAGGCGAAATGGTTAAATCGTTCGCTCACCACGCTTTGATTCCCCACCTGGGCACAAAAAGTGAAGGCCATTAATGGTGTCATCCTCCGTGATGTTGCGGTAATATTGCTAACAGCAACGTAAGACCATACTCGCTCTCTCACTCACGCTGTAATGACGTGTATGTTCGAAGGACATATTTGTCCGTACATTCTTTACAGCAGATCCATATCACACTTATATGCATGTCTCTCAACCAGCATAACGAAGTGTAATATGCCAATATTAGCAGTGCGTTCTAATGCGACGATTATTTATACCATTATTTATACCTTATAATTGTTCGTTAATACGATCAGCGAAGTTAGATATTTATCACGTAAATGATAAAAAAAACTGAGGTTAAAATATTTTTTCGACAGCTATTAAAATGGTCATGTGAATTGAATTCAAAGCATAATGCCCAGAGGCTCTAACCTAGACTGGGTATGTTCATGCCTTAATGCAAGCGGGGGGAACCCGCCAACTATTTGAATGTACCTAATGAAATAGACCCGGATCAATAAGATGACTGGCGACCATAAAATGGTAGTCTGGATGCATCTCGTTTTCAATACGACTGAATTTTTTAGACCAAAAAACCCCACTTCTGTGTTCTATAGCCTTCATATGCTAAGGAAGCACGAATACTTATGGAAGTGATTCATACTAGTAGGTATCCCATATATTACTTACTCGATATTATTACAAACTGGGCTAGTTGTGTGACGTACATGATTGATGTTAAATATTACATGAATTCTGTTGGTTTCCGGCTAGTGCTGCCACAGGGACATATATCACGCGATATAAGCAATGTTATAAGCTGGCGTGCACTTCATCAATGTGCACATGCTATTGTATCAATCTCTGGGGAGTCTGACAGATAGAACGAGAGAGTGTCATGGGGACTGTACAACGAACGTCGGGTCAATCGCCATTAGCGTGCTGTAAGTGAAATACTAATCCTCAATTTGAGGTGGATCCGAACACAGATCCTCTCAAGAGACATGACCGGCGTGAGGTCGTCAGGAAATTGTCAGGCGTTTCTCTCGCCTTCCATCTAACCGAGGAGTCAATTGCGTCTTTGCTCTCACTTTTATCTGAAGAAATTAATAGATAAATTCGACCTTTTGATGCGCCTCTGTGCCTTAAGGGAGCTTTAGTGGGATTACCACAGACCCCAGCGAAGCTAGAGAGATCCCTGGTGGACGACTAATGCCAACTGTCTCATAGACGTTTATTAACATGCCACCAGAGTTGCCAAGATTTAGTGCTGCCATTTAAATCGAGGCTTTGAATTTTGAGGAACCCGCACAACTCTTGAGACCCTGAAATCCCCTCGTACTTAGCGAATGATTGATGCAGTGTGCTTGACGTTACAAGGCAATGCATATGAGGCCTGGCACATAATTAACAGGTTTGCAACAATCCTGTCTTTATAAAACCATTCAACAGACTTAACAGTTTAATACAGGAAATCTTCTTCATTTACAAGCACCATGCAGGACAGTGTATTACTTCCAAAGCGTTTCGTTGAGTACGCCGTTGTCAATTAATGACAAGGTATATTGTCTTTTATCTGATTATAGGTTTCCCTGTATTGACAGAGATTTATGGTTCCATCTGTTGCTTGGCATCAGTGTATTATTGCATGGCAATAACAATGCCAATTATCAGGCAGACATCCTGCCAGTTTCACGTACTAAAACACCAATACATTATCGCAGGTTGTAGCTAATATCCATTGCTAACCTCACGTACGTCCAGTTTCGAGAATTTATGCGACACTGAAACGGTACCTATATAAACATTTCACACCTCTGGAAACATACTGTCTGTTCTGGAGATTTAGTGAAGTTTAGTTTATAGCTGACTGTCATGTATTCCAACCATTAGTTTCACCCAACGAGAGGGCAGGATTATTATGTGAATATATCTCTGTCATAGCATTTGGGGGCTCGTCCCTTTTAGTGCGGAGATAGTAGGCGTAACTGCAATAGGAGGTTTGACGTAACACAGGTTAATGCAGCTGTTATTTAACGCATTTTACAACAACTGGCTCCAATTGGATTGGGGTGGTGAGGTAGTCATGGTAAGAGTACGAATATTCAATATAATAATGATGAAACCACCCTCATCGAATCACCCATTCACTCACTCACTCACTCACTCACTCACTCACTCAACGTGCCTTGGACTGAATGTACCCATTAGGCTGAATGCAGTTGTCATGTAAACAGGATGCACGCCTGCTATGCATACAGAAACAATCACAGCGAAGACACAATGCACACAGACAACAAAACCAAGCTTTAACCACAACATGGGATGACTACACACACAAACCGGAATCAATTGCCAATCAATATAAGTAAATTCTCCGACATGCAATTCTGAGAGAACACAAGAAGAGTTCTACCATAAAACCACCACTGCCATCACTGATTGGCTGCTAATGAGCTTCTTGTAGATATTGTTCCGGTTCCATGCTAACAGGATCGAGTGCACAATGGTCTGAGATACTTCCCTGAGCTTTCAGACGATATCAGGTAATTTGCAGTTGCCATTAGTAACACAGAGCTGTAGTACAATTCGGTATTGATGTAAAGAATTGATGAGAAATATTACCTCGTATGCACTAACGTACTTTCAAAGGATGGCGTGATGAGTAAATCCGTTCCTCTTAAGTACAGCGTGAATGGGTGAACGTTATTGCTTAAGGCCATGCAATATAAAAACAGGTAATATCATAGACGTTGTTTAAAGACAATTTCCTCTTCCATTCAAAAACGCGAATATGGTACTCTTGGTGAGTGAGTATGATTTTACGCCGCTTTTTGCAGCAACATCACGGTGCGAGACACCTGAAATGGGCTTCATACACATCATTACACACATAAAACCTTTGGAAAAATATAATTTGGATTGTTCGCTAATGATGTAGAAAACATCTTTTTTTCTTAGCATTTGAAGAGTTTCTCTGACATTCTTAATACTACCGATACTTGAGTATTTAGAGCAGTTATAATCAGATGTGGTAAGGATGAAGCAGGATAAAATAGCGCACGCAGTCCGCCGTGTAATGAATAGCCTCAGGAAGTTAGGGGTGATATCTGTCGGTAGATAGGGAATAACATCACAAGTCACATGCTTCGCTGCTCCACAACTCATCACATGACAATTAAGAGCAAATATATGGCTGCTGGGAGTGTTGGATGTTATTTTGACAATGCAAGCACACAGATAGAATATCGGAACCCGGAATATCCCGGAACTGTTTTCATTGTTATTGATATAAACTATAGGAAACTCGTAACTAATGACCTATATACTAACGCAAAAAGTGGATGTGTGTCATATGAATTGTCATTTATGCTAATATGTTGAAAATAGCGTCTGATCAATGTTTTATATTGATATACATTATGGGTAAATATGTCAGAACTATTGACCTATATGCTAGGGAAATAAATAGTTGTGCTGGAGATAAAATGGTATACATGTTAGGTCACTGGACAGGACATGTTAGGTGACTGGACAGACCATCTGACCAGTGTTTTACCACGCCGGTTTCAAACTCAAATGATAACTGGAAACGTAGCAGAAAGGTCAACATCGCACGTAACCAATATTTACACTGGGTTTGCTGGAACACTATCTTTCCGTTGAAGACACTCGAAGATTGGAGACGTTATTCCAAATTTCCACTAACGATTTGTTTCGACTGAGATCGCGTTATTGGCCGATTGAGGACCACGCGTTTACTAGTTAGAACATCAACTAGAACAATATCGACACAATGGCGTATGCCATTCTAATACCCATCATTTATGATACGTTGTGAGCTCCCATAATGCCAACCTGCAGGTCAACACTTCCGCCCTTTCGTGATGACGCTCTTCCAGACACTTGTAGTCCCTTGGCACCACCAGCTATGGACAGTATATTGTACCAGACTTGTCTTCTAAATTTCAGATGCTAATTCTGCTCAACAACCCAAAATTGAAACAACATTGGGTATATCGCTGAACGTCGGGGTGACGTATGCCTTACCGGATACGTTCGATTCTGCAACTAAGTAGAGCTAGTCCGGGAATTTTATAACCTGGTACTGAGGCAATTGATTGTCGATTTGTAGATGTACCACCCGAATATGGTTGAGTTGTTTATCTTATGCCGAACGCTGACGACCGGTCATGGCAATTCGCGTTTCAGAAAAGTTGATGTGATCAACAGTACACTGTCCGACAACTTGGTGTGGATTCATAGCAGTAGGGCTTAGACGCTAGTTTTAAACAAGTTGTGGCATTGCCTAAGCGAGTTTCAGGTTAGTCAATACTTTACGACTTCGAGTAGCACTCTCAATCCAAACACTTGGTCCATTCTACAGACCCCGACGCCACCACAACCACAACTTGAGGAAGTTTCTTCCTGAATATGTGTTGAAGGTTTCTGTGAGTTCAGAATCGCAATTATCGATACTAGCATTTACAACGTACATGTATGCATATCTACAGCAAGATAAGCCTGACATTATTTCATCGCATCGCAACCTTCTTAATAATGTCTATGATTTCACTTTCATGATGCTGATATCTGCATATACATGTACACCAAATGAAAACTCAACCTGACACCAGTTTATTGCAACATAAAAATCTAAAATCTTGGAACGATTGTTTCATGGTAGAGGGAAATCTCCTCCAATGGTGTCGACATAAGAATGAAAACTTCAAATCAGTTTCGTTAAAGGTTTCATGTTTGTTTCAACTTTTTTACCTTTATGATATCAAAAGACCTTTATGATATCAAAAGACTTTCTTTTGAAACCAGAATTATGTTCGAAAAAACAATACGACAAACACTTGGTCCCTCGAAATACACGAATAAAAAGACGTTGTCTCTATTTGGCATAACACGAAATAAAATAACAAGACGTTGTCTCTATTTGGCATAACACGAAATAAAATGAGACGTAATTATGTCTATTACAGTGATTACACATGATTGCGTTCAAGGGCTTCAACATCAAAAGTATATAATTGACTCGTACTCCTTGTTAACGATAGCGACGTAATCACTGATCGTGTCAAAGGCGAGTAAACACCATTCAACGCTTCAATCAACGCACATCACAAGCTGGGGGAATTAATGGATATGAGAGTAAACTTGACGTAGTAACATCTTCTTAACATCTACCAGCGCTGAAATCGAATCTTTCCAATCTTTCAGAAGAACATCAAACACTCTGTGTAAGCAGTGAGTTCTCAATACGTTCTTTTGCCAAGGCTGCTATTTTTGCCCGCTTATTAAACTCTGACTGAAAGGCCAACAGGTCCTGCAGCAGTAGAGTCTTCGAAGGACCTTTCTTCACCCTTTTCAGTGTTCTGGCTCCACATCCTGTTTTGAAGGCTACTTCCTTCTGTGAAAAATATCCATATTCCCTGACGAGACGTCTTAAAACTACAGTGTCTTCCTTGACAATAAAAAAATGCTTGTAGATTCTACCCTTTCGGGAGATTATGCACCAAACGCTTTTTCTGTATATCTCTGATAAGAATGGATGTTTGAAAGGTTATATTTTCACATGTCGATGAGGTTCACATTCAGACGTTGAACATGCCTTTAATGTTAATGACGAATCAAAAGTGTCCGTACGTCTAATTATAGACTCTAAAGGGACTTGTGGAGAAACATTTCCATTTCAGAGCAACAAATATGCGCATGCCAATCCCAGGGTACTTCTTATCCACATTTCTCTGATTTGATATCACAATCAGTAGTTTTGGAGTTCTTCTTACTTGCCCATTTTCTGTGAGAGACAGATTTGTGATTCAATTGTCATACAGGAAAAAGTTTGTCTTTTAAGATGAATCCAAGTGGTGGGTGTAAAACCATATCTGATATGTGTATGGTGTCGGTGATTAATGTCAGCCTCGCTGTTTGACGTTATCGTTTCTCGTGGGAGCTTCATATGCTTCAGGTTTGGCAGGAAATCAATACAGTGTCTATCTTACCGCTGATGTTTTATACATATCCCATACAAAACGGGTTATATTTTTCGGAATATTCTTTTTATAGGAAACACTTTTTGAGTTTGGTATTGATTTGTCAAGCGCAGTTCTTCTAAAGAGGTCTGGTCTCGGGCTCCTAGCTTGAATTACAAACACACATGTTAGCTTCACCATGGTGTTCAGATGTGTATGTTTGTCCTTAATGACTACCCTTATCTAACAGCTAATAATAACTTTATACATGAAGAGTCAGTATGCTGGAGTATGGTACCTATTGAAATGCGTGGGTGAATTGAATCCCCAAAGAATGTGTCAGTTCATAGAGTGTAGTGTACAGTCCTGTATAATTCCATTAGACGTGTTTAGACGAACGTTCAGATTTACTGAAGACAATGGTCCATTGCCGTTTTGTGTTGAAATTCTTGATAATATTCTATTAGATCTATTGATTTAATTCCTAGGTGAGGGTCGGACGAAGACAATCACATATAAACCAGTTGAACAACGTAAAACATGTTGGAGTAACGACGACGACGATGATATGGAGGATGGCAACGGCAGCGACGACTCGGATGAAGAGGATTCAGACAGTGACGTAGGCAAGTGATTGCATTATGTCAAGTGATTGCAAAATGTTCAGTTTGACACAGAGGATACTAAACGACCTTCCGTGTAACACCATTCTATAAAACGAGTTAATGATTTGGTATCAAACGGGCGAAAGCTCGTTTGATACTAAATCCTTAACGAGTTTAATAAAAATGGCATTTCAAGGATGCGAGTTTAGTATTCTGTTTATTACTAGCTAACATAAATTGACAGAAACTGCGGCAAAATTGCCTACAGCATGAGGACTCAGCTTTCGGCGAGTCAAGCAAGGTCTAGTACAACTGCGAGAGCTACAGCAGCATTGTGACGTGACAAGTTTGAACCATTATGACATTATACATCAAACGGTATTACACTAGTGTAACATTGCCGTAAAATATTACACCGCAGTATCTTCAGCGGGCATGTAATAAATTTGTATCAGATATCCAAATTAATGGTTTTTAATCTAGTGTCAAGCTCATGTCACAGCGCGATAGGAACGATATCAATGCATTCTTGGATGTTTTTGGATGTTCTTGGATGTTTATTTGTTCTAACTTTGTTGATAATGTACTTTCTTGAGTATCATCTGTCCTGGCATTATTTGATATATTACGACTAAATGCGACGTTTATACTCAATAGATGGTTGTAAAACGAAGCTCTGTTTTTTATAATGTTAATCAACCTTTTCAGGAGGTGAAAATAATGGCCACGGGCGATCTTCCGATGAACAATCTGGTGAAGAAGACAGTCTCCTATAGGTTTCCATAGTGATAAAACTTTGACGATATTCCTGAACTTCAAACTATCCAATCAGAGAGTGTTTAACTGTTTGAGTCGGACTGATGTGATGGCTTTCGGTGAAGGATGACCCAGAAATCCTTAGGTTAAGATTAACCAAAGAAGCGCTTGGAGATCCTGGAAATTAATCACACAATCTTATTCAAATGAGAAAACAGTTTTAATGGGACTAATCCCATTTGTATGGGTGTTTTTGTTGCCAAAGCCCCATACGTGTACAGTTTAGCGCCACTGATGTCCATTCTGTGCGTTTTAATCATGTTATATTGCTTCGTGGAACTGCTAGAAAGGCTTGGAGACGTGGGATCCTAGGCAGAGCCTGGCCAATCAATCATGCAGGCAGACTCGACTTCAGAGACAAATGTGGACTTGGTTTCATCAGACTGGACTTGTTGCCGGCAAAGGAATAGCTCAGTGACGTTAACACTGTGTGGAATGACCCGAGGTTGTGAAATAGCACATTTCAGTGCATGTCAGCACATGGAATTGGACATGATCGAGGACGCTGTTGACATTCACATTTGTCAAAATATAATAATTCCAGTTAGTCAAATATGAAAGTGTATATACCAGATTATCAGTATTTCCTGTAAATTGACATTTGTACATAATGACACAGTTGTGTTATCATTTCTTTACACTGGCAGAAATAAATATGTATTAGTGTTGACAGCATCATTTAACCTTTCTATGGCACTGCGCCTTAATCTGTTTCAGAGCCATGCAGGTATGAGTCGAATTCCCGGAAGAATTAACCAGACACTGTGAAAGGTTAAAAGCTATATCGTGGCAGAGTATTAGCGACATTGTAACTAAAGCCGAGACTGTCTGACTGTTCTTTAGAACGGACCAAACGTTCTAGATCACACATAAAACACAACAGAGAAAATACATTCCTTAATTACATAAGGATGTCGGGTACTCGGACATCAGGCATAGAGAATCATCGGAAGGTGTAAGACCTCTCTAAGCAATATACCACCTATATGCTGGCATACTATTAATAATTAAGTCTTGCAGAGACAATCCAGATATCACCTTAATGAGCATCGATCAACGTAATTGGCATGTGTTATGTGTCAACCAAGTCACCGGGCTTGACCACCCGATCCCGTTTGTAGCATGGGCGGCTGAAGATCCAAATCTTCATGGGTTTCTCTGGAGGGGATGTTGTCTGCCTTGTCAGTGTTGTAGTCCGTCTTTCGTAACATCTCACTTCATGAAAGTGACTTGCAGGTATTCTGCCGAATGACAAGTGGCATGCAATTGTGCAGTAACGCAAGTAAGATATGTCTACTGTCGAGATGCAAACAATGCATGTGTCTACTGTCCAGTAGCATGTGACACACGGGTTTACTGTCGAGCTTAAAACTACTATGCATTCTGACTTCGAGTAACATATATCAGGCATGTATACTATAGAGAGCGTGATTGTGTGAATGAGCTTTTATGTCGCTTGTAAAATGAGTCCAGCAATGTCACGGCGGAGAACACCAGAAATGGCCTTCAAATAATAATACCCATGTAGGAATCGAACCCAGGTCTTTAGCTTCACGAGCTACTCCTTGAGTACGAAAAGGCAATACACAGGGTATGTATTAAATGGATCAATGTGGCATTTGCACACTGAGATATCTCATCATTTAATAGAGCTTTTACTTGCATCCACATATCCACTGTTTAACAATGTCCTCATCATCGTCGTGTTATAGCCTGTGGTAAACTCTGTTCAGATGCACCTGACATTTATTTCATCAACCAAGTCTTGGGTACTGACAACCAGTCCTACCATACAAACGGTGAAGAAATCAACTCAAACAAGAAATCAACTGAAATTTTCGAAACCAACCCTATTCGGTCGTACGAGGGACCAAATGGTACAGAATCGCAAGTGTGACACTGAGAAGTGTGAACATAGATTCAGTGCAATAAGGGGTTGATGCGCTACATCCCGATATCAGATTTAGACTCATGGTGACGAAAAACATTATTGACCAAGTCCTGTTCGTCTCTCCTCTCCACCATCTTTGACGCTACTTATGGCGTTTCGGGATGCTGTTGTTGCCATTGTTAGACTCTATGACTGCCGTTTTGAACCCTTGATGACCGTTTCAAACGACTAGTGTTCCATTACAGAGCGTTTGTTTCGGTTTTAGAGGATATCGTTGCAGTTTTGGGAGGTTATGTTCCTCTTTTAAAGATGTTGATGACTTGTTCACCGTTTGTATGGTGGGCCTGACAACGGTGTTGCTTGTATATGCTGTTCCATCACATCTCTGCTTGCAATACCACAGTGTCTAATGGTATTAACAAATGTACGGCAAACGTTATCGACTTTGTGGAACTACTGACATAAATGCATGGATAGGTCCAATGTTGCCATCGGTCTAGTGAGGATTGGCATGAAGTCCGCTCCGTGTCTCCTGTCAAGGCAATTATATCACTCTGGTGTCAGTTGTGCTCTTATCAATATATCTGATTGCTGGTGCTTTGCATAAATAAACATCTAGTCTTGTAATTGGAACTGGGGGTTAACCAACACACACTCTTGTGCTTGGGAGTATCTATTACCAAACGCACAGTCTTAATTGGGGCGCGGTGGGCGAGATAGAAAGGCGCCAGGCTTGTAATCCAGCGAGCTTGGAGGTGCCGGAATCGAGCCAACCTGTGACCGGGTGTAAAAGAAAAGAATAGAAAAGAAAAGAATAACTTTCAGTGTTGTCCCAACCCTTAGGTACACAACACTGTTCACAACCCCGTTCACAAATCCGTCGGTGGATGACCAGATGGTGGCCACACAAATACGTGTAAACACCTAGTTGCGGGTATAGCAACGTGCAGTAAACATGGAAGAAGTAGTGTGGCTATGCATCCCAGTCCACCCAGCTGTGAATGGGAAAGCCACATTAATTCGGTGCGCCTAATAGGCTGCAAGAGTTGTATGATCCCCAGGGAGTTGAATGCGCCCTTAAGCAGTTGAACTGGCGAACTGGAAATCGGCGCTTACAAATTACTGTCTAGCATGAAACAGTGCTGGTGTGAATTAAACAACACACAGTCATATGCTTGATGATTTGTATGAACCAAAACGTGGTCTCATGCTGCTGCGTATGCATTAACCAAACAACCGACATACAGCCTTTGGCTTGGTGGCATGTATTAAACATTACACTGTATTACAATGGGTGAATCCAAACATATGTGAAACACACAGTGCTCTTGACTACCCTATTACCTCGTGTGAAATACAGCTGGGTAATTACTGTCTCTTCTGAGTATCAGACTCTCTCTCACATCCTCATCCAGGCAAGTGATCCCAGCAGAGTCCGAACAGTCTATGGAAGTCGAACAGAAGCAACATTTATAGGTTAGTTGTCAGAAGAATGTATGCGACAGCTGTTTTTCACCAATGTTTCCAACTTGCAAATAATTCAAAAACATCCTATGGACATATACCTGGATGTATTTGGCAGTAACCTGTTTGGAAGACTTAATATCATTGTGTCTGCAATGTACCGTGGAAGCTGTTTAAACCGGCACTCACTGGGACTGAAGAAATAATCCAGTTTAGACAATGTGCCGGATTATGGAGCTGATGATACATGTACAAGCAACGGATGGGACTGAGATTATATACCAGTGTTGACGTGATTGGATAAATGCCTTTTTTAACAGCTTCCACTGTAATTTATTACTAGCATTTCGAGTTACACGTGTAGTGAATACACCTTATGATGTGAATCTTGTTTGTTTTTAACGCCACAAGTAACACCATAACACCTGTATGACGTAGGTCTAACAATAATCGAGCCGAGGGAATTGATACCAAGGATACAAAGACATGTTTTAACCAAATCGAAGCTGACTATCCTGTTGGGCACCTCTTACGACAGGCATGGATTGCTCACAACCAATTCTACACCATATGTTCGCGGGTTTGTTACTATATCAAGGTTGAATTCTACATATTAATACATTATACAGTCAATCACATCCATGTGCTCTGAACTTATACACTCATGGACAAAAGTACCGCAACACCTGTGACATTCAACCCTTTATGGTCATTTATATGTATATCATTATTGTGACTTGTTTGTTAATTACCTTTTCCATATGGGTCCACCATACTTTAATTTTGGAAATGCATGCACATCGATCAAAAGACAGCATCACGTATAATATGTGTTTATGTCATTTCAAGCTCTATAAGTGAGAACGTGAGTTCAAGTCGTTGCAGATAGGCAAATAAGGGACCTGCTCACGTTTGTGACATGCGGGATGCTGGCACGTCACTGGAGGCTTTTGCAGGTGACGTTTATTGTCATCCATCGACTACTGACCAGAAAACATTTTAGGATGATCGGGTCAAACATGATCGACAAGTCATTGCTGTCATTGCAGGTTACATTCTGTCTTAAATCACCAGAGTTCATCTATTCATGTCAAAGGAAATGCTAAAAACAGTGGCCTCCACATTGTCGTTTGTCCGCCAGAAGGTCCATCAGCCATTTTCCCATAGCTTGGTATCAAGCTCGAAGTCATTTAGGTCACGGTGAAGGGTCTACTGGTCGGATGAAATTCGAAGTCTTTTGTTCATGGCTGGTGGACGGGCTCGATTTTTGGCACTCCTGAAACACCGTATATACACAGCGGAATTGTTTTAAGCAACAACCGTTTCACAAGGGTTCATTGACATGTGGGGGTGCCCCTCACATGAATAACTCTTGCAACGATCACACAAAATCTGAATTGGTAACAATCTATCACTGTCATTCTAGACGAGACTGTTATACCACATTACGATGTCCATCTTCTGAACACACGGCCATGGACGCAATGCTTGGCCACCTTGCGCACGTGTCGTTGGTGATTTCAAAAACCGGTGCCAACTCTGCCTTGGCCCACCAGGAATCCAACTCTCAATCGCACTGATAAAGTTTGGGACGTCGCAAAGTACAAAATCTTGATGTATTGGAACAAAGTCTCCATCAAGAATTGAAGGCAATATCTCAACGTCAAACTCAACGTCTTATACAGTCAGTGAAGAGAAGGGATGTTAATTATGCTGATAGTGGTTACGCTAGATAGTGACATTGGCACTCGTCTGTTTTGAGGACTGTTTGCCCGAATATTCGAAATGACCACACTTGTTAACGTCGTACGACCGTACATATCAGTATTACAGAATGAGTATTTTTTGTTGCCACTGTTTTGTTCTTTTCGCTTTTAGATATGCCATTTGGTTATTAGTTGAGGGTTCTATTATCCTGATGGTAGTTGACATTGAGGTGTGGGTTAGTTCCTTTGCCATGGTGGTACGCATAATGGTAACATATTGATACTATGACAAATACTGGTTGCTGCAATATTTTACCCATGAATGAATGAATATTCATAGAAGCCGTTATTAGTGCATGATATCCGATCACTCTCACATGGTGTGACATTAAACCGCTCACCACAGCTCTCTGTAACGAATGCGTGAAGTGTCGGTATTGTTTTGGTGCTAGTTAAAGTTCGGTTTGGGTTAGAATGTGGTTCTGGTTAGTGTTAGTGTTAGTGTTAGTTATGATGTTGGACTTGTACGTCTGTAATTGTTATTACACTAATGATTCCAAAGTTCAGAATAGGCTAGCCTTTAGTATGGTGATATACCTTCAGTTGTTAGCAATCTAAAGCCCATTTTTATATTGTATTTTCATATTGCTACTGACGGCAAAAGCATCACAATGTACCAGCCTTTACATCACTACTGAAGTATATAGAAATACACCCTTTAAACATATTCGTGTTAGAACACATTTTTATGGACATCTACTGAATACTATAATTGTGATTCTGCCATGTGGCAATAGTTATGCTTATGATACTGTTGAAAGCGTACATTATAATTATGTTCCTTATACGTTTTCTACGAACGGAAGATGCTATACGATTGCGTTTTTGCAAAGAGTTATCTGTTTCTTTTCATGTTTGATAACCTTAATCACAATGATGATATATATTACCTCCTGCAATATTTGTCATTACGTGTATATTGAACATCAAACGCAGCACGCAATTTGTGTATAATCAATCTCCCTCTGCATCACCATCCGACATTGCATCAGCTTTAAATGTTTTAAATAATCCTTCTTATCTGCTGGATTGCACTACCTCAACTATACGGAGACGGACGTCTCCTTGTCATGTTGAAAGTCGTTCCAAAATAATGAACGTTAATCTACCTTTGGGCGCGTGACCTCTTTCCCTCAAGGATACAGGCAAAATCAATAGCGTAAAACGATTTTTGTGAAATGTCTGAATATTCCATAATAAACTGTCAGCATCACATCTACAGCAGAAACGTTCGGCGCCATGGGTCCCGTTTACACCATGGAGGAGACAACCTCTAATGGCCGTCTCATGATTACGTATAGACGATCTCGCCAATGATGAACAGCTCTGTCAAAAATTACTTCACTTCCCCGTGGTATATCAACCTTGCATTAAGTAGCGTCGGGATGGCTTTATCCCCCCAAATAAGATATTTCTCCCAAATGACGAATCTCCGAACTTTTGAAAAACTTATTACATCAGTTTCAAGCTTGGCCAAGCATGTTCAGCCGAATGGGCATCTCAATGTTTGGTGCGTCCTCAGCAAGGAATACACCGGTAATGCAATTTGGCTGACGGCGTCCGAAAATGAGCATCATCTACTCGTTGGTTAACGTAAATATGATTAATACTAGTCTCATGTGGACGTCTGACTAGCCTGATGTTGTGTAGTCTTCGGGAATCCAGGGGATGGACGTGAAAGGGTAGACTACTTTCAGGGAAAAGATTTTGTAAGTGGACATTTATGAAAAAAATATCATGACATATTGTATTCTTGAAGGAAACACGGGGAATAGTCTTTGGCAGATGACGGTGTTGAAGCACAAAATATGTCCTGCCAATGCACGCATTTGCATGGAACAAGATTTCGCGAGGCTTGGGTAATTAGAGATAATTCAAAGTGCGTTTGGGTGTTTAAAAGCCCAGAATTTAAACGGGCACAATGTCGTAGAAGCAAGTATTACATGGTTTTCATTCAATATCTTCATCATGGCTGCATTATACAAAAAACATCCTATAAACCCCATGCAGTTTTATGGTGCCTTAGCTTATCCATTTGCACATGCAGTTTTTAACCTAAAACATTGACCGTTCTGAATCAGAAACATGACTTGCAAGCAAAAAGAAGTTCCATTTGTGTGAAACCCATTCATGTATGTATTTGGTAATATTAATGAACATGTGATGCGTGATGCGTCTTGTTGTAAGTTATACACATTCTGACTACGACTGTATACCGACGTCATCGGTGGTAGGGGGTGGAGGTGAGGTGTGGAGCGAGGAGCGTTGAATAATCTGCGCTTCATGAATCGTCAGTAATACGCTCAGTATGAGATAACACCTTACAAGCTGCGTTCAGTAAGCTGCACCATCGGCATGGGGTCTCAACGTGTATCTGAGATTGTATAACACTTGGGGCAGCTCCAACACTGGCTGAGAGAGAGAGAGAGAGAGAAAGAGAGAGAGAGAGAGAGAGTATGTGTGTGTGCACTGATAGGGGGTGGGGGTGCACACTACAATTTCACCCTAGTTTCAATGGTCAGTTTGAGGACCCGCCAGTGGTTCCGCCTATGCATTCGACATGTAAATGGAGAATGTTCGCTATAATGTTAAGTAACCTTGTGGCGACGATTTATTTCTTCTTTACAGGCCCTGCCCTTTCAATAATCTAAAGCCAGCGCTGTAAGAAGAGAACTGATTGAGGCAAACTGATCAAGGCATCAACTGATTGAAAAATGTAAAATACGAGAGAGAGGAGTTTTAACGCATACGGACAGTATCCCAGTCATATCAGTCGTGTCGCCTTCATATTAGAGGAAATCTCTGGGTGATAGCGTTCTAGGACGGACATGCGTTGTGTTCACAAAGCTGAAACATAATCAGTGATAACCAGGATTCGAAAAGTTCAAGCGTGCACAAGGGACACAACCCTGAGAACGAATTTAGATGCCTTAGACGAATGGGTCACTCGTGCCCCAAACATGACAGTATGGCGGTAGGACAGACGACAGCATTGTGCATGTTCATCCGATAATTATCAACTGAGACAATCTTTGATATCCCTTCCATGAATGCATCCGCACTTAGTATAATAAACTATTATTCTTAACGATACAGACTCCCTCAATGGTGTAGTAGAAGTAACGGCTGTCAGCAGGGTGGGAATTTTGCACTCTATCGACAAGTCGTTTTCAAAGTAAGTTAAAATTGGCACTTGTTTTAACCCTGGTAAATTTAAAAGATAAAGAATTCGTCTTCGTACATAGTCAGTATCGCGGGTATCCATGCTAAACTGCAGCATGGTATTTACGTGAGTGAGTGAGTTAGTTAATATTTAACGTCAGATCGGCATTATTTCAGCCATATCGTGACGAGAACATAACACTGAAATGGAATATGTGTGTATTATAAAAACCTGTCGGCAAAAAATATCACAGAAACGAATGTAAAACTAGTAATTATACGTAAAACAATTTATCTATAGAGGACAATACAATATAAAAATGGGCTTTAGATTGCTGACAACTGAAGGTAGATAACAATACTAGTGACCATGGGTTGGGGCCATTTAACATGTGGGAACATTTAATACTGAAATGAAATACATGTATAGCATAAAAATCTGTCAACGAAGGACAGTAAAACAACTGGAATATCACAAATGGGATAAAAACTAGCGTGGAAAGTCAAACCTAAAATCACTATTCGGACAATACAATATAAAATCAGACTATAGATTGCCAACAACTGAAGGTAGACCACCATACAAGGGACCATGGGGACTCAAAGTGCCTTTGCTACCTGCATGGACCCTAGCTGGATTTACATTATCACCTTAGCCGTCAGCAATTTTAGAAATCCAGCCATACAGTGAAATGATACTTATTCTACGATTAAAAACGTGGAAAGTTTGAATTTACTTTGAATGTTTGTGGACTTACGTACCCTCTAAGGAGGACAATAGTTCGGTACTTCAACCCTCTTTGAGGATACAGCCACTAACATGCACAGTTATGAATTTAAACTTCAAATAATAAAATATTTATCTATTTACAATTCAGTTAATAAATCTAATTCTTTTAAAAGTGCAATGATTAAATGAGATCTTATGTTATTAAAAGATCCTTCATAGTTCGGGAATTAAAATAGTTATCCCTTGTGATGGAATATTCAACACAGCCAAGCAGAACATGCTTGACTGTGATTCTTTCATCACAAGGAATACAAAACGGAGGATCTTCACTTTAAAGCAAATATTCATCTGTATATCGTGTGTGGCCAATACGACATCGTCGCATAATGACCTCTTCAAATCTGGACTGACAACGCAAGTAGGTGTAACCAATGTAGGGTTTTATTTCATGTAATGTGTTGATACCTACCTGAGTGTCCACTATATAATAGATCTCATTTGGGACAAGTAGAACCCGACATCAAGGTACATATTACATCAAATACATAATTTTGAATATGGCGCTGAACCCTATTTCACCTCACCTGACAAACATATGGTATTCGGGCGTCTGTGCCATGACAACATAGATACAAGCAGACACCAACCCACTAATGAACTCGCTAATTAGGAACCACCAACTACGACCTTATTTCGCTGAATAGATCGTACTTCGGAGATCATTAGAAAATGAGCATCGCTACACAACCTACCCAATCACACAGGGAAACGGCCAAGAGCGACGAACTGTATTTAGTTATCAGTCGCCGTCAGCTTTGTTTATTCAACTGTTAATCTGATTTGAGACGAAAAATAACTCTTGTCACCTTTCTGAAACTAAACTCAGTATCCCACATTCATGTCGTGAGTGTTTCTGCGTGTATTTGCCCGCTGCGATATATTTTCAGGCTCCAGATAAGCTGTTCTGTCAGCACAGACGCCGTTGATGTCTTTGTCGCTGTTCGATGACAATGCTGCTTCAGCCATCAATGCAGGTACTACGCAGCAGGCCGCTGACGCTACCGGACTGGTCAAGTGTCTTGATGCCAAGGCTCCGGGTAATTAATCACACATCTGGATTTATAATACTGGAGGCACTGAGGAAATAAAGTAAGAAAAGAAAACCCATAATTGAAGAGAAGAACTAAATGTTTCCCCAAACATAAACAGCAAATATGGAAAACAGGAAACGAGTGTAGACACTATGTTATGGAACACGGTTGACCTTCCTTTCCACTATCATCCGCCAATAACACAAGTTGCATAGAAATGTGAGTATTTGTTTGCTGCCAACCATACATGTTGCAATCTAATAACTCCCTGTGGATGATAAATCAGACAGACAAGGATGTATTCATAACCAGAACCCGTCGCCTGCCGATATTATATGACGCTTCACACGTTGCTAGACCTTGTCTGTGTTTACAGCTTGTGGTCAATATATCTTGTTATTATTCTTCTCATCAAATGCTCAACCATGTTACAGCTTTCTTAACCCTGGTTTACGTTCCGTCTCAAAGCTAATGCAGATCAGAACCGATGTTAACACAGTCCAATGAAGACATCATGACTAGGGGGTTGTCTCAGACACTGATATCCTGGCCAAGGGAAGGCGTCTAATTTGATAACCTTCATTATCTATCAATATATGTTCCGGGGAATCTCTTGTGCTGTGTATAGGAGCACGACCAGTCTCTTGTGTGCCTGTAATTTCATATTGGGGTATGGGCATATCAGTCCTTTGCATTTGGTAACGTGATCGAAGCCAACGATTTAGCTTCGAGCTTGAGCAAGCCCAGATGGTAATCCTATTAAACTGTAGGAAGTAAATTTAGTAGGACTAAATACGTAAGGACTCTCGTTGCTCGCCGTGTTATAGATACTCGTGAGATATCTTGCGTAGAAGCAGCACCATAACTATGTGAATGGACCGGCTGTTAATTCTGTTTCTGGTGATATTTCAAGATCGAAGTGGCTTGAATCTAATCTTGTCTATTTTTGGAAAAGACCGCTTTCACAAAAAATACTACATGTTTTTGTTAGCTGACCTTGGCATTTGTGTGCTCCTGGAATGGCAATTTATACCCTTGTATCGACAAAAAGTCAATGTAGTCGGGTAATCGTATCCTTGTGCTGAAAACAACATAGCCAAAGAATAATCCGCGATACACAAACATACGTGTCTTCCACAATAACCTCAACAAGCAGAATATGGTTCAAGGCCCACCAAAAATGTTATTATTACATAATTGCCATGTACGTTAAACAGTATTGTCTCTATTGAGTCAACAATGGTTGCTGAATGTCACATCTCCTAATACTTTAGAGGGCGAGAAATCACTACAACACGTGTGTTTCACATGGTAAATATTTTCGTGGTATTAATTTCAGATTCTTGTTTAAAAAGCGATGATATGCCTCATGAGTTCAAATGAGTTAATTATGTACCATCAAAGTATAATGTAAAAACATTCAAAGTGCACAAGAATGTTGCGGCGGTCTGTAAATAATCGAGCCTGGACCAGACAATCCAGTGATCAAAACCATGAGCATCGATCCCATTAATTCGATACGATGGCGTGCCAACCAAGTCCCGCTAGTCGCCCCGTAATTGTACGACATGCTTTGGTTACTGAAGATCAGTTCTAACCCGACACTTCACTGGTTTAGCATTGGATATCAGCAAGGATTCAAATGGCCATTTGAACCAATCAAATGGATCGGCTAAACCGGCTCCATGTTGTGATTAAGAGCAAGTCACTGTATCCATCTAGAGATTGTCTAGTCCAGGCTCGATCAATAAGTTTCATTCCCTTTGACGGAACACAATCCAACAACAAAGACAATCAGTGAGGAACTACAACGTGATGAGTTAGCCTCAACAAAACCGGGGACGTCAGGATTGCCCAGCTGTTAAAACGTTCGTTCGTCATGCCAAAGGTTCGCCCGATTCTCCACAAAGGGGACAAGGTGTGAAACCCATTTCTGGTGTCCGTCGCCGTGATATTTCCTGACCATTGCTAAAAGCGGCACAAAACCAAAAGCAAACTCACTTTCTCACTTGACAAAACCTCTCTCAGTCACCTCCTCAGGAAGACGACACGGTATGCTCGTTAAGCTTCAACCTGTCTATTATGTCAGAGACCCTTTCAACTGGTTACTTCAGGACTGAAAATGCAGTGCTCAGTCGTTTTTTAAAGATCACTATAAATGCACCGCTGTGTGTACTTCTTAACTAATCCGTCTCATCGATTTTCGCTACTCCTTTGCTTTTCAGACAGCAGAACCTATTTTCTTGGATAATGGAGACTGTTTATGGATTAGCGTTGACGTTTTATATTTCCAGATTACGAATGTGATACTTAAATGAAGCGCATCTATGGCATTGCAATAAACACCCAAAGGATAGAGAGATAAACAACTCATTCGTCTTCCTCGAAATGTTTCCGAGCTGATATTTTAAAAGAAATTTAGATTAAACTTTTTAGGTGATTCTTGCATTCTAAGTGAGGACAATATTTTCAAGAAAAACAGTAATGGAAATGCAGTTTTATTCGGGTTTATCACTCCCTTCAAAACGCTAGGTGTTTTCTCTTTCACGTAAAACTATATACTGAGGGAAACAAATAAGGGAGCATCACTTTATGGCAGTTTTGATTTATTTAGTCATAGATTAACAAAGCTATTCATAGCTAGTGATGAAAACTGGAAAATATTTTCCATTTTTTTATGTCCGATATTGCAGCCATGGTAATCGGTCATCAATAGCAGACAGACTGAAAAGAAAACCTCTTTCCGACTGCTTTTGTATTTTTAGGCATTACGGTAACGAATGGCATGTAATAGTGACATTACCTGAACACACACACACTTCTACAATCGCTTGTTTTCTAGTGATGGAAATCGACGGAATTCGACTTTGGCCAGGCGGTATAAAGCGTTTACGACGGCCGTCAATTAAACCAATCTATTCAGTACTGAGAAACACAGCAACCCGTCGTTATAATAGGTAAAACATTGTCACAACATAGTGTGAGGTCATTTTATTTTCCCTGAGGGAGGAACCAAGATAAACTGAAACCTATGTCCTTTCAGTTTAAATCCAATGATGCCGACATATCCCATCAGCGCCCGTGAACACTGTAGTTGTTTGTGAAACATCCTAATCAGTGAAACGCCACTGACCAGTGGTTTATTTCAGTCAGCGAATTCCGACCGCGCTACATCCTTTACGAAGGAAATACTGAATAGTGACTGAACAAGTTAGATTTTATGAATGCTTCTACTTTTACCAACCTGCCACGCATTTCTATTCTAGTCTACCTAAAATTGTCACATTGGCAATATTTCAACAACGTGACGTGACACTGAAATAGAAGATGCGTTTGATATAATATAGACTGAATAAAATACAAAAATCTGTGGTCAGTAAAACAACTAGAATATCACAATTACAACTAAAACTAGCGTTGGAAGTTAAACCTAATATCACTATTGGAACAGTACAATATAGAAACTGGCTATAGAGTGCCAAAAACTGAAGGTAGATCGCCATAGTGTTTCACTCTGAACCAAATATTTATTTATTTCTAGGTACAGAGGAGGGAACAAAGGGGTATCCTGTTTCAACACAAGGTACAATATAAAGGGGCAAACTCTTTCAGATTTAGGTGTATCTGGTTTTATGCATTCTGAGATTATAAGGTTACTGCATGGCCATGGAAATTGTGACAAGGTAGTTAAATAAGCATTCCCTTCCCAAAGAGGTTACTTCTGTCATATCTTTCTGCGTAACCTCTGTTCTAATATGGCCTTATTCCCGGTCATCGAGAAATCCCCTTGCGGCAAACATCGCAACACGAATTATCTCCCTTGTTACTATCCAATCAGAACACGTGTTAAATAGACTTAGATCCAATATGGCAATATAGAGTGCAGGGATCAATCGCCAGGATGTGTTTGTAGAATCAAAAACTAGTAGTGGCAAGTTTTCCCGATGCATTCGGAAATTACCGACATCTTGCGAATGATCACTCTGAAACAACGTCTCTGATTGCACAACTAAATCTGAATACCTCCAATCGCGAGCCTCCAACTCACACCACGAAAAGGCCGTATTAGAACAGAGGTTACGTAATAAGATATGACATGAGTAACCTCTGTGGGAAGAGAATGTTAAATAATATTCACAGCATTTACATATATTCTTTAAAAAAGGAAAGCTGACTCAGGAAAAATGTAAGAACTTTAAGAACATATTTGACACAAACCAATCCATGCGGAATCCTAACATTTGGCGGATAGTTGCCGACGGCAAAACGTTTGAAAACACGAAACGTTGAGACACAGGCAAACTGTAGCGTAAATGGAGTTGCGTAAAACAGAGAAGGTTGGCAAAGTACTTCCGTCGCTTCGGTTCGAAATATATTTTTTCATGTCAAAATAAAATATCGCCACCATCGAATGTACACACCCATTCTCTCACGGGGTTGTGCTCTCAGATGTCCATTCCCATAATATATATATGAATAATCACTCATGTGTTTCACATCTTGATCACACGATTTGTTTCCCATGAAACATCCGTGGGCTACTCTTGATCGACGCTTGCTCAGACACTAGAGGAACTGCACCCAGTACTTCAGAATAAGTATCAAAACATTTCCCAAGATAGCATTCGGCACCTTTTTGCTTCTGTGGATCAGTGGTATCAATCTGTTATCTGTTGGTGGCCACATCACATACTGACATTCTACTATGACCACGTGACTTTAATAGCCTCCTGTGGTTTCACAAAAGGAATAAAAACCTTCTCTGGTTTGGAATCTAATCAATGAAATCATCACTTATTCCTGAAAAAGACACATTAATGTCCAGTTCATCTGTATTTATATTTGTATCACTGGATAATTGTTCTAGTGCTGGTATTGGCATACAACCTGCGATACGGTGCATCGCGACACTAAAAGTTTATTTACGGCAATATGTAGCTAAAGTATTGTGCCCAGAAACGATACAAATCCCGATATTAGGATGCCTCTACGATACGTTAATCCAGATAAAGCGCGACGTTCTTTCTGTTAGGATGGGGATAGCGTGAAGCCCATTGGAAGGGCAACCTTCACCAACCCCTCAACACTGGGCTCTCTACCGATTCTGTCATACGCCTTATCTCCGCCTGCATCACTTCTACCTACCTGCGCGGCGCTATCTATTAGCAAATCCACGGACTTTGAGTTCCCTACTATCCCTTATCGTAACAGAAATTTACATGACCGATCTGGAAGATGAGGCTGTAGATACTGCACCCTTCAAACCTTCCTGCTGGTACTGCAAAGCGGATGGCACCTGTAAGCTCGGCAAGATCGAATTCAGATCTCGCCCGTTTCAACAACCAACATCTCCACTTTAAATTGCACAAAACTCAACGACACAACGCATTGAAACAGAGCAGAACAACCAACTACCTTTCCACGACGTCATTGTATCCCGCACCTCCTGTAACCAACTCCAGACCTTTGTGTACAGAAAACCTCTGGATTTATACATCAGCTACAAGTCCAACCACCCCCTCGAGGTCACATAGATCTATATTGACCAGAAGAGCCAAAAGCATCTATTCAATAAATCTGCAAGTAGAAATTGAACATCTGAGACGTTTTGTAGAACCGAACTACTACCCTACTACTAACTACTACTACTAAATAAAGAACCACAGAAGCAACCCTGTCTCCTCCTACCAAAACTTCTAAACCAGATTCAGCCCAATCAAGATATGCATTTCCAACATTTGTAAACTATCGAATCAAATCAGCATGTCTAAGCCTCTGCAACCTCCTCCATGCCCTTGGAAGAAAACAACCCACCACCAACAGCAACAACCCGAAATGTGTAATTATAAAAAAAGACTGTGGTTGTGGACAAAGCTGCATATTTGACACAGCGCGACCCATCAACGACCGAGTCTAAGAGCATTTCACCTTCGTTACTAATTCCGACAGCAAATCAGCCCTCTCTGACCAGATCAAGGCAAACCCCAAAAATCAAACAGAGTGGCCTGACATCACTATACTCGCCAACAAACAAATGGACTTCACTAAACGCAAGCTCACCGAAGCCATTCACATCAAACGCCATAAACATCAACCGTGGCAAGGACATTTCATTCCAAGGACACTTCATTATGATGCACTGATGCTATCCTTTAGACGGTAGTGATAATGTATCTACTGCCATGTTCTGTTGCATTCTCTAGTGTGAATAATGTTCATTTTGACAGACTAATGCTAGTGATAAAGCAAGAAGGATGGCATAGGTTTTTCAATCGCAGTGAGGAATGCTTCACCGTCAAGGAATACGTATACTAGTTAAAAAGTCTCTGTCATTCAATTTTCAATATTTTGAGGGATGTAAATGACATTTTTGCCCGTAGTCCAGACATGAAATATGTACAGTTCAATGTGCTTGCATGCCTAGATCTATATTTCGTATTTAACAGTGTGTTGCATACGAGTGGAAAGTGTCAAGGAAAAGTTGTAATGAAGTTTATTCTAAGCTTCCCGTATATAGGTGATGCTATAACGTCCGCGAATGATCAACATGCCCTTTCACTGATTTACCCAGTCTCGCTAAAAAAAGAGCCATAGAGAAATGTTTATCTGTTTCATGTTTCCATCTATTCATACAGACTGAGAACGAAAAACAATATTCACTTGTTTCTATTGCAACAGAAATGCCTTCAGCTTTGTAGAAAGTAAATTTTACACTTAAGAGTATGAAACGACTCAATACCTCAGTGCAACTTTGAGTGAGTGAGTGAGTGAGTTAACATTTAACGTCACATCGGTAATATCTCAGCCATATCGTAACGAGAACATTTAACATTTCAGTAGAATATATGCATATTGTAAAATTCTGTCAGCAAAGGACAGCAAAACAAATAGAATTTGTATTAAAACTAGCATGGGGAAACCGTTAAAACTCATATCACTTTTTTATACAATGCAACATGAATAACAGGCAACAGATCGCTAACAATAGAAAAGTGTAACTTTGAAAAAACCCACTGTTCTATGCATGAAGAGGACATTCCCCTTCTGACGTGGAGGAACTACCCATTACGTAAAGTAGAGTCGATTGTACGAATTCAACTGTATCATGCCCATTTGTTCATGAATCAGTATCAACGAATGAATTTTTGTTTCAGTTTTTCATGTACATGTAGTACATGTAAAGTCTGCATGGGTAGTTTGTATTCTTTTAAGCTCCAAATGCATCTGAATACGATTGTGCTGCGGTGTCTCTTTCTGCTGTCAAATTATACTCATGTAAAACTGCCTGCATGGGTTAAATCCATTGTTATAGAATGAGAGAGTGAATGAATATGCTTAACGTCTTATGAGAAATGCTGCAGCTATTCGCGGTGACATTGTTATAGAGGTACTTGTGGTATTGGAAATTGACCAAAAGCAACACGAACAAAATTCGCTTCACTTGTATTATGTCTCATACAAAGGATCTTCTGGAATTGATATTGAAGTGAAATGGATTAGAAGATAGTGAAAACATCTAAAAAATATCTAATTATCTGTTGATGATTATCACTGTCCAGGAATCGACAATACGAGTTGCGATATGAAACATTTGTGAACAAACCTCAACTTTACCATTAGTATGGTACTGAACTGAAAGCTGATAGACTGTTTCTTTGTGTTGTTGTCTTTACATGATCTTCGGCAACGCTTTGCAATGCTGTCTCAATTGGTGCAAAGAGGTTTTGAAGGGCGACAGTCTCTGACGATACAAGCATTTTTTGTTCATCCATATTTCTTGAAGGACAGTAAAACCACTAGACTATCACAGTTAGTATTAAAACTAGCGTGGAAACTTAAAAATTGACCGTATCACTATTTGGACAGTACAATATAAAAACAGGCCATAGATCGCCAACAACAGAGGGTAGATCACCATACCAGGGACCATGGGGACTTACAGCACCTCTGCTACCTGCTTGGTCCCTGGCTGGATTTACAGCACCCCCTCAGCTGCTGGCGACTGTATGCAAGATTAGCCACAATTTAAAATGACACACATTCTACGACTAAAAAGTGGAAGATTCAATCTGACTTCAACTTTTTTGGGACTTACATACTCTCTTCGAGGATACAGCCACTAACAATCTTAGTTGCTAGTTCAACTTCCAATCATAAAATATTTCTCTATTTACAAGTCATGTAACAGGTCTAATTCTTTCAAAAAACGCAGTGATTAAATGAACACTAACATTACTAAAAAGATCCTTCATAGTTCTTGATTTAAAATAGTTATCCCTTGTGATGGAATTTTCCACACAGTCAAGCAGGACATGCTTGACTGTGATTCTTTCATCAGTGATACAAAACGGAGGATCTTCACCTTTAAACACATATTCATGTGTATATCGTGTGTGGCCAATACATCGTTGCATGATGACCTCTTCAAATCTGGACTGAAAACCCAAGTAAGTGTAACCAATGTAGGGTTTTATTTCACGTAATTTGTTGATACCTACTTGAGTGTCCCACGTCTCCTGCATCAGATCACGGATGTAAGACCTAATGGTAGCTTTATAATCAGTGTATGGAATAAGAAGTGGTGTCACAGATTTGTTGAGTGCTGCTTTAGCAGCAAGGTAAGCCATTGTATTCTCAGTAATGTCAACGTGGCTGGGTAACCAACAAAAAACGATGTCGCATTGGCCAGTAGCAAGATCATTATACAATTCAATAATTTCTATTAAAAGTGGATGTTTGCAAGAAATATTTTTAACAGCCTGAAGGCAAGAAAGAGAGTCGGAATAGATTAGATATTGTTTACGTTAGTATGGCGTTTGCTTCAGCTGTAAAAATAGAGCTGTTATCTGGCAATCTAGAAGATATTGCTCTGGATCCAGTGACAGTGGCACAAGCCACTGCGCCACCGTCCTTCGTAATTGCTATATTTAGCTTTTAATTGATTATATTCTTGTTTATACTGTAATTCATTAGGTTCTGATTTTTTAAATGAAGTTAATATTAGGTCGACTTGAGGCCTAACCAACTGCCAAGGAGGAGAAGAAAGAAGACGGGAGGGAGCTATGTTTTTCAGCTCAATGCCGGAAAGGCAAAGAAAGAAAGGGTTTAATTCTATGTCCTAGAGGTGGAACCAGAGAAGACTTCTTGTCATACAAATCCCCATAAAGTGGATTGAACACACAGTTATATGCAGGGTTAGATGCATTAGAGTATAATTTAGTAATGTATTGTAAGGATACTTTTATACGACGTTGTGTAAGAGATGGTTCATCGGCCTTAACGCAGAGACTGTCAATAGGTGAAGTTCGAAAAGACCCAAGACAAAGTCTTAGACCTTGGTGGTGGACAGAATCTAATAGTTTAAGGATGCTTTTGCAGGCTCCACCATATACGATGGAGCAATAATCGAGTTTTGAACGGATCAGTGATCGATATGGGTGTAGGAGGGTAGTTTGATCCCCTCCCCACTTCGAGTTGGAAACAACTTTCAGCAAGTCAACAGCCTTCAGGCATTTAGTTTTAAGGGACTTGATATGAAGCAGAAATGCTAAATGGGAGTCAAAGATTAGGCCCAAGAACTTGGCCTCCTTTACAACTTTGATGGGAGTGCCATCTAGAGATAGTTCAGGGTCCTTATGTGGTTTATAGTTTCTGCAAAAATGTATACAATTAGTTTTGGATTTAGTAAATTTAAAGCCGTTTTCAAGACACCATTAATTTATTTTGTTTAAACAAAGCTGCAGTTGCCGTTCAATAGTATGCATATTTTTCCCTCGACAAGGATGTGCATAAAGCTAGAAACAAAGACCAGTGTGCCTTGGAAAAATTCCATCTCGAATATGATAGAGAGTCAGACGAATTAATTTCTGAAAAGATAGTTGGAAAATGGTCACTTCCACAGAGGTCATTGTGGAACGACCATTCAAATTCATTAAATAGCCTAGAATCTGAAAGAGACAAATCTAGAGAAGAGTAGGTGCCAGTTGCAGGGTGCAGGTAAGTGCTGGAATCATCATTGTAAATACACAAATGATTATTGGAGATAAAATCTTCCAGTATTTTACCTTTTGAGTTAGTATTTGAACCACCCCATATCGGGTTATGGCCATTGAGATCACCCATGATAATACAAGGTTTAGGAAGTTGGTCATAGGGAGCTTGCAGATCTGACTGTTGGAGTGTTGAAGAAGGCGGAATATACAAAGAGCCTAGTGTAAAGGTAACATGAAGAGTAAGTCTAACTGCAACGGCTTGTGGGTTAGTTGCGAGTGGTATAGGACTATGTATAAGATCCTGTTTAACAAGGATTGAAGATCCCCCAGTGGCTCTGTCACCCGTAGGTGAAAAATAATGATGTGCATCAAAATGCTGTAAATCAAGGACCGTAAGCCTCTACAATTTCACTGTACTAGTTTTTTAGAATGAAGTATCTTTTAGGAGGGTTGATTGGGGATCTGCCCCGCACTTTCTTTGAGGGCGAGAAACTATATGCCCTTTGATGGATGCTATCAGAAACATCCATATCCTCTAGTGATCCAAATTTGTTAGATATTTATATCTTACCGGACCCTTTAGATGCTCGATTTGTTTTTGAAGTGTCTATCCGTGATTTGATTTTGGACTTTCCAGGTTGGTTCTCATTTCTGTCAGGTTAAGAACAAGTTTGCGGAAGAGAAGATTGTTCCTGCAAGAGGTTCTGCGGTGAAAGTGATTTTGCTGACTGAGTGAACTCATCAGGAGAAAATCGAGTAGGAGTGTCAGAGTTTACCCATGTCAAGTCTGTTTGGCATGAGTGCGAGGAGGTATTTTTAATTGTGGCTGAAGGACTTTCCTTATGGGTTGTTTCGGTTGATGTGCTGGCGATAGAGGCATAGGTTTCACTGTGTTCTCTAGACTGAACAAGTTTTTTTGCTTCAGCAAAGCTGACATTCCTGGTATATTTAATGTCACGAAATGGCGGCAATATTGCCGATGTGACGTTAACTATTCTTATGAATATTTGCCCTGCCTCATTAGTTTCCAATTTGGTAAATGTAATTTATGTTAGGGCGACCTTTAGCCTCACCAATTGGCACGGAGAAGAAAGATGTTGGAAAGGAGCTACAATTTCCAGTTCAATGCCAGCAAAAGAAATATATGGTTAAATGGCTGCTAGGCGCTGCTGTTTTTACCTCGATCATTGGATGTCGATCTCACCCGGACATCGTATCAATCTCACATCCCCTGGGACTATACAACTATTGCAGCCACTAGGCGCGGATTCGTGGGTTCTTGTAAGTATGCAGGGTACACTAGGGTTCCTGACAACACTGAAAGTCTGCACACAAATTTGACCCTAGGATTTTAAAGTCAGTCAAGTCATCTGTTGGGCAGTAAAACTAGTTGGATTATCACAGGGAAGACTGTAAAACTAGTAATTAGATCTAATAGTTTAAGGATGCTTTTGCAGGCTCCACCATATACGATGGAGCAATAATCGAGTTTTGAACGGATCAGTGATCGATATGGGTGTAGGAGGGTAGTTTGATCCCCTCCCCACTTCGAGTTGGAAACAACTTTCAGCAAGTCAACAGCCTTCAGGCATTTAGTTTTAAGGGACTTGATATGAAGCAGAAATGCTAAATGGGAGTCAAAGATTAGGCCCAAGAACTTGGCCTCCTTTACAACTTTGATGGGAGTGCCATCTAGAGATAGTTCAGGGTCCTTATGTGGTTTATAGTTTCTGCAAAAATGTATACAATTAGTTTTGGATTTAGTAAATTTAAAGCCGTTTTCAAGACACCATTTATTTATTTTGTTTAAACAAAGCTGCAGTTGCCGTTCAATAGTATGCATATTTTTCCCTCGACAAGGATGTGCATAAAGCTAGAAACAAAGACCAGTGTGCCTTGGAAAAATTCCATCTCGAATATGATAGAGAGTCAGACGAATTAATTTCTGAAAAGATAGTTGGAAAATGGTC
Source organism: Haliotis asinina (assembly GCF_037392515.1). NCBI lineage: Eukaryota > Metazoa > Mollusca > Gastropoda > Lepetellida > Haliotidae > Haliotis > Haliotis asinina. The sequence continues at coordinate 15,892,562 of NC_090284.1, forward strand.
ACTTCCACAGAGGTCATTGTGGAACGACCATTCAAATTCATTAAATAGCCTAGAATCTGAAAGAGACAAATCTAGAGAAGAGTAGGTGCCAGTTGCAGGGTGCAGGTAAGTGCTGGAATCATCATTGTAAATACACAAATGATTACTGGAGATAAAATCTTCCAGTATTTTACCTTTTGAGTTAGTATTTGAACCACCCCATATCGGGTTATGGCCATTGAGATCACCCATGATAATACAAGGTTTAGGAAGTTGGTCATAGGGAGCTTGCAGATCTGACTGTTGGAGTGTTGAAGAAGGCGGAATATACAAAGAGCCTAGTGTAAAGGTAACATGAAGAGTAAGTCTAACTGCAACGGCTTGTGGGTTAGTTGCGAGTGGTATAGGACTATGTATAAGATCCTGTTTAACAAGGATTGAAGATCCCCCAGTGGCTCTGTCACCCGTAGGTGAAAAATAATGATGTGCATCAAAATGCTGTAAATCAAGGACCGTAAGCCTCTACAATTTCACTGTACTAGTTTTTTAGAATGAAGTATCTTTTAGGAGGGTTGATTGGGGATCTGCCCCGCACTTTCTTTGAGGGCGAGAAACTATATGCCCTTTGATGGATGCTATCAGAAACATCCATATCCTCTAGTGATCCAAATTTGTTAGATATTTATATCTTACCGGACCCTTTAGATGCTCGATTTGTTTTTGAAGTGTCTATCCGTGATTTGATTTTGGACTTTCCAGGTTGGTTCTCATTTCTGTCAGGTTAAGAACAAGTTTGCGGAAGAGAAGATTGTTCCTGCAAGAGGTTCTGCGGTGAAAGTGATTTTGCTGACTGAGTGAACTCATCAGGAGAAAATCGAGTAGGAGTGTCAGAGTTTACCCATGTCAAGTCTGTTTGGCATGAGTGCGAGGAGGTATTTTTAATTGTGGCTGAAGGACTTTCCTTATGGGTTGTTTCGGTTGATGTGCTGGCGATAGAGGCATAGGTTTCACTGTGTTCTCTAGACTGAACAAGTTTTTTTGCTTCAGCAAAGCTGACATTCCTGGTATATTTAATGTCACGAAATGGCGGCAATATTGCCAATGTGACGTTAACTATTCTTATGAATATTTGCCCTGCCTCATTAGTTTCCAATTTGGTAAATGTAATTTATGTTAGGGCGACCTTTAGCCTCACCAATTGGCACGGAGAAGAAAGATGTTGGAAAGGAGCTACAATTTCCAGTTCAATGCCAGCAAAAGAAATATATGGTTAAATGGCTGCTAGGCGCTGCTGTTTTTACCTCGATCATTGGATGTCGATCTCACCCGGACATCGTATCAATCTCACATCCCCTGGGACTATACAACTATTGCAGCCACTAGGCGCGGATTCGTGGGTTCTTGTAAGTATGCAGGGTACACTAGGGTTCCTGACAACACTGAAAGTCTGCACACAAATTTGACCCTAGGATTTTAAAGTCAGTCAAGTCATCTGTTGGGCAGTAAAACTAGTTGGATTATCACAGGGAAGACTGTAAAACTAGTAATTAGATCTAAAACAGTTCAACTATAGAGGGCAATACAATCAAAAAAGGCTTCAGACTGCCAACAACTAAAGGTAGATCACCACACTTTTAACCATGGGGACGTACTGTACATTTGCGTCCTGAATGGGCCCTAACTGGATTTACACCATCCTGTCAGCTGATAGCAATTCACACACTACTAACCTTACGTTTAAGAAAACACATATTCCACGATTTAAAACAGTGGCAAGTGGTAACTTACTTCACATGTTTTGGGACTTGCGTGCTGGAACTTGAAATGTATGTATGGGCACGACAACAGGCCATTCCATAATGGACCTGGAGGCATGTATGTTCCGAGAATATAATTCAAAGCATCGGGACTGTAATATGTATTTCTCTCGCCGTTGGCTAGCAAAGACTTTATGAGTACAAGGTAACAGCAAAAGGGTCAAAGGATATAGCTTGTATGCATCCTTTCACAACACCTGCTTAATCGTACTCCTTTTGGTAGACATTTTGTAACAACGCAACTTCCATCACATCTTTGTGCAACCGCTGCAGCACATTCCACTCTGGTGATACTTTTTGCATAACTGCTTTATTTGGAAACTGGAAGTATTACCAGCCTCTACGGTCTCTTCTTCAGCCCCACCCAGTCGCTCATAGAATACGTCTGATGGCCATTTGTCTTTGATCAATTTAGCAGCATCTGCTCTCTCCCTGTCCATAATTGGCCAACCCTTTCTTACACCTTCTTCGGGCTTTATAGGTTTTACAGAAACTTTTGCACTTTTTTCCTTTTGTGGCTCTTTTCTCATCTTTATTCGATAGGATACACAGCCTGGACACTTGCATTTCACAAGGAAGTAAAGAAGTGAGTATTTCTCTTTCGTGAGATTGATTTTTGGGTGATTGGTCCCAAATTGCAAAGGGCACGTGAGGTTCTCCTTCCTCATCTTCGTTGCGAAAAGGTCCGTCCACCCCTTGGCCAGTCGCCGTTCACCTATGTGATTTGTTGAAATGTTCAATGTGTCCCATTCATCATAAGATATTTCAAAAGAAAGCTTGGAAAACGTCTTAATTTCACTCTTTTCAGATTTTCCGCAAAGGAGGACATCAAGATCCTGATCAAGTTCGTTTTCTGTTTCGGGATTATGTCAGGGTTTTGAGAACAATCCGAGGAATCTTGTTTATCTCCTGCTGCAGTTTTCATTGCCCTTTACATGCATACTGCTTGTGAAATTTCTGATCTGAAAAAGAACCATGATATGTGTACTTTTAATGAATGTTGTCACATGTATATGTGTATATGGGCACACGTCAGTATAATTCTGGGAATGATAAAATTTATCTAACCTTATCATTAGTGTAACAACCACATTTGAAAAAAGTATTTTAGGCTGATAAAAACGGGAAAGGGACATTTGTTCAATAACAAATAGCAAACAATAGGTTCTTAACACCGTTAGCAAGAAAACTTCGACGCATTATACACATAGTTGAGGGAAATAATGAGATTTCAAGGTCAGCAAGAAAATGATGGTTGCATTTTGGATTAAGAAAACTGCACTCAGCAACATATTCACTGCTCTGAAACGTAGCACCAACATATAACCGATGATGGACATGTGCAGCACGTGGCGGTCCCGATCACGTGGACGGATATGTATTCATATTCCACACTTCACAGAAAGTTTGGCGTCTCCTCTTTCATCGAGGCTTCCCTCATTCTGCGATCTTTTGTTCATTTTGATTATCTGAGACTTATGATTGTTTATTTGCAATGCATCTACTCCACTGCGGTCAGCCTGAGGAAACCAGTTACATCAATGTTCATTACTTCGATGGTGGAAGAGTTTGAATGACCGCCCTTCTCAAACAACAGCAGTTTTACGAACTATAGAGGCAAGAAGAGTCAAATTTCACTGTTTTACGCCTTGCTTCTTTTATGGACCACGATATGCATTGTATGCATGCTATGAATTTGCTTGCCTAATTTTCCAATTTATTAAATTTTTCTTCGTATACATACGAATGCGCATCTGTTTGCATTTCTAGCCAGGTGAAATCTTGATTATGAATGGATGCTTCTTAGCATGGCATAGCATAGATAGCATACATGCATAATAACTTGCATACCACATGTGCAGCATATCTCATAAGTATTATGGGTGTGTATTAGGTGGCATATGTGTGATTTGCTTGTAACATGTATAGCACACAGTCATCATGAGTTATGGATGTAAAATGTCAAAGATCAATGTAATGTGGAGTATATGTGCAGCATACATTCTTGTAACGTGTAGACTATATCTCTAGCATACATTCTTGTACTGTGTGTAGCATACATATTCATATAACGTGTGGGTTGTATGTGCAGCATACATTGTTGTCATGTATGGACTATGTGTGCAGACGATTCAAGTATTTTCAATGCATATGACTGTTTCATATGACCCTTATATAACTAAATGTATGAAATTGCGAACTTGGAAATATGTCTGAGTACATGTGTGAGTCTGTGTGCATGCGTTGATGAACACATTTATGGTGTGTGTGTGTCTGTGTGCGTGCGTGCGTGCGTGTATTGATGTATTGAGTACATGTGTCTTGAAATTGCTAACTTCAAGATTTGCCCTTATATCTAGCTTTTGGGTTCTTCCTTCATTAAAGATGCATTTGTATTTTTTGTTTCTGTTTCTTAACCCATATCATATTTATGGCTTACTTTATTCTCCTTTCTCGCTTCTTTTCTTTGTTTTCGTTGTTTCATTAAACATCATTCCATACAGTGTCATTTGAACAATACCAACATCAAACATAAACAACAAACGCATGTACGTGTATTACTTACTTCAGTTCAGTTCTCTACCTCTACGAGTACTTAATCGCCAGCTTCATTACGTTGTCCTACAGCGTTCGGTCCGGAGGCCCATCGTCCGTTGTTACCCCTTTCTTTTTTTACTAACGTTCGGGAATGATCCACGATCCACCATGAAACGATATTTCAGTTTCACATATTGGTATTTCAGCGCTTTGACGAAGGGATGTCAACACCAGTCTTACAAATAAATACTCTTCTGTATGGCATAGGCCTCGCTTGAATTTGTAGAAACAGCGTGAAACTGTGTATGATGTAGTCTTTTTTTGTATTTATTTGTTTGACTTTAACCAAATGGGCCTGTATATGTCAATCAAGTCTAGTAGATGATGTTTGATTAAAGTATTGCAAACACTACTTTCCTACCTCTTAGGGTGTTTAAGTAACTATGAATAAATAGGACAAATTGTTTTGGATAACAACTTCTTTATTGCGTGATTGCGACGTTTCGATACAGATTCTTGTACCGTTGTCAAGCAGGAATGATGTATGAAATCCAAAACATGTATATATATATGCTAAGTAAAACAATGGGACAACATAATATACAAAGAAAACACAATTGACAAAGGGAGCAACATGATGGGATGATTGGTGAAGCAGTAAGCTGAAGAACCCTATTAGTACACAAAGTATAGTGAATGGAAACCAGACATCATTCCTGCATCATCGGTACAAGAATCTGTATCGAAACGTCGCAATCACGCAAGAAAGAAGTTGTTATCCATAACAATTTTGTCCTGTTTGTACAGCTCAACTTCTAAAATGCCACTCAAACAAGTTAATTACGTATGGTTGATATTTAGAAATACAGGCACGCAATGGTTTCTTTTGTTGTGAAACTACATTCCAAATTTACAGTCCAGTTTATAAAATCCATAGACAGCTTGAATGTCTTGTGACGCTACTGCCTTCACGCATCTGTAACTGTCTTTCTCATCTTTTTCTGCTGTGGCGATATCTATCATATCAGAGTTGAACTATTTCATAGACCTTAAAATCATACATTTGAACGTGCGAAGTTTGAAATACCAAATTGATTGACTTGACGCGTAATTTCGATCTTATTTGTCTAACGGAACCCTGGTTGCATTGATGGCATCTGCAATTGCTGACGACTGGAAACTGCCTACCATTAACAACTGCCTCTCATGCCACATCCCTCCTACCAATCAATAAATTTAGGAATTCTCTACCAAATTCAAAAGAGTAATGTACTCTCTCAGAATGTAAAAACGTAATTACAAAAACCTGCAACATTGTGTATTTTCACCTTTAAATTGGCACTCAATTTTGTGAGACAATTCACAAAAGCTTCAAGGTGGGTTTTAAGAACCTATGTGCAGGTCAGTATATCAAACATTTAATTTACAGTCCACTTTGCTGTTGTGTATATCAGAGAGAAAACGCCCGACACTAGTCTTTTATTTTCAGTAACGATATTCAGATAACAATTAGTATGTAATTTTATATTACCGGTCATAACCGGAATACCGTTATGAAGGGAAACAAGGAATATTTTCTAACTGTGAAAACCATAAAATAGTTGAATCTGTACTTGATTTTATCATCAAGACACAATGCTTTATATTTTCACCAAAAAAATTAATTTGATTTAACAATAGTCTTCTCATAATTGTTCTATATTTCCACAAATGGCTTGTTAGACACACTAAACCATGACTCTCCACTTACGTACAATTACATGATAGTTGTACTTGCATTTCGTGCCACATGTAAATACATAGTATTTATTAGGTAGCCAATTTCGATGACGACATATGCTTCATTCGATTTTTGTATGTTGAATGGAAGCGGTGTTGATATATATTGTAAAGTTTGTTCACTAATGCCAATTCTTTTTTATCAATAGAACTATGTTCAAACCAAACATTGACGCCAAAAATCAACTTACATTTGCTTCTTTTATGCCTTCTTTCAAGGACCATGATAGCTAACGGGACTGTCTGCAGTGGATTAATGGGTGCATTCTTTATTTAGTTCCTTTCTTGTTAACATACGGTTAGTTTGGAACTAAATATCTTTATCCTTAGTTTGACATTGACCTTAAAATGCAATATGTCTGGTAAGAAAATATCCACACGTTATATGAATATCCCCACCCCACCCCCAACCCCCAGTGAGGGTACATGTCTGCATGTGTGTTTTCCAAGCTTTGTTTTAGTAAGTGGCTTCAAACCAATCCCATCACGTATATCCTATCCTTCTCGCTTTGTCATTCATCCATGTGACACTGATTCCAAACGGTAGATGTAATAAAGTGCGATTACAGTAGATGTAAACAAATAAACATATCATACTGCAAAGAAAAAAATCGAGTAGGAATTTATCGTATTTTTAACCATTCGGGTGTATCTATCTAAAAACTCAGGTAAGTATTTCGTTTATAATGCACATTAAAATACGTTGATATTCGTCAGCCTATAGACACAAGAATAAAAAACCTCGATAAAGATTTGACCCTTGCCTTGATTAGAGATCTTCGTATTTTTTGCAGAAGTTAAAGTTTTATGCGTACGTCTGCTAAGCGCCATTTTGACATCATGAACACTTTCACATATATAATAACCTTGACCTTATAGTAACCTTTTTAGGGTTTATATGTGGCCTAGGATAATTATAATACCTAGAATTGCTGTCGGGGAATTAGCTTGGGACCGCACACCTTAAAAAAAACCAAGAGAAGCATCAATTAGTGGCCAGTCTTTATTCGGTGCATTTCATGAGTCATCACATAATAAAACATTAGCAAAACTTGTACCAATAATACATATGAAAGCCATGTGAATTAACGATTACACAAACCTTACTGACAAAATACCTTACAATAAACAATCGCAAGGATTACACGGAGGTTAAGCCAGCGCAGCTGACAAATAAGCATAGAGACTGATGAGGTAACGTTTTAGTAAGATAAGTAATACATGTGTTGTCAATAACTAAAATAATCTTCTGTTTGTGGAGGTCGTAAATGACAGGGAACACAACTTAAAGGGCGCAATATAAATACACAAATAATATACACGTCAATGTGCTAGTTGAATCATATGACCACATTTTTACATCTAGACTATCGTGGGATACAAAAGATCATATGTCGAACATCATGTTATTGAAAGTATTCAACGTATATATAATTAGAGCTTAACAATACTGAAAACGTAGCAATGTTGAGCAGCAGAATGCAACAACAAGGCTTATGCGCGCTCCCTACTTTTGCGTGTACAGTATAGTTACATCATGTAATACATTTGAATTAAACGCACACAATAACCATTTAGAAATACATTCACTGGTATACATTTGATTGTAAACACGCAATAAAATATACAAGACGTGCACAATGATTTCTCTGCTTCCACGAGCCCGATTATAGGTAAATGTGATTTAGTATAGTTAGATTATGCCTGACGCTACTAAATTATACTGTAAGCTATTTGACGTAGACTACATATTTAGGGTGGTGCTACATGGTCTTACCTAACTAAAATATTCCCTGGTGTACTTAGCCTATACTGCATAGTTTAAGTGACAGTATATCGTATAAACTAACAGTATGGAAGGCAACAGAAAACAGAAAATATGAACTTAATTTAGGAACATACATTGAATGAAATGAACATGGCTTACCTTCAAAATAACCAAGAGAAGCATCAATTAGTGGCCAGTCTTTATTCGGTGCATTTCATGAGTGAAGTACCCCGAATAAAGGCCGTTATATATACCACCGATGCTCTCAGAGTTAGTGATATAGACGCACGTTCAACTGAGTAATCCTTTAAACAATACTTACAAATGTTACTAATCTACACTGCTGCCTATCTGAATTTTGAGATTACCAGCGTAGTTTCAAAGACTTGAGAATGCAGAAATGACTAAAATTATCTAACAGTTTTCATGGCGAGTGTGTTATCATAGCGGAATCTGTACCTTTTATCTCTGGACATGTATTCTTAACGATTAGGACATAACGTTTATCAAGTAACTTAGTAATTAAAACGAGCGCATATCTCACTGACGGATTAATATACTTGGAACGGACCATGCCTGTAATCTTAAAGCTTAACACACAATGCTAATTATCTTATAACCTGGAAAGTGGAGATCACCAATAACAGATACAGCGTTCAGTATTCTCGTTTTTGAGTAAAAATGTACAAACTGGGTTGTTTAGTTCTATTCTATAAACTCAGATATATGTATGTAAGACAGAGGAAAATATGGCGTATTTTAGAACTATGATACATATAATATGGATCATCCGCTAAGTCTGAACTACTTTCACTTACGTTTATAGCTGGCTAGCACTCCAACACTTTCTAACTTGCCCTCACTTGATCATGATAACTTTCATGTCAAACATTGATTACAGAACAGTCTCGTTTCCTGTTTACTTGGTTCTGTCCTATTGCGCAGCTTAATGCGATAACCAGTCCGGCATTTTTTAGACTATGTCATTTAACTGGATGCATAAATATTAATCAGTGTGATTTGATAAGTCTACACAGTTGTATATTGCAACACTAGGCTCCTTCTAATCCTCTTAAATACGTCGTACGGCTTGCTATGTCGTACAGCGAGCTCTGATAAACAGAAACCTGGAAATCGTGGAAATATCAAAACGAGCCTCTACCGCTAGAAAAGTTTAGCGGTCTCTAACGGAACTGACATTACATCAACCTCATTGTTCGTTACAGAACTACGCTCAATAAGCGCAAAACAACACATAACAGGTTTAACCAGGGAGCCAGATGCATTGTAAATCGTTTTACGACCTCTTCAGACAGGGGCAATCTGTGATTCCATAGTTAAGGTATGCGGCCTCAACCTCGACATAAAGTAGAGAATGACGGTGCAATTAAAATTTAAAATTGAAATTCATTTGTAAATACCATTACTTGTTTCTTATGAAACAAGTAATTGGAATTCAGTTTAACCAGAGATGTTTGTGGTGTCAATTTACACTTTCACACGAGAAAATTCGGAACATCTGAAAAGTAGGTCATTGTCTGAGTAGGTTAATGATACTTATGTTTCGGTATGATATAGTGAAAAGGTGGGAAAACTAATTTGCATAGAGACGTATCTGTCTACTCAAATTTAATAATTATTTCACGCAAAAAAGAAAATACAAGCAATGACATGAACGGAATCCAGTAAGTTACCAGTGTGGTGTTATAATGTATGTAAAGGTTATCCACGATACACGATTTTTCAATGGTTTATGCAATTGACCACTGCTGTTCAGTTTTTGCTTTTCGTTTGTCAGCGTTTGTCATCATCGACGATTTGTAGACTAAGGACTTCTAGGTTTATCAGTGCCTTCAAAGTGCTAATTACACATGCTTAAACGCGTCACTAAAGTAAAATACATCAACGACCAAACGAATACTTATCTAAAAATAGACCATTTGGAAAATACTACCTGTCCCTTCAGGGAAGAATTTTCCGTGGAAGAGTTGAAAAACGGCACCGTTTGTATTTAGCCACGCACACTTTCACTTGCAGCATGTAGTAATTTTATGAACACACGAAGGCGATACAAAGAAGTGAAATAAATACATAGTCCTCGCATATACTGACTTTATATCTATTACTGTATCGTTGACTAAAGCTTGGTCAGTATCACGACATACCATAATACATGCGCAAGGCACAAAACCATCAATGGCTTTCTACCACACGTATGTAATCTATGATATTTTCTTTCTTCTTCCAGACGCCTTGAGCAATGGGATTGACATCTGATATAACATTTAGGAAACATAGTGAAGCCGGAGTTAACAGAATAAAGCAAACACATTTCAAAAAGTATGTCAGGGTTTTGAGAGTCATCAAAATCATTGTTAACTGTCTACAAGTGTGTATGAATTTATTTCATTAACGCTTCTAGTTTCATTTCATCACAGTTTTCACATGCGACATTGAGAAATCATATATATGTTCTTGTGTTTGTGAGGACACAACTCGTCTCAGCTGACTAACGTTATGTGTATATATGGTCGTAAGGTTTGCAGTTTCTGTTGTTAGTAACTTCAATCATGATTTCACGATTTTGATATTACTATGATTTGGAAATGTCTCCCCTTAACCGCGTCGTTTATGTTTTAAAATTATCTTCTAATGACGAAATTTCATTTGTAAGAAATGTTTTATTCTAATTATGGGAATGCCAAGTTTCGAACGACAACGTATCACTGAAATGAGCAAATACATTTATTTATTGAAAGCAACCGATTTGGGGAAGGTCAGCCATGTTTAACGGGCGTAAATATTGTGAACGTCTAGCTAAAATCTGTAATATTTCTTGTTGTTACTAATTCATTGAGTTGTTACACAATAAGATATTATTTTTTAAATACTTGTAGAACATTTGACAAGAGAAGAATGTAAATACAGGTGTCTTAGAAACATGAAAGAGGACATATAAAAATATTATTTGTACATTATACCCACAAAACATCTATAACGTGGGTTGAGACAACTGATGCATTGTTCCTCGGTATGAATGGTGCCACAGTATCCATTTTCGTAGTGTCTAATCAGTCCTTAGATGGTGTACAAAATTATTCGAATCCCGAATCTGGCTGAAATATGGGAAAATGTAGGTTTGGGTGTTCATGTTTTTACGATACCCAGGTTTACTAGCAGCCCCTAGTACCTTAGAAGGGGTGAGATATTGTATATTGACACTGTTGTTCATAACTCGGAATCCGAACAAAAATATTTAGATTCGGGATTCGAATCCTAAATCTGAAAAGAATATTCACACTCGGGATTCAAATGCCGAAACCCGAATATGAAGAAAAGTCAAAGTTGAGGCAGAGATATTGAAAAATGTAGGTTTGAGTGTTCATGTTTTTACGATACCCAGGTTTTCTAGCGGCCCCTGGTACCCTAGAAGGGGTGAGATAATGTATATTGACACTGTTGTTCATAACTCCGAATCTGAACAAAATATTCATACAGAATACAGACAGAAAGACAGACAGACAGACAGAAATTCAAATTCAGGATTTAAGTCTGGAATGTGACGGAAAAAAAAAAGATTTGGGATTCTAAAAAAAATAGATTCGGGATTCGAACCCCGAATCTGATGAAAATATTCCGATTCGGGATTCGAATCTCGAATCGCGAATCCCGAATCCGTTTCTAACTTCATGTTCCTCACAGATATGTTTTGATTGTATACCTTGTGATGAAAGAATCAGGGTCAAGCATATGTCCTGCTTGACTGTATTGATTTCGTTATCACAAGGGATAAATATTTCGAAACTGTGCAAACTGTAAAGGATCTTTATTTTAATGGTAATCATCATTTAATGATTGAATTTTAAAGGAAATAGAATTGGTAGATAAAATTTAATTTTGAACATGTATTTTAAGCGTGGTAGTATAGACGACCAAGTGCAATCGTTAGTGGCTCTACCCTCAAAGGGAGGTGAAGTAGCGTAAGATTATTGTCCTCCCGAGATGATACGTAAGACCCAATAACTTTCAAAGTCAGTTTTGCTCACTTCTTAGTATTTTTTGTTCTTTTAAATTCTGGCTAAATCTTACTATCATCGCCAGTGTCTGACGGGATGGTGTAAAGCCAGCCAGGATCCATGCAGGTAGCAAAGGAAGTGCACGTCCCCATGGACCTGTGCATGGTGATCTACCTTCAGTTGGTGATGTATAGCCCGTGTTTTATCCTGTTTTGTCCAAATAGTGCCGTCAGTTTTACCATTCCACACTAGTTTTAATTGTAACTTTGATATCTTAGTTGTTTTACTGACCTTCGTTGACAGACGTTTACAATATGCTTATGTTCCATTTAAATGTTTAATGTTCTCGTCTCGATATGGCTGAGATATTGCCGATGTGACGTTAGATATTAACTCAATCACTCATTTTCAGAATATCACTTTCCAGAATCTCAAAAATTTATGTTTCAGAATGTATATTGGAACCCATTAGCGTGACGTATACAGTGCCGACGAAGATATGCGTTTGTCTTTTGTTTTTCAAAATTTCCCATGACTCAATGGATTTAAAGGTTTTCTGCTGGAACACAATGTGAAACAAAAATGAACAAAAACACTTGTACAACACTGAGATATCTTATGATTGATGGCACCGTTCCCTCCATGGTTATTATTGCTAAAGTAACACGTGTTTTCCACACAGGTAAAAATTGTCGCGTTGTGTACCTTGGCTATGCTGGCTCTTGTGAGTTGTTATTGGTTGGCACGGTGACAAGGCTAATGGCGAGCTCCGAAACTGCTTTTTACGTCATTGCTTCAAATGTACTTCAAGATGCACCGTGCACTACACAATATGATCTAAGGGAGGCAACTCCAACTGGCATATTCCACAACAACAAACAATAGACGCTTGCCCAACAATGTAGCACTTATATTGCCAATGGAGGTAACGTTGTTTCACACGCTCACTGTAAACAGCTTAAGCAATGTTAAACTAAAATTTTGATCTCCGTGATTGTCATGCCGGGTGTGAAGGAGGAAGGGACACTACTCGTGTAGTCCTGAGGACAATTTGAATCGGTATTCGTTTTATTCCATTCGTCCATCTCTTTAAACGCAAGATTTCTGAATGTGGTCTTGTGGGGATCGTACATATGATGTGCCTCAAACATATATATTCATAATAAATATTATAATGTTGACAGTTTCTTTCAGCAGTACAACAATATCACGACGGTAAACACAAATGGAAATATTTAGATTTATCATGTATGTGCAACATATTTCATTTAAAAATTAAAAATCGTCATTGTGCATTTCTTTAGATTCTTTCTTTCTTTTTAGATTCATTGGAATATTCTGATGAATATAGAACTGAAATCTCTCTTCAGAGAATTAACGTTGATTTTGCATGCTGATGGCCTTTTTACCAGCACCAGCAATACACTTTGAGAGCCGAATCAGCATATATACACTCATAACTTAGTTAAGCACCCCTGACACATCATAAGTGAATGAGCTCCAACCGAAATCTTTCGGGGCATATGTGTGAAATGACTAGAGGAATGGCATAGACTGACCATTCAGAGGATGGGCAGGCTGACGGGGTATGAGGAGGAGAGTGCTGGATGTCATACAGTCACATGGAGGCCACACTCGGTATTAACCTTGAATCGTGCAAGACACACAAAATGCCATTTTTCAATGAGCAGATTAATCAAAAGATTCAACACTAAACATGTCAGGGACGTACGTACATGCTTGTACATACATGGCTTTATATGAAAATCAGTGAGCGTTTTCATAATGAGTCATCACCATAATGAAATCGACGTGTATTCCATTTACACACAAGTGTGTTTTTGCTTCAGGTGGATGGTGAGTTCTGTCACACAAATGCCATTCTTGATCTTGCTTCTTAATCTCAAACTTGCTTGGATCATTTGAAGAGAAGTAAAATCTTCTTCAAAACGTCACTTCCATTGTCTGTTTATTTTCATTGTAATTTATGTTTAAACTGTAACCTAACACGCTACCTCACTGGTATTGTACTTCCTCTACAACATTCGTGATGAAATGCGTCGAGGATCAAGAAATCATGTCAGAATTCATGGACTCATGTGTTTCAGTTGTGGGATCCGAGTGAAAGACACATAAAATCCCAAAGAGTTACAATGAATGCTGACTTAACAAACTGAACAACTGAGGTCTGAAAAACGTATCCACATTCTCCTGGGTAGGTTTCTCTGGAACCGTTGGTGTCATTGCTCCAAAACGGTCCCTCGACCATCCCAAAGTAACTGTTTTATATCGTATTCTAAAATAGCTACAGATGTCGTAACGATGCCTTTATTACACGAGCGTGGACCTAAATGCGTTCTCTACTATCCCGGCATTGTATTGGAATTTCTATAAACCTACACAAGTGACCCTGTCGTTAAATGCTCACTCTATCACGACGTTGTGTAGGGACTACTAAATGGCACTTCCGCAACAATCATTCCAAACGGACTCACTTCTATCTCCGCGTTACCTTTATACTTTACTGACCCGCAAAGATCCGGGTTAGAATTGGTCTTCATCACCATATGCTCGTCGTAAGAGGCCACTAAAGGGATCGAGTGGTGAGACTCCCTGGTTTGGCTGAAACATGTCATCGTCTCCCAAATGATACTCATAATGTTGATCGCTGGATTGTCTAACCAAGCTATGGCTTCTGCAAGTCTGATAACAGGTTCAAGGATCGCCATGAGATGAAAAACGTATTTTTTTATTCCTTTTGCGAAGCCGAAGAGTCAACCGGAGAGGTGGACGAGGGCCAGTGGTCGAGAGGGATTTGATGTGAAAAGCATCACGAGACACACCTACATTTGTTCCAAACACTTCGCGTGTGAGTTTTCTGTGTATATGCTACCGTACTGTGTTTGTTTGCGTCAGGTGAAAGTGAAAATTGTGCATGTATCGTCAATGCAAAAGATTAATTTCTCGCACAACCAAAAACAAAACACACAATAGTCACAGATCTATAAGTGATCTCTTGGTGATCATGCCTACTGCAGTGTCAAATCTACTGCTGATGCCTTTACACAAACAAACCTGTGTTTTGATGACATCAGCATATACACAGATGATATGCTGCAGAACCCCAAGATGCTGACAAAAAAACCAATGGATAACATCACTAAAAACAACAAAAGCAGCAAGTTTTACACTGTTAAATATATTACATGTTGTGTATCAACATATATAAATACCTACATATATACATGAAATAACTTAAGTATTACACTGGTAAATTCTTTGGGGTTTTGCACTGTAAGCAAAACATAAGATTCATGTTACATTTATTATTCAATTTCACATAGTGAAAGATTGAAGATAGATGATCAGTTTTACACATTTACAATAGGGCTCAGTATTGCCATGCTCATGTTGGTGTTCAACTGGCTGAAAGAGAAGGCTGCCAGGATGACCTACTGGAGAGGACAAATTGAGACAAAACAAGATGGGGTGTGTTTAGGTCATTAGTGCTCATGTCAGAACATATCAAAGGATATTACATACTATATACACCATTCAATACTGGTTACTTTTTTCAGAATTATTCAGTTTATTATGGTCAGAACATAAAGACATATTATTAAGGATAAAAATAGGTTTCTAATTAATACAACCCTGAATTTTAGCTGGCAACCGGTGAATTATTTCCGGTATAATTCCTAATTCCTGACAATATCAGTTCAGAATGTAAATTGTACAGCGCAGTAAATGTTAGCAATTTCCTACTTTTGTATTGCAGCAGAAATCCAACAGAGGCCCTTGAAAACTGCTCTCTCTGTACGAGGAATTCGTGATCGCCGTGATGCGTCTACGACAAGCTATTGATGTGGAACAGTTGTCAGATTTATTTGGTATTTTAAATTCTCACATAAGTAGAATTTTCAACACATGGATCAGTCTGATGTGCAAAGAATTATGTTTTCTTATCAAATTGCCTTCCACAAGGCAGGTGAAACATAATCGTCCTGAATGTTTTAAATATTTTCCAAATACCAAAGCAGTTATTGATTGTACAGAATTTCTACTTCAAAAACCAAGCATTCCTTCCAGCCAGAGATAAACATGGTCATCTTATAAACATGGAAAAGTGTTTGGTTGCTTGCTCCCAAAGGTTCATTTACATTTATTTCAAAATTATGGTCAGGCAGCGTTTCAGGGACATCACGGCTGATAGAGGATTTTTTATAAGAGGTCTGCTAGCCTTTAAAAAGGCAACTCTCAACATACCACCATTTTCTCACGGGAGACAACTCAGTTCAGTAGCAGTTAAGAAAACTATGAGAATAGCAAAAGATAGAATACATGTTGAGAGAGCTATTGGTAGACTGAAAGAATATAAACTATTACCGGGAGTTATTCCTTTGAAAATGAAAGGTTCTCTTTGTTAGTGTGTGAATGCAGCAGCTTCATCGTGTAACTTGGACAATGTTCTTGCTAAATAGATTTTGGGTTCACTAAAAAAAATACATGGACTTCATACCGTAAACAGGAAGTTTCAGTCAGAGCTGACAAAAGTCCGCAACAATGAAGGAAGCCATTGTTTTACATGAATAGATTTGATTTTTCTGATCAGAGACTCAAAGAATTGTTCATGGAAGGGTACATTAATAACATGTATACCTTTCCTTGTGTATATGACCAAATCACAGGACTGAAATCCATGTATGCCTAATTGGGCTTGAATTTGATAATGATAATCACTGTCATCTTTAAGGTGCCAATTATCATCTTTCAGGTAACACCCCCTACGTTGTGCAGCACTTTTAGGATCACGGTCTCGCAAATCCCATGGACATTTAATTTCTGATAGTTTGTTGTGAAATACCAAGGAAAGGATTTTCACAGATAATGTTATATGTCTCCAACTTTCAATCTGTTTGTACATTTCTTTGTCCTTGCTTTCCTTTTTTCTGCCTTGTCACCATGTCTTTTCTCATAAGTGACCACGTAAGTTTCTCACACTGCCCTGTTGTTTCATGTTCAATGTAAATAATGTCATCAGACCAATACAGCATTTCAGTCTATCAATAATGTCCCAAGAGATGTCAGAACCAGGAGGCAACTCAAGGGCCTCTAGCTTCTTGAGTAAGGACATAGCAAAACATTCCTCATTACTTTTCAATGCTTGACTCTCTGTGTCAGTGGGATCAAGGAGGCTCTCCAAGGCAGAAGCGTTAGGATTGATCTGAAAATGTGAAAATTTTGGATGTTATATAATACATATATAATATAATTCATTTGGGTTACATCTGGCGCTGAACACTGAAAACTGTTCTTTTCTGTCATGATTCCAAGTTTGAAGTGTAATCCCATGAAGGCATGTATGCAATAAGTGCGTTGATATTCACCGATTTCTCCTTTTCCAAAATCTTTTATATGAAAATTTAACATTGTCGCATGTTGCAAACTGAAATGGGAATATTTCAGTCATTCTAACGTGGTGCAGGGAGGCTGCAAAACTGGCCACCTGTTCAGGTGATGGATTTGATCTGTCACTTATTGGTCAAGGGTCAAAATTATCCCGGCCATGATCATTACTTACAGACTAATGTATTGAAAATCCCCACATATCCTCTTGTTTTTCATTTTGTACCTGATTTTCTTGACTTTGAGGTGACCCAGTGGCACAGGCTGATCATGCGGTCTTGGTCTTTTGGTCCAAAGGGAAGGGCCATCAGTGATGCTCTTTTTCTCAAAAGCTTCAATATCAAAAAGTGTTGCTGCTCTATGTCTGCAGGCTCCATCTGAACTGAAATATGTGAAAAGAATATACATAAAGATTTTTAAGGATAAGGGTTACTTCAACAAACGTTGCATATGTAATCTTCACTACTCTCACAGTATTCTGACTACGTCTACATAAATATTAGGAACTTACAAATATTGGCTATGATCCGCTGAAACATGGATTTAAATACACATTGTTTCCGAGAGTTTGGGACTGGTTGTTTCTTTTGCAAACTGAGGACAGTTAGGAAGGCAGGCAGGAAGGCATGCAGGCAGGCAATCCATTTCATTTTAAGGATCATTGCGAAATTTAGACCTTCCCAGTGTTTTTAAGGCTACCAAGATCACTTACGCTCCTGGACACTGGCAGTAAGCGGTCTCAATGTCAGCATTCGTTTTGTCCACAGCAATCCATGGGTTGTAGAACTCGGACTTTAAGTAGGTCTTGTCCACAGATGCTTTAAAAATTCCGATGGTGTCAGTAGCATCAACATACTCTACACTGTTGACGTGCCCATCGGCATAGTCTTGAAAAGATTTGTAAGCACGGAGCTTCCTTCTGTCGTATTCGGGCCTGAACGACACCAAGTAATTAAATACGTCATATATTCCAATTTCCGGGGATTGGTACAAATTGTTAAGTACCCGGGTATATGGAAGGGATCAGAATTAATGTTCAGGTGTGAGAGTGTTTAGGATATGCAGCTTACATCGCAAACATCATGCGAAGCGGCCAAATTCAAGTTGGCAACACACTCGCACAAAGTGAGTGAGTGAGTTTAGTTTTACGCCGCACTCAGCAATATTTAAGCAATATGGCGGCGGGCTGTAAATAATCGAGTCTGGACCAGACAATCCAGTGATCAACAACATGAGCATCAATCTGCACAATTGGAAACCGATGACATGTGTCAACAAAGTCAGCGAGCCTGACCACCCAATCCCGTTAGTCGCCTCTTACGACAAGCATAGTCGCCTCTTGTGGCAAGCATGGGTTGCTGAAGGCCTATTCTACCCTGGGACCCTTCACGGGTCTCGCACAAAGGGATCAATTTGCGCCGAATATAGCCTGTAAAAGTCACACCACGATCTTTGAAATACATTGTCAACTGTGGTACAGTCTTGGACAAGAACATACTTCATATTGTCTTCAAATAGTGATCGCAGGCCAAAGATTTACAATATCGTCTGTCGACAAAACACTCGTAACGTCAATCTGACACCTGTTGTTTACGTGTCGTCATGTCCGCGGTCACGTGTCACAAAGGGCAGATAACTCTAAACGACAAAACTGGAAATGGCTTATTCCTCTACCATCTGCTCATACCCCTCTACGATAGGGCATTCTTCGGACATGCCGCCACCACCGTCCCTACGTTGCTTGTATTTTATTGACACAGATACATATTTTATGACTGGAAGTTGAAATTAGTAACCGAGACTGTCAGTAGCTGTGCTCTCAAAGAGGGTGGAAGTATTGTAAGATCATTGTCCTTCCGAGACGATACGTAAGTCCAACAACTGCAAAGTCACTTTAGCTCTATCAACGGTCGTAATCGTAGAATATTTGTTGTTGTGCAGAGGCTAAATATCAGTACATGTCGGCTGTGGCTGAGGGGATGGTGTAAATCCACTAGTATACCTTCAGTGTTTTAGCTTCACATGTTAGTTTTTAATTCGAACTGTGATATATATATATATATATATATATATATATATATATATATATATATATATATATATATATATATATATATATATAATCATCAAATTTTGTTGTCACGATATGGCTGAAATATTGCCGATGGACCGTTAAACTCACTGTATTTTACTGAACTTTCTCACTACTCCCTTTTTAATCCCCCCATTCCCATCCCCGTGTTCCTGTGTTCTGTCCGACTTCCTAAATACTTTTATCTTCCCCATTTTGCCATTCGAGAGTCCTGAACGTTCCGGCTTCCATTTCAATATCCCGCCTAGACCTCTGACCTTGCTTAATGATGTTGGTTAGCGAATCACTACAGGTCCACCACCAGGAAATCGCTGAAGCCCTACAGCCTTGTAATGATGTTTCATGATTTCGCTGAAATATCTTGGTAAAGAACATGATTCAAAGTATGAGAATTTTCATTATGGAGATGTCACTATTTCTGATTCATGAAATCATCTTGACGCATATGTTGATATACAGATTGTTGTAACAACAATCACAGAAGGGCGTCAACAAGTTACTCTGATCTATACACCTGGAAATTAATCAAGCAACACCCCAATTTTTTCTATTGGAGCAACTTTGAAGTGTTCTGACAATCAAAATATGCCGGGTTGATATAGTTTGACACTTTTTTATTCAACAGACGATCTCTGACAAACAACTTAAAGGGAAAAAGTATCAAGACTTTGCTTTATTGCAACGAAATCCAAATTCTTAAAACTGTCTTAAATTCATGAAAAAATGGACACAATTTACTATTCATCCACAGACGTTGTTGTCAGGTGTATTAACACAAATGTCACATGGAAAGAAAGAACAGTCATCTGAGAGTCTGCACACCGACTTTCATCAATATCTAGTGTGTCCTCCCTGCGCACGTACCACCGATTCCAGACGCCTCCTCATTCCTTGGATGAGTCTCCGGATCTGATTCTGGGGGATCCTGTTCCACTCCTCATGCAGGGCAGCCGTCAATTCGTTGAGATTATGGACTGGTGGGTCTCTCTGCCTCACACGACGGCCAATAAAGTCCCACAAATGTTCAATGGGGTTGAGGTCAGGGCTCATGGCAGGCCATGGAATTCTGTCAATTGCATTTTGCCGCAAAAAATCATTTACAGCATGCGCCCTGTGAGGTCTAGCATTGTCGTCCATAAATATGGGTCTCGTTGCCAGAGGATGGTTCTCAAAATGAGGTACCACAGCCCTGTCAAGAACCTCCTGTTGGTAACGAACACCGTTAAGGTTGCCACGGATGGTAATGATA
Organism: Haliotis asinina; assembly: GCF_037392515.1. NCBI lineage: Eukaryota > Metazoa > Mollusca > Gastropoda > Lepetellida > Haliotidae > Haliotis > Haliotis asinina. The sequence goes on from NC_090284.1 coordinate 15,913,206, forward strand.
TCCAACTTGCAGTTCATGGAAATGCACCCCCATACCATAACGGAACCTCCCCCAAAGGCCACAGTCTCCTGGATGTTCCGTGGAGCCATTGCTGTGTTCCTCTGCCTCCAGACCCGAGTACGACCGTCCACCATGTGCAGCAAGAACCGGCTCTCATCTGAGAAATGGACCTTCCTCCAAGAGGCAATGTTCCAGTGCAAACGGTCATTACACCAGGCCAGTCGGGCTGCCTTATGGGCTGGAGACAGTCTGGGTCGCTTGATTGGCCTCCTTGCCCGGTATCCTGCAGCTTTCAGACGATTCCGAACAGTCCTGTTCGAGATGGGTCTCCCTGGAAGCCACTCCTGTCTCAACCGAGAGCTCGAGTCGAAGGACCTGCGCCGTACAAGTCTCAGTAAAGCTCTGTCCTCCCGGACTGTGGTCTTCCTGGGTCTTCCTGGTCTAGGCAGGTCTTTAACTTCATTAGTGGCCCGGTATTTTTTCAAAAGTTTTGAAATTATGGAATGATGTCGTCCGATTTGAGTCCCGATTTGTCTTAGAGACATACCAGCATTCCTCATGCCGATTATTTGCCAACGAGTGGCCTCTGATAATTTCCTACGTGCCATGACATTGAAATGAATGAAAAACCGAATGCAATCGACAACCTGCGCTTGTAAACACCCCAGGGAAAAAGTGCATTTTTCGAAAGTTGAGGTTAAAGCAATGCACGTGCGCTGTGCAAGCTTCACGCGCGTCATATCAACCCATGAAAAGCTCATGCTGTATGTCAATACATCAAAATTGAATAATCAATCATCAAAATTACTTCGTTAAACTTTGTTAAGTTTTTATGTGTCTTTGAATTTGGTGTTGCTTAATTAATTTCCATATGTATATTTGAATATCAAATGATTTCAAGGAACAGGTGACATGGGTTATTAGAATGCGTTATGAATTAGAAACACTGCGACAACGACATCATGACGTAACAAGATAATTAAAGGATAAACTTTGTTTCGCATGTCTCCGTATGATATTGACATGGTCAGTTTGACGTGCCGTAGGGTTTTCTATCTGTTTCAGATAGAGTTTCAGTAATTTCACTTCTAATTATAATTATAGCCATTTAGAAAGTTGTCAAATGCAACATATGTCATATTTGGGATTTCACCTTCTCACCTTCTTAGCGAAGTACAAATTCTAGTACTTTTGGGTTGGGTCCCATCCGGTACGAGTTCGAATCCCGAATGGGACTTAACCTAAAAGTACTAGAATTTGTACTTTACTAACAAAAGGAATTATCCACATGCCCAATATGGCACTGAATGTCAACTCACAAGCTAAGCACCGCAATTTTATAGGTTTAGTTTATCAATTTACAAGATCCCGAGTTCGTGAAATATAAGGCTTTGGGTACACATAAACAGCGTGTTTGTGCCGGTGATGAAGAATCTGAGGCAGAACAAATGGGATGCAGTGTCAGTTATGACATAATAAAAGAGTGAGATAACGTCAATATCGAACAGTAGTTTGGTTATATCACTGCTTGTCAGCCAGAAGTGGGAGTAAAGCATTTCATAGAGGGTAGCTACTAATAGCAAAGCTATAGTCATGACAGACCTAGAAAATCAACCATGATTAAATAGAACCAGGATTAGAACTGACGATATCTGGCCATCCTTAGGCGACTAGATTTCCAATGTCTTTTTGTGGCTGGGAACATGTGATTAAGTATCAGCATTTCTCGTGTTGTTACCCGTACACATTTACCAAATGCCATGTTATCAAATAGATTGATATGTAAATGTAGTCAAGGCAACAATCATTGCTGTTTTAGCATTCATATTCAAGCAAGGCCGTATCACGTTTACACCAAAATATTAATTGATAGTCAAAGCCTAAGCTTGGCTTTCTCTGTCGTCATACAATATTAAAATGGCCAGCTTGACATGACATTGGGTTTAGTTTTATGTTTTAAATAGTTTCAGTTCATCATAAACAAGACCATCACTTTTAATCATATTTTTCCACCAGCTGCGTAATATGGCAGTGGATAGTCCTGTTAAAGCGAAGCACCACGGTTTTATCGTTTTAGTCTATAAATATACAAGATCCTGGGTTTGTGAAATGTAAGACTTTGTACACTCACTTAGATGATAAGCTTAGCGTCTCAAGTAGAGTTCCTAAACCCAGTTGGATCTATACTCTAAGTGGATTTAAAGCTGCTTCGGGAAAAGTGGCTTTATGCTCTGTAATGAAATGTCTGAGTAGACAGTTTATGTTATTAGCCTAATACACCACGTGCTGGTGCCAGTGATGAGTAATCCTAGGCATCCCTGGTGTGATGCAATGTCTATTTCAAAATACAATCTCGTAATATAACTGAGAAACACACAATGTCCTTTGCACAGTATGATCTAAATAAATCGACATTTATCGCTAAGCTTCTATTCCAATGTCCTGCGTATATCTCTGACCTTACTTAATGATTTAATACCATCATATTGTTGTCTGTACATTTCCAGCCTCGTAAATGTTCGTTGTGTCATTTACTGAGGGGAGATCGGTATCCCTGGATTTTCGTGGTGTCGATCTCGTCCTCCTCTAGACGTCTGGTGGTTAGAGAATCATTACAGGTCGATCACCAGGAAATCGCTGAAACCCTCCAGCCTTTCTAATGTGTAGTCTTGATTTTGCTGTGGACTGTGGACAAAGAAAGACTCAAGTTAATACAATATTCATTATGAAGATGTGACTGTTTTTTATTAATGAATTCATGTTGGCATCTGTTAACACAGAATGTTGTAACAACGATCACAGCAGGGCGTCAACAAATCCCTCTGATCTATTTGAGTTGAAAACTTGTTTCCAAACAATAGTAGTTAATAGTAGCATTCACCAGGGTAGGTGCTTTCGTTCTACTAGGAAAAAAATATAGGGTTATAGATGTTGATAAGTCTTGGCACTGCAGATGCTGCTGCAAGTAGTAGTATTCACAAGACCACGCTTCATCCGTTCTACAGAAAAAGATAATATAAGGTTACACATTTTGGTAAGTCTTGGTACCAGACTCCATGCTGTAAGTAGTAGTATTTACCAGAGTAGATCTATTCTGAATTTTAAGAGAGGAAAGTCTTCGACATGTATGACATAATGAGTGAGTTAATATTTAACTGAAATATTTCAGCCGTATCGTGACAAGAACCTTTAATATTATACATAATAGTGAATGATAAAAAACCTGTCAACGAAGGACAGTAAAACAACTAGATTATTACAGATAGATATTTAAAACTAGTAATCAAATCTAAAACAGTTTAACAATAGAGAACAACAGAATATGAAAACGGGCTATATAGACCGCCCAAAATGATGGTAGATCATCATACCAGGGCCCATGGGTATGTACAGTACCTTTACTACCTGCATCGACCCTAGTTGGAGTTACGCCATCCCCTCAGTCGCTGGCAGTCGTAGAAAAGTTTAGCCAAATTTTAAAAAGAACAAATATACTACGTTTAAACTCGGGCAAGCAAAAAACTGAAAGTTTACAGGTACCCTGTGAGGAGGACAGAATTTCACGATACTTATCCCCCTTTGAGGATTTAGCCACTAACAACACCAGTTGCTAATTTATACTACCAATCATCAAACTATATCTAACTACAAAACATATTAATTAAAATTCAATCATAAAATCAATTTATTTTAGAAAACCAATAAGTAAATGAGATTGAACAGTGATTAAAACATCCTTCCAGTTTTAACATTGAAATATTTCTCCCTTGTGATGGAGAATTCAACTGTTACACAATCAAGCAGTGTGGCGTCTAACTGCAAAACACTTTTGGACTTTAAAATAATATTATAAAGTGAGTTGTTATTACAAAGTGGGTTTGCCACAAAACAGGGTATGCTTGACCGTGACTCTCTCATCGCAAGGGATACAAAACAGAGGATCCACACAGGTATGCATGCGTATAGCTTTTGTGGCCAATACGGCATCGTCGCATGATGACCTCTTCAGATCTGGACTGACAACCCAAGAAGGTATAACCAATTTAACATTTTAATTCATGTAATTTATTTATACCTACTTGGGTGTCCCACTTATTAGCTTAATACACTACGTGCAGCATCAGATATGGAGCAGTATCTTTCGTTATATCACTGTGTGTCAGTGGGAGGAAAGCCGGTCTTAGACAGGTGCAAATTTGATGTACCCGGAGATGCTGATGACAAACTGAAGCACAGTCTGGATTTGAACCGATCTGGCGGTGGCACGACTTAGGAAATCATCCACAGACGATTAGACTTCCAGTGTCGTTAATGACAATCGTCATTAATGTTTTACCATTCATACTTACGCCAGGCCGTTAATGGCCATCATGACATAAACAGATATTAATCAAACTCTAAGCTGTGTTCTCTCCGTCGCCGTGTAATATTAACACGGCCAGTAGGGCTTAGTTTTCCGTTTCAGAGTTTCAGTAGCTTCATTTTTAAACATAATATTCCATATGCCTAATGTGCCACTGGATGCCCTTCCTACGTGTACGTAGCACAGTTTTATAGTTTTAGTTCATCAATTTACAAGATCCCGAGTTCGTGAAATGTAAGGCTTTGTATACACATAAATAACGTGTTTGTGCCGGTGATGAAGAATCTGAGGCAGAGCAAATGGGATGCAATTTCAATCTGAAAATACAATCTCATAAAATAACAGATAAGTGCACGATTCCCCTTGACACGGTATGTTTTAAAAAGTCCGATATTTATCGCGGAGTGTTTTCTGATAGAAAAAGAATTGTTATTGCATGTTAACAATGACTGTTGAGCCAGAGGTTTAAAAAGAGGTCATAAAAGACATACACGAGTGATTTGGGTCAGTTTTCGAAACCCCTTTGCCAGTCGGTGTCCATTGTATTAAAAAATCCCAAAGGACCATTTCTGATTAAGCGAAGACATGCGTGGTCGATTGACTGTTCACCAAATACAGATATACAGAAATATACAAAACTACAACACGTGATGCCATGTCAAGTTTTCTACCTTATTTACGTGGGCATCTGTTGCAAACACTTCACGTCATAGTACTTCCTGACTAGGTGTACTTGAATATGCGCGTTGTTATTCCCAGATAAAGCATTTTGTCTAAAACCTATATTGATAAGACCCGTGAAGGTTCCGGGGTAGAATATGCCTTCAGCAACCCATGCTTGCCACAAGAGGCGACTATGCTTGTCGTAAGAGGTGACTAACGGGATCGGGTGGTCAGGCTCGCTGACTTTGTTGACACATGTCATCGGTTTCCAGTTGTGCAGATTGATGCTCATGTTGTTGATCACTGGATTGTCTGGTCCAGACTCGATTATTTACAGCCCTCCGCCATATAGCTGGAATATTGCTGAGTGCGATCACTCACTCACCTATATTGATAATATCCAGAAAGCTTTCGTGTGGAAAACAGTTTATAAGTAATGTGTTTCTGATATCCTTCTATCTCTTTGTTAGCACCGAGAACAAAACAAACAAATCTAAACGTCGGATCTTATCGGATCTCATGGTTTCCATGCAAAAAGGTACGAAAGACCTAACACATAATCCTTACAGACTTAAGTTTTGACAAAGCGTTGCAGTTTCTTTCTACAGCCAGCTTTCTCACGAATCACATGGCAATTTTAACCGGTGCTGCTTTGTATTGTGTCGAAATGGTTCTGAATTTCTTCATTTTGAATAATAATCAATATTAATTTGCCTCAACTGAGAATTCTTAAGCTGAAGACTCAGCTGTGGAATGTGAGAAGGATTTTGGAGATTTCTGTCCGCACTAACACACATGGGCAGTAGAACACCGATCGTAGTTAATTTTACACTGTCACAGATGTTGTTTAATCAAAACAGTCCGTGGCATTTTCAATGAATCAAGTAATGATTATTCGTTTAAGGTGATACATTATAACACCGTTGCACACAGCTTTAAGTATTTTCAGTAGCCGAGAGAAATTGTTGTTACTGCCTAGTGCTCCATAACCTCATGCCTTCCCCCAGTTGTTGGCGATCTATAGCATGTTTTTATAGTGCATTGTCCAAATAATGATATTAGTTTTAACTTTCCTCACTAGTAAGTTTCACTCACTTGTACAGAATTACTGGGCAGAACAATGATGCACATCAGGCACATAAAATCAAAGATCTGGTGATCTGATATTATGGCGGTGTACAGACTCGCAAGACGTATATTCGTACCACATATTGCGCTTTGGACACTTTCTGGAACCCGGGAATGCATATAGCTTGGAGCATGCATAAAATAGGCACTGAACTTCATGAAGGTTTAGCTTCTGAAAGATGATTTTGCTTTCACTTTGCTTTCAGTATACTTAAAAGTGTCTGTGACACTTGTGACGGATGTTTTGTGACAAGCTGTATTAAACGTGTCTTAACAAGAATGAATGGTGGCGATCTTCTTCTGCTATTTGTGCAGGTAGGTCCTGGACACTGGTCTCACACTCTTGAAAGATGCGCACCACAGTGATACTCCTAGATACTAATGTGAGATAGCAGTCCAATACACCTATGTCTTGTAAACGCTTTCCTTAATAAATTCCATCTTAGCTTGAAAATGCAACCAGTAAAATGTACGACACCTATTCCATAAAAGTGGAAGAGTGAGTGAGAGAGTTACAGATTTAAAGTCACATTGGCAATATTTCACTCATACCGTGAATAAAACTAGTTCTAAATTCATATCATATTGCATTGTCCAAATAGTTTCAACTTTGGCACCCGTGAACGGCCTCCTCCTCGTGGTGGGTGCTGGGTAACGCCAAGAGCCGTTCACCCCCGTCGTTGACCCGGGGGGATATTTGGTCCACCAACCCGTTTGCCGTGAGTTCCGGCCCTGTGTCGGTGGAGGAGGGGTTCCTGGTGGTTGAGGGCATGGGAGCAGGACCAGTGTTCCTATTGCTCAACACACCATTTCGGCCCTGACTTCACCTAGACGAGTGGTTGAATGGGCCCGGTTCAACCAATCGGCTGGTCACGCTAAGCCCTGAACATTACTATATGTAACGTTGCACAAAACTTTGAAAATTGTAATTATTATACATTATTAGGTCTTGACAACAACAAAAAACCTCAACTTGATATTGACCCTGTTGATACTGACCATAGACCATCTGCATTGATTGAGTATTGGCCGCGTTTCATTGTGATTGAGACCCCTGAGAAGACACCGTTAGAGTTGAACCCCTTTGCTGTATCCACGGGTATTAAAGGTATTGCAGGGGATCTGAAGAACATAAGACGCTTACGTTCGGGTGGCCTTCTAGTAGAGTGCGAGAAAAAGCAGCAAGCAACCAATCTGCTGAACATCATATCTTTCGTGGGCATTCCGGGCACGGTCTCTGCACACAAAACCTGGAACTCAAGCAAAGGTATAGTGAGAGATCGAGATCGATTGTTTGATGATACGGCGGACCTTGATATAGTATCTGAAATTAAGGATCAAGGTGTACTCTATGTTAAGCGCTTTTTAACTCGGAGAAATAATGAAACAATCAAAACCAATACGTATCTGTTTACTTTTTCCTCTCCAAATGCGCCCAAATCGGTGAAGGCAGGCTACTGTAACATTCAAGTTGATACCTACATCCCCAACCCTCTCAGATGTTTTACATGCCAGAAATATTAACATGGTGTAAGAACTTGCACATTGTCTGTTGTGTGTGCTCACTGTGGTGAGAAAACACGCACAACATAAGATTGTGACAGTGATTTTAAAAATGCACCAACTGCTCAGGCGATCATTCCTCATTTTCTAAACAGTGTCCAATTTGGAAAGAACAAATGGAGATCAACAAAATAAAAATTTACTCAAAATATCTCTGGTAAAGAGACCTGATCTTCCAGAAAGTTATGCTGCAGTAGCAAAGGCATCATCTGAGTCTAGCTCTAAAATAACAACATCAACCACAGGCTGCCAAACTACCTTGACTTGGGTAAATTGCGACTCTCCACAGCTTTTGTATTCTGCTGTATAATATCAGACTGAAGAATCACTTCCTAGTACATCAAAGTCTTCTTCTGATCACAAATCATCATCATCATCTCAGTCACTCCCAAAGTCTCAATCGACAGCCGATAGTCAACAAACTGTTAAAAGTAAACCTAAACCTAGGCCTGAGGTAAAGCCCCAAAAGGATCACAAAACAAAATTCAGTTGTTTAACAAGAAAACGGCCATTCTAGGGCCCATAGTTTGTCGCCCTACAAAAGAGTGCGGGGTAGATCCCCAATAAATCCCCCCAAAAGATAGTTTATTCCAGTAATATTGTACAGTGGAACTGCAGAGGATTCAGGACTAATTTACATGAATTACAGCTATAAGTCCAAGATTTTACACCTTCAGCAATCTGTCTCCAAGAGTCATATTTGAAACAGATACATTTGACCTTCGTCATTTTAATGCATATCATTCGTTGTCCCCTCCGGTTGATAGGGCCACTGGCGGATCATCCATTCTAGTCACACAAAACGTTATTCATAGCCCTGTTTCACTTATTACTAATATGCAGGCTGTTGCAGTAAGAATTACTTTACATGTAGCGTTTACACTATGCTCTCTCTATTTCACCGTCTTCGACGTTTCACAAAACTGATCTTCAAGCTGTATATGACCAACTCCCGAAGCCCTGTATTATAATGGGAGCTTTAAATGGGGAAAACCTACTCTGGGGTAGTGTAACTACAAACAATAAAGGTAAAGTGTTGGAGGACTTTTGTTCTGACAATGATTTATGTATTTATAATGATGGTTCCAGCACATATTTACACCCTGGTACAGGGACCTATTCTGCTCTCGACTTGCCACTCACAAATTTAGAACTACTAAATGAATTTGAATGGTTAGTCCGCAATGACCTCTGTGGAAGTGACCATTTTCCTACCGTATTAAAAGCTGTAACTCCATGTGATGTTTCTCCATCATCAAGGTGAAATTTTGAAACGGCTAACTGGGCTTTATATGAAACATTGCATGCTGCAAAACTTAAACCTGAACGTTTTATTGACGTTCCTGATGCTATTAAATGCTTTTCTTTAAGAGTGTACATCAAATTCCTCTGCAGATCCACATATTCGAAAACCATGGTTCAACGATGACTGCAAGCAAGCAAGGAAGGCAAGGAAAAAGGCAGAACATTATTTCCGTCGCCATCCCATGGTGGATAATTTAAATACATTTAACATTTTAAATGCTAAAGCGCGGCGTACTTTTAAACAAAACAAACTCCAATCTTTGCAAAAATATATATCTAAAATAAATTCTCGGACACCCATGTCCAAGGTATGGAAAATGGTCCGGAAAATTAAAGGTAAAGGTACTAAATCTGGTGTCCATCATATTAAACATGGAGATCAATTACTTACGGATAAATCAGATATTGCAAATAAACTGGGTGAAACCCTCGGTAAACACTCTTCCTCTTCTAATTATGTGCCTAAATTCCAACAATACCAAAACATCAAGAAAAGAAAACTATTAACTTCAGTTCTGATAATAGAGAAGACTATGATGAACTATTTTCTATTCATGAGCTCTATACAACTCTTGACCAAGCCCACGATACTGCTACAGGAGCTGATAACATACATTATCAACTTCTGAAGCACTTACCGGAATCCTGTCTTCAAACTCTGTTGACTATTTATCCATGATGTTTGGACATCGGATACCAACACCTAAACCTGGACGTGATTATACGGATCCATCCAATTATCGACCACTTATAACAGATATACAGTGTGGTTTCCGTAAAATAAAAGTACTGTCGATCACTTACTGCGTTTAGAATCATTTGTAAAACAACGCTTTAATCAATAAACAATACGCTGTGTCTATCTTTTTTGATCTTGAGAAGGAATATTATACAACCTGGAAATATCATAATGACATTTTAAGAGATTTACATGACTTCGGCTTGCGTGGTCGTTTTCCAGCATTTGTAGCCAACTTTTTAAATAACAGAAAAATCCAAGTCCGTGTGGGTTCTACCCTGTGTGATCATTACAATCAGGATCAGGGTGTTCCTCAAGGCAGTATTTTGTCTGTCACTCCTTTTAACTCCTTTTAAAGATCAACAGTTTATCTAAAGTTTTAAATGGTTTAATAGATGGGTCGTTATTTGTGGATGATTTTAATATTTCTTGTCGAGGGAAAGATATGCATACTCTTGAACGGCAAATGCAGCTGTGTTTAAACAAAATAAATAAATGGTGTCTTGAAAATGGCTTCAAATTTTCTAAATCAAAAACCAATTGTATACACTTCTGTCGTAAATACAAACCCTATAAAGACCCAGAACTAAGTGGTACCCCAATCGAAGTGGTCAAGGAAGGCAAGTTCTTAGGACTTATTTTCGATTCACATTTGACCTTTTTCTGCATATTAAATCCCTTAAAGCCAAATGCCCGAAGGCACGCGATTTATTAAAGGTTGTTTCTAATTCAAAATGGGGAGCGGATCAAACTACCCTTCTTCACTTGTATAGATCACTGGTACGATCTAACCTTGATAACGGCTCCAACGTATATGGTGGAGCCTGCAAAAGCAACCTTAAACTTCTTGATTCTGTCCATCACCAAGTTTTAAGACTCTGTCTTGGGTCTTTTAGAACTTCACCTATTGAAAGTCCTTGACAGTTGGTCAGGCCCCAAGTGGACCTAACACTGACCACATTTAAAAAAATCAGAAACTAATGAATATAATATAAACAATAATATAATCAATTAAAACATAAATATAGCAATTATAAAACCTTATTTACAGATGGGTCCAAGGACGGTGGCGCAGTGGCTTGTGCCACTGTCACTGGATCCAGAACAATGTCTTCTCGATTATCAGACAACAGTTCTATTTTTACAGGAGAAGCTAACGCTACACTAACAGCTCTTAAATATATTCAAAGACACCCTAAACATAAACAGTATATAATCTATTATGACTCTCTTTCTTGCCTTCAGGCGATTAGAAATAGTTCTTGTAAACATCCACTTTTAATAGAAATTATTGAATTGTATAATGATCGTGCTACAGGCCAATACGACGTCGTCTTTTGCTGGTTACCCAGCCACGTAGGCATTTCTGGGAACACACTGGCTGACCTTGCTGCTAAAGCAGCACTCAACAAATTTGTTACGCCACTTCTTATTCTGATTATAAAGCTATCATTAGGTCTTACATCCGTGATATGATGCAGAAGAGGTGGGACACTCAAGTAGGTATAATCAATAAATTACATGAAATAAACCCCTACATTGGTTACACCTACTTGGATTGTCAGTCCAGATTTGAAGTGGTCATCATGCGACGATGTCGCATTGGCCACACACGATATGCACTTGAATATTTGCTTAAATGTGAAGATCCTCTGTTTTGTATGCCTTGTGACGAAAGGATCACAGTCAAGCACGTCTTGCTTGACTGTGTTGAATATTCCATCACAAGGGATAACTTTTTAAAATCAAGAACTATGAAGGATCTTTTTAGTAATGTTAGTGTGCTCCGAGTGTGTATTTTCTGTATATTGTTCTTATCAATTCAGTAATAATTATTATTGGGTCACAACATGTAGTGTTTTGAATATTAATATGATTAGTCACATTTCGTTTTTATAGCTGGTCAACAGTTTTAGCATTCTGGTTTTCCGGAATTTATCTGCTCCTAGTTTTCTATGTATCTGCTTCCGGGAGACTTATTCGAGGGCATTCTACAGTGTTGACGATGTTCGTTTGTGTCCGAACTTTCGGGAAATGACTTAGTAAATATATATAAAGGCTGGTTGCCGTGCAGAGGGTGACAATCACATTCATTCATATTTGCTGGAGTTACATCTCTGCCACGCTTGATCATCAAAGCCCTTCAACGCCTGACCTACATTATCTGCTGTCACACCGATCACTGTGTTGACACTCTGCATAGTTGATTACCTCTCGTACTGAGACTTTGGTGAGTTTGCTTTTTTGTATTTTGTGACCCATTGACTCAGATTTTGCCTCTCTTGAAGTGTATTTGTAATCAGCATTGTTATATTGACTTGTGACTTTGTATACCTTGCTCTCGTTGCATAATAATACAGAATTTGAACGCAAACGACTTGTCTTTGTTCTGTTTTGCTGGTTCACAGGGCATTTCTTAAATTTTTGTCACGGTAAATTCTTAACCGTAACAAGTGCTCATTTAATCATTGCGTTTTTAAAAGAATTAGACCTGTTACATGACATGTAAATAGAGAAATGTTTCATGACTGGAAGTTGAATTAGCAACTAAGATTGTTAGTTGCGGTATCCTCGAAGGGGGTTGAAGTACTGTAAAATTATTGTCCTCCTGAGAGGGTACATAAATCTTAAAACAGTTGAAGTCAGATTGAATCTTCCACTTTTATAGTCCTAGAATGTGTGTCATTTTAAATTGTGGGTAATCATGCATACAGTCGCCAGCAGCCGAGGGGATGGTATAAATCCACCTAGGGACCATGCAGGTAGCAGAGGTACTGTAAGTCCCCATGGTACCTAGTATGGTGATCTACCTTCTGTTCTTGGCGATCTATGACCTGTTGTTATATTGTACTGTCCAAATAGAGATAATATTAGTTTTTAAGTTTCCACGCTAGTTTTAAATACTAACTGTGATAGTCTAGTTGTTTTACTGTCCTTCGTCGACAGGTTCTTCATAATATGCATATATATTGCTTTGTTATGACAAGGATGTTCTCGTCACGATATTGCTGCAATATTGCCGACGTGACGTTAAATATTAACTCACTCACTCACTAGTTTCAACTTTCAACGCTAGTTTTTATTCTAATTGTGATATACTAGTGGTTTTACCGTTCTTTGTCAACAAGGTTTTAGTTTCTGATACATGTATTTTTGGTATGCAGTATAATTTTAAATTGTACTCGTCACGATATGAATGCAATATTGCCGATGTGACGTTAAATATTAATTCACTCACACTACATTCATAATACATACATATTATATATAAAACCCCGTTGACGAAGGGCAGTAAAATCACTAGATTATCACAGACTGAGTTAAAACTAGTTAGCAGATATCTTTAGAAGGAGGAAAGTTTAACCATTTTGGACAATACAACGTAACAATGTGCTACAGATCGCCAAGAGCTTAAAGTGGAAGAGCAGAGGTGCGATTGCACCGTTTCAATGTTGAAACATTTTTCAGTGATAAAAACAAAGCTAACATTGTCGTACTTGATGTACTTGAATGCCAGTGGCCGTTTCCGAAGTGAAAGTGGACAGCCAGTCTCCAAGATGGATTCGAAGCTTCAACCTACAACCTCTACAACCCATGGCTGCTACAGGGACGTTTTATGGATCTGAGGCACCCTGGGCAAGTCAGACAGCCCTGTCAGACAGCCAGTCACTACAACGGGAAGTCAACTAGGACGTTTCCAGTTGGCCACGTCACTGATGGTTCACAACCTGTAAGTGGAGACAGGTAATTTTTCCGATGATTCACGTACTTGGCAGGAAACGCGTCTAGGTAAACGTTTCCACAATCCAGTGTTTAGTTGAAGGTACATGTAGTAGATCCAGAGGCGATTGCGGTATGATCCGGGAACTGACTAACGTCTCCAAGGAAGGACTGAAGATTGCGATGGAGGAGTACTAGAAGGACAGAAACTACAATTAGGAAACTTTTAGAAAGAACATTTAAAGGATTTTCAGCTGGACAACTCTGGCACGATAACGCCAGACAATATCCTGTTAGACTTGCGAAGCAGTGCAGAAAACTCAAAAGATTTCTTAAGTTTACCAAACCTCGTATGCCTGATCAATGATCTGTCACCAATGAGAAATTGTCTGTCTGAGATGAAGTGTAAAGGCGTTCGTAACATCTTTCACGTCCACCAACAACTTAGCAGCAACAACATCTTATCAAGCTCATATGTGTATGTATGCTCTCAGAGCGGCAAGACAGGCTAAAACCTTTCGCAAACACCTGGTGTATCACTGACATAAATTAGTTCATTCATATGATTTGACAGAATCTAGTTCTCAGGATAGACATGTAATATTTTGCATTGATATATATTTAACATTAGTTGCTTCGGCAAAGAGAAGGTTCAGTCTTTGTAGAAGTGGACTCGGCTTCTGAAGCCCTCCTCACTTGTTATATATTTTGCAGCACGCATTGTAGGTTTAAAAAGTACGAAACTTTCAACAGAAATGTACTTTTTCAAACATAACGTGTCGTATCTTCAGGTCACTGGCATGGTCTGTTCTATCAATCAATCAGTCCTTATTTACAGTACTGAAGAGACCATAGGTCCATAGTACATTTTACATCAGTTTACATTGCAGAGGGTGCAATATACATAAATATATAGTAAGTAATATCACATATGTAGTACAGAGGATGCTATATTCGTGGCATGGTATATTAACATTGTGCCTGTATATCTTGTGCCTGTTTGATTTTGTGATGCCTTGAGGGTATAGAATTTATCTATTCGGGGGTTCAAGTAGAAATATTTCTTTATGTATTCTTTTCTGATATTTCCATACAACGCATAAACAAGCAAGAAATGATGTTTATCTTCTACCTCTTGATAAGTACAATATTTTCACAATCGTTTCTAGCGTGGTATCCCTAAATGCCTACCCTTTTCTATTTGAAGATCATGGGAACTACATGTGAAACGGGCCAGTGCTGTTCTGAACTTCTTAACACTAGTACTAATGTCTAGTAGATATTTTTCTGTAACAATGAATGACTTAAATGCTGTACTCTAACGGGGCTATTCCAGCCACTGGCATCGCTTCGTTGCTGGTACCCGAATCGTCTGAATTCACAAAATGTCACAGTCTTACAATGCAGTGGCATAATCAACCTGTATGAATGTCGACATAAAGTACCTTGTGGACAATGTTCACACATGAACCTAAATAAATTTATCTCGGGTAAATACGGTAGTTAAAGCCAATCACCGTGGATGCAGACTTTGCACGAGAAGTTGTGCTTGTTTAGTCACGTGACAGAAGGTTACAAGGTGGGACGAAGACATTGTTTCGTCACTCGAGGTCTACGCGTTGCTCAGGCGAGTAGCTTTGCCTTGGTTTTCATGTTTTTATTGGGGGAAAAGGCCACTGGGCTGTGTTGCAAATGTAGGCCACTGGGCCGTGTTAAGCCACTGGGCTGTTGCAAATGTAGGCCACTGGGCCGTGTTAAGCCACTGGGTCGTATTATACATTTACGACTATGGACAGTGTGTATGAAGTATGGTGCTGTTTCATTGAGGATGAGCAGAGGTTAAAAGAAGGAAATGCCGTATATACACAGGGACTGCTGACAGACCTACAGTCAAGGACCCAACAGCGATGAATCTTATGGAGCGGAACGATCACTGTTTTAAGTTAAGTATGCTTCATGTTCAGACAGGCAATTCTTGTGTAGGCTCGAACGTGTCGTAACGTTTGTTGGTACTTGCAAAAGTTTAAGGTGATGATTGTTTATTTTACCGAATACTTAGTAAATCAGAGTTTGGTTTTTTTTTCACTTGGATGTGTCTGTCATCTTTAAAGCTAATATCGTTATCGATGAAGTTTCAATTAAAATTGGTGCACCTTATTTCAGAAGCAGTTCAGATCTGGGTTGATTCATCATCATGTGAAGAAGGCCGTGGTTTAAGCTGATACGTTTACCAGGTGGATATGATAATGCTTCGTCGCTATTAAAGGACTGTATCATAACGTGCGTTCATCTTCAGCAGATTCCAGGATATATATTGTGTGGAGACCTGGCTTTACAGCTGTTGTTTTGTTTACTACTGAAGGCTATCCAGTTGGATCGCATATGGAAGATGCCTGCTGACTTTCGCGTTTGTCGTACGCCGTCGTCTCCGATACGGTTTGATGTGCTTTTACATTGTAAATTTTGAAATAAACCTACTTGCTCTCGAGGCGCGGTAGACAGCACCCTGTATTACGAGTATGTTGTACTTGGTAGATTATTTATGTTCGTTTGAGCGAAGCGAATTAGAACATAATCTCAGTAACTTGTAACCTCGCGAATCCCGTTGTATTTGGAATACCAGAGTAAAAGAGTTAACATGTTACATCTCATCTGCAATATTACAGCCATATAGCGATGAAAACAAGGTAATCAATGTAGCATACCCGTAGACAAAGGAAGGTAAAACTAACTAGATTATCACAGATTCATATCTTAAAACAGGTCATAAAGTCTGGAATAGTTTGATCAGAGAGGACGATACAGTATACGAAAACAGGCTATAGATCACCAACAAATGAAGGGAAATCACCATACTAGGACTGGAATCCCAAATGTGTCATGGAAGAGGTGTGTGTGTGTGTGTGTATGTGTGTGCGCGTCTGTGTGTCTTTATTTGATCACACACTATTCTGCCTGAATTTGATCAATGAGCTTGCATGATCCCAGTCTCCAGGCTACCTTAAACACCGATTGCATAAGCAGGTTTGGTTAAATACGTTGAGATGTTGTAGAATTGAGTTAATTCCTTGAGATTTTGTTTTTCCTCTCCAGTAATACAGATGTCTTCACTACGCAAAGTCTGGCATTGTAAGAAAACAATATAGCACCCTATCCCTAGAAACAATATGTTAACAGAATAACCTCGTGCAAAAATGACTAAGACCTAGCGCTATTGCCCTTTAGCTGATGCATATTGTACACTATTTCTGCTGGTAGTAAAGCAGCATCATGTATGGTCGCGCCATGCCAACATCACGTTGAGATGACTACAGTCGCATTTTAGTGCAACACGAGCCACGCACTATAGATTAGTCGTCCCAGACAATGAAATTGCAACGTTTTTGTAACCTATTTGGTTTGTATTCACATCAGTTTATGAAACAGATAATCCGATATGTGTCACTGTCTGTTATGAAACACAATTTCCCTTTCCTTATATATAGTCCAGTGTGACGGTTCAGGTGATATTTAGATTACCATGGTTCTGCCACTAATATTGGGCAGAACCGTGTTTTGCTTTGACCACAACCAAAACATTCACCACAAGGCGTTGGCGTTGACTTTGGAAGTGAATAAAACTGATTTAGTTCTGTGGAGAGATTATGTATCTTTCGGTTGATAAATCAAGGACTATTTAACCCTTTTTTCTACAATGTGTAGTTGTCTGGACAATGACATATATTGCATAGAGTTGATTATACACTCGTTCCTTGTCGCCACGAGACAGAATTGCACTAAAGCATACTGTGCCGGCAATGAGATGTCAATCATCCTCGTGAGTTAGTACCCATATCGCGTGTGGAGTTGTGTAAATGGCAACCGCAGTCTTCTTTTCAACAAAAAATCGATAATTACTTAACGCGGGAGAAAGTTCTTACGCTGATGACTTTTCAGCATTTGTAAAGGCTTTTCACAGAATGTCTAGAGGACATCTCATTCGAATGACCTTAAATTTAAAGAAACTTTTGAAATAAACAGTAGACTGATAATGATATGCCTGGTGGTTACGTGCGTGCTAAGAATAACAATGGTTCGAACTGTACAATTCGACCAACGAACTTAACTGTGTGTCAGCTATGATGAGTTTATAGCCACAGCTTAATTTAGTTATCTTATGGAGAAGTACGACAACGTCAGCATTTAGGGAACGTTTACGTAAATGTACACCTGACTTAGACGTCTGAGGGTAATAGTTGAAACGACCCGTGAATGTCCCGGGGTCGAATAGGCCTTCAGCAACCCATGCTTGCCATGAAAGGCGACTATGCTTGTCGTAAGAGGCGACTAACGGGGTCACGTGGTCAGGCTCACTGACTTGGTTGACACATGTCATCGGTTCCCAATTGTGAAGATCGATGCTCATGTTGTTGATCACTGGATTGTCTGGTGCAGACTCGATTATTTACAGACCGTCGCCATATAGCTTGAATATTGCTGAGTGCGGCGTAAAACTAAACAGCTGAAACACCTTGAACGAATTGCTCAATTGAGGGACATCAAAATGATTTTAACTAGTCTATGAAACATTCCTAGTTAGCAAGCACTTAACGAGTGAGTGAGTTTAGCTTTACGCCGCAATATTCCACCTATATGGCGAGCACTTAAAGATTCATCGATATGTATATCATACTATGTATTCTGTGTTCTCAAGGATGTCAATAATTCTCAAAATATAGTTTATATAACACAATTTGTTGATAACTCTGTGGCTGATGTGTTATTGATCAGATCATTTCGAGGCCAATGATATTTTGAAACACATTTCGTCATTACTATTAATTGTTTTGTTTCCCGCATTGTAGACTTATGATTATTATACACTGGCAACAGGTGTTCGGAAAACGACAAGAATGCCCTGGCCCACCGGTGGTGAAGCTGGCTGCAGACACCAAAAATGCATAAAATATACAAGGGATGTGGCACTTGAAGCCAGTTTATTATAATTATATTTTTTCTAAAAGCCATATTTATGAAAGTTTAAGTTAAGCTAAAGAAAATCTTAATGTCAGTCCAAGTAGTAATCTAAATTTTGAACAGATCCCTCATATCCATGTTCTATCCATTCCATTATTAGCGTTTGTTGATTCAAACGTTGGTGCTGCCAGTCCTCCACCGAATAGAACAGATGACACTTTCCATACTGCGCCCATGCTTCCATTTACGGAAGGATAATATAACGTACTGATTCGCCGGTTAAACTTTGAAACTTTAATTAACTCCTTACAAGCTAGCAACTGTTGAGTACTTGTGACGTAGCAACATGCCAAAGTAAGCTTATTAATAACGAGTGTGTAAGTTTAGGTTTACGCCGCACTCAGCAATATTCCAGCTATATGGCGGCGGTCTGTAAATAATCGAGTCTGGACCAGACAATCCAGTGATCAACAGCATGAGCATCGATCTGCGCACTTGGGAACCGAGGACATGTCAGTGAACCTGACCACCCGATTCCGTTAGTAGTCCCTTACGAAAAGCATAGTCGTATTATTAATAAGCTTTAGATCCTTCTACTTCTTATCAAAGTCATGCGCCCACTGTAGTTAGAGTGATGAAAAATACATTAAACACTGGCTCAGGTTTCAACTTGGGCTTGGTTAGGCTCTGTTCAAGTCTTGTTTTTGATCAGCAATTGTCGGCTTTCCTCTCGATGTTCTATCTCTTACCTAGATAGTGCATTGACTAGCCCATGCTCTGACTTGTCCTCAGCTCAAGGTTAGTCTTTGCCTTGATCTCTCTTTCACTACCACTAGATTTATTCTTACCTATTCGTCGATGTTGCCCAATAAATCATAGTTTTGTCTTGCTCATGTCTATATCTTGCTTGAATCGCTTGCCCTTGGCTAAACGTCTTCGCTTATCCCCTGTCCGGGAATGTCTTCATGCGGCTTGGTAAGCCATTGTGTTCATCTTCCACTGTCTTGATTTTGTCCAGAGGCTTTATTGAGACTCTGTATCGATATCCCTTGATTGGCCCCGTCTCCACGACGCTTTGGCATGCCCCTCACTTGGTTATGCTTGCTAGGGATGTGTGTAGATGTTACTTTAACTAGCCCTTGTATCGAATATGCTAGCCATTGCCTACCACGAGCACTCACCATAGACTGCCGAAGTACAACGTGACTGTCTCTATCATATTGGCGTTGTAAATGTGTTCTGATAATCCTAATACATGTAAGTAATATGACATCTAAACACAGTTCACATAAAAATGGTATGTGTGACGTGATAGGTGTACACCGACATTATTACAGAAATAGGTACACATGCTGTTATGTCATAGCAATTTGTGTCATAAGTCTACTTAAGAGTATTCAATGTATCTCTTGATGACTTGCACACACACACATTTGCGATAGTTATGTCGTCCTGGAACATGTAGACGTAGGTGATGTGGGTCTCTCACGCGACTCTGTCAATTACTGTAAAAGCTGTAATATTTCATATCCACTTATAAAGTATCACGATCCCCGGTTTCATTCATATCTCTGTCGTGAGCGACAACTGCGCCAGGAGAAAGCAATGGATAAAATGGTTACATAATCTTGGCAGTGATGAAATGCAGTGTTATAATAACAATTAAGATATGCCACACTGCCACCCTCTCTCTCTATGTATGTATGTATGTATGTGTGTGTGTGTGTGTGTGTGTGTGTGTGTGTGTGTGTGTGTTGGTAGGTAGGTAGGTAGGTGCGTACGTACGTACGTATGTATGTATGTATGTATGTATGTATGTATGTAACATGCAGCTCTGACTGACATCGACATCAATAACATCTGGCAAATAATCAAAATATCAGCCTCGCTTTTGTCAAATAAACGTAAGTTTGTTCAAATAAAACCAAACCTGTACTTGAGAGAAACAGGAGGAATGTTGAATTAGGAAGAATATCGGTTCCTGTTTTTCCGACACTATCATGCAAAGGATTACATAAACGGAAAATGGAACGCAAATGTCGTGCGTTAGAACACATTTAACTGAAATATTGTTTTCTCACAAGAGACGTTCAATTTGCCCCTCAGACTGCTCCCAGTACCCTGACGTTTATCTTATTGGCATTTCGTTGGGGTATGTGTGCTTTTAAGAAGCAGTGTTTGTGCACCAAATTATCTAGACAGAATCGGGGTTATCCAGTGTCCTCTGCCAGAGGTAGTAAGCATGTCAAGATATCCAGTTTCATGAAAGCTCCGTTTGATTATGATGGATACCATCAACCCGTAAGCCACAAACTTCTTGCTCGTGGTTGTAAATTGACGACTGTTATTAGATATGTCTTTACACCATAATATGTGTATGGAGAGAGGTATCAACTTCAGGGGTGTTGAGGGGCAGAACCTACCAAAATTGATTGTAGACATTTATTTGGAACCTGAGAGCAAGCTTAAGGATGAAATCTCACGGGACGTCATATAGAGAACCCATTGACTACATACGATAAATACGTATTGAAGGTCAAGCCTGTGTATTAACAATGTAAAATTTGTTTGCATGAACTAAGTTCATTAAATGTAACTTAATCTTGGGAAGATGTCTTCTGTTCCATATTTTTAAGACTCTTGAGGACACCGGATTAGAATATTGGTTGTAGGAGGCGATTATTGGGATCGGGTGGTCAAGGTCCCTGATTTGCCATCGTATTCCAGTTCCGTCCAAGAAGCTGATGACAGCAATGCCTGGTTTCTTAACTGATTACATACCGACTGACGTCATACATCGGCAATGGTGAGTGCGGGAGTTAAAATGTATCGTCAGATTGGCAATACCGCAGTCATATCGTCAATTTAAGGTAATGAATTCATAATGGACACAATTAGACTGTAAAACCCTGCCAACGAAGAACAGTGAAATATCTAGATTATCACAGAAAGAGAATTAAAACGAGCTTTGAACTGTAAACCATGACATAACTGTTATGGACAATGCAAAAATAAAAAGTAGCTGATGATCAGCAACAACTAAAGGTAGATCACCAGACTAGGAACCATGGGGACAAACGGTACCTTTGCTAACGGCATGGGTCCTTACTGGAATTGCACCATCCCTTCAGGCATAGATGATTGGGCACAAATATAGCCATAAATTGAAAACATCATCGACAATATTTCAGCCATATCCTGACGGGAATAATTAATGTATGCATAATAATTAATTGTGTTACTTATTTTCCGCAATTTGTATTGTTATTGATTATGACATTTAGTCAATATTGGGTCAGAATGTTTAGAGTTTTGAGTGATAGTTATTATGGGTCTCGTTTCGTATCACGGTAATAGTAGTTTAGGGGTACGCCTCTTAGGTACCGCTTTAGAGTTGCCTCCCCTTAGGCGCTCTTCTCCATATGCGTTTATGTTTTTGACTGTTGGTAAACACGATCGCTCCTATCCTTTTTGAGGAGTGGTAGGGCTCGCTTTTCTGTTTTAGTCTGTTTGTTTACTTCGTCTCGTTTACTGTTTTATCACTTATACCCTTTGATAAGCATGCTAATCTTACACCATTATAACATAAACCCATTATCTAAGCATAACGTGTTTTGTCTGTCGCCAAATGATATCAACATGGTCAGTTTGACGTGTCGTAGGGTAGGTGATGAAGAATCCAACTGTGGGCTGGCGTGATGCAATGTCTATTTGAAAATACAATCTTGTTACATAACTGCTAACTACACAAGCCCGCGTTGCAGAGTATGGTGCGACATGACATACACACGAGATTTGTGTCAGTTTCCGAAAACCTCTTTGTCTGTCGGTTTCCATTGAAATCAGCTATGCCATAATGCGACGTCATTTGTGGCAGATTGGGATTGGCTGTTCACCAAATACAGAAATACTAAACTATACATAATTATAACACGCCATGATAAGATTGCTGCGTCAGTGGGTACTTATGTGCATCTGAAACAAACGCTTTACGTCACTGTCTGACCAGATGTCACTGAATATGCACGTTGATGATTCCACATGCAGCATTTGTGTAAAACCTACATTACTGATATCTGAACATCCTAGTGTGTTGTACGGAAAACAGTAAATGACTATTTTGTTCCGATATTCTTCAACCTTTTTTCACTCTGTCCGCGTATTTATCGGATCTAATCGGCTCCATGCTAAAATACGAAATCCCAACACAATCCTTACAGATTTTGACAAAGCGGTAACGCTTTTTTTACAGGGAGCTTTCTCTCGAGTCGCGTAGTGAGTATAATTGATGCTGCTTTGCATTGTGTCTAAATGGGTCTGTCATGTCTTTACTTTGAAACCTAATCAATATCAGCTTGCCTCAACTGAGATTTCTTAGGCTTAAGACTCAACCATGGGTTTTTAAAAACGTTTTACGGGATTTCTAACTAAGTCAGCGCTAACACACTTGCCAGATAGAAAACCAATTGTCGTTATTTAACACTGCCACGGATGTGATTTATTTAAAACAGTTAAGGCAATGGTATTTTCAATGAATCATGTAATGAGTATTCTTTAAATTGGCCATTTATTCCAATGCGTACAGCTTTCTGTATTTAGCCAGGTAACAGCATGGAGAATAGAGTGAGTGAATGAGTTTAATGGATGATTCGTCAATTTTTCAGTGACATTTAGGAGTAGCATAAACATTTTGAACTTTCAAGAACAAACATGCAACCTGCATTGACAACCCACCCAGCTTGGGGCGGGTTAATAGAAAATATCAACGCCACAGAGCACTCAGCCACACATCCGTCGAAACAGACCTCACTGATAACACCACGTAAAAGACAAAAGACAAACCCGATGTGCAGGCCAAAGCTGTTTGCTGAACAGAGTTACGTTTCTTAATCGTGTCAGGATTTGCTAACTGAATAGTGATAAGATAGTAATTGCATTTCGTTTGTCAGCATCAAACACGTGTTTGTGGGTTACACCCAAAATGATAAATATCAATCGGCGACCTGACCAACTATTGGCCGCGTTTATCCATGACTTTTATCACAGAGATAAACGGACTATAGAAGCGTAGAACGAGGTTCACTCACTACTGCACAGAGCCTTGTGGTAAATCGTCAGTGGCAAAGAGATTCATCAGCTGATGACTGGGCAGTGCTTCACCAAAGGCTTTAAGCGTTTATTCCGACCCTATTACTATCTACGCGTATATGTTACAGTTACATTGTGAAATCAATCATTTCGTGAAATAATTAAGACCACAGCAAGTGTGAAACAAATAGGTGTAAATGCTTCAAGCTGAAGTGCAACAAACGAGGCCACAATAGTGTTAACTGTTAGTGGCAATAAGTAACGTTGGGATTGTGATCCACGTTTGTATATTACGTTATGAAGAGAAATTTCATGGAATGACTGAAAGTATATTGACTGCTACACAAAATGATTAAATGAACGTATGATGGAAAATAGCATTTGTGTTATCAGTGTTGTGTCGGATGTTTAAACGCTAAGAGTAAGAGAAGAAAGAAAGTTGGAATTAATTGGCATTAACTGGGGAAGAATCTTGCCTTAACCACCCACTAGTACTGTCAAAAGTGAGCTCATTCTATAGTTCTACAACGTGCTCTTTCAAATCCCCAGTAGCACATTCATATACATTGCAGGGCACGAACACATAGGATTATTTGAGACAAGTGAAACTAATGGCACGAGAAACACAAACCATATATCGATTTGTTTGAATTTTCTGCAATTCCAGAAAGGAGAATTAGAGTAACATCTGATTTTTCATCCTTGCAGAGACACTTTCTGTGGTCATTCGTCCTTTCCAATGCTGTGGATGTAGTTACAAAAGGTGATCACTTCTCTACACGTACATTCCATCTAAGGTTGTAACATCAAACATAACATAAATAGCTGTTGTTTGATACATAAAAATCGGATTCATGTTTATATCGATACATTATGATTTAGAGTGTCAACATAACATCTAAAAAGCTGTATGATCGAGTAACACTCTTCCCATTACGCAGTGAATTACTCCATCTGATCCAAACAATTGTGTCTTTGTCCAAGCCAGGAATGCCATGTCTATGACAATTTTGAAAGCTTTCTTGCTTTATCCTTGACAACATGGCATCCATGTATTTTCTCATACATATGTACTGTGGTTGTCAGCGCTTTGAGCATTGCTCTTGTGTGGTGGAAATCTGCGCCATATAAACAATTCTATTATCAATGTTATTTCATGCCAGCAACATCATATGACTTGAATGGTATGTAATGAAGAGTAAAGCAATAAAGGTTTCATAAGGGTTTTATAACGGTGAGTGAGTGAGCCACCTCTGCAATATTTCAGCGATGTATAATGACGAAAAACGTTTTACGTACCCAATAAATATAAGTTGTTAAATAATTAGTTAGCGAAGGACTGTGCAATATCTAGAGTACCGCATATGGTGTCAAAAGCTAGCATCTAAATGCAAAAGTATTTTGTTTACGAAGACAATGCAATCCATGGGGACTTAGAGTACCTTAGCTACCTGGATGGACCCTATTTGGATAAACATCATCCCTCGGCCTCTGCTGACTGTAGGGAAAGTTAGCCACTATTAAGAAAACCGATATACTATGATTAAGAATATTAGTAGGTTTAAACTGACCATGGGAGCTTTGGGACTTACGTTCACTCTCTGGAGGACAATAACTTTACAATACAACAACCCCCTTTGAGGGTACGGCCACTAACAATCTCGGTTACTAATCTACACTACCTATCTTACTCCTATTCACAAAGTCTTTATATATCTCCTTTCTGTGAGCTACAGACAACCATAAGTATCATTATCAAGTAACGTGGCTTAAATGCCAACATTGTCGAAAAACATTACCTTCGGCGCTTCAGGCAGATGCTCTATTAACTTGACCACGGATACGACCGTGTAACAGATGCGTGGATAGTCGACCTCAGAATGGATCAAGTCCTGAAATTATTTGATATTGTTGACTTAGATGCACCTTTCACCCACGAACATTGCATTCAATGTCCAATTACCCATTCGTTACTCTGACATAGTGATGACCGTTTACAGTTTACCTGACACAGTAAAAATGTTTACTGCCATTGCAAACATAACAAATCTTCCTCTCTCACTCCCTCACTGTCTGATTCACTCGAGCTCACTTTGTGAAAGCACTGTGACATGAAATCAGTACACGAACAAACAAAACTATCCTCCAAGGCCAGGCATTGATAATCTTGCCGTATTACTTAAAATATTCCGAAGAACGCAGTCGACGAAATTGAATCAATATAATAATCTCCATCTTCAAGACCCAGAAGCATTCATGTTGTTGCCAATTCTTTCCTTGCTCTCAATCCATTGATTCCTCTTAATTTCGCTTTTTTACTCATTACAGCTCGGTATGTCTTCCAGATTAATTTCATGAAACGGATAAAGATAATATCCTCCGTGTGTTCTTTAAATAACCTGAGTGTTGTGCAAATACGACCAAGCTTTTACTTGATGAAAACAGGAATAATGTTGAATTACGAACCGTTTTCGCTTCCTGTTGCATGTCATGCCAGCGATAGAAGAACCTGCTTTTGGAATAGAACCCTCACATTCATGCTCTATTCAGTCCATTATAAGCGCTTGTTGACACAAACATTGCTTCCTAGAGCATTTAGAGGGTTCAGTCGTGATGCCAGTCCTCCACTGAATAGAACAGATGACACATTCCATACTGTGGTCATGCTTCCAAATATGAAAGGATAATATAACGAACTGATTCACCGGTTAAACTTTGAAACATTAAGTAGCTTTCGTCAAGTTGACATGCCTGTAGTGTTACTTGTAACATTGTGGCAACATACCAAAATGAGGTTATTATCCATGACCTTTACATCCTTCTGTTTCCCCTGACAATGATGCGTCCATTGTAGTTAGAATGATGAAAAATACATTAAACATTGGCTCCGGTTTCCACTTTTGCCGTCCTAAGTGTTTAACAGAAAATCTCAAAGATCGATACCAAATATGAAGCGCGTTTTAAACTGTGTAAATTGTAAGCGCCAAAGCAAACAGGTCCAATCCCGCAGACAGGAGAGATGAATGTTCACTGAGAAATACAAACGACACACTGTTTCGATGTTCTGTGGATCTAATATCTGTAATGGTAAATCTGAGATATGTGGCACAATGGTACGTATCACATAATTGAAATCAACAATCGAGAAAGCCAGATGTTTTAGCAGGCAGTATTAAATATATTAAAGATCATAGGAAGTGCATATAGATGTTGCATCAAGAGAAAGAACTTGAACAAACAGTATGCTGGCCAAGGCACAGACAACTGTTATACCACAGTGCAGTTAACACTGTTAATACCGAAAACGACTTTTCAGACTGTTATGAGAACTACTTTACCTTTACATTACGTCGACGATGCTTAGTTATCTTTCGTCGAAGTCTTCTTTTTTGATTAGCCGTTGTCGGCTTTGACCTGTCCTCATCTCAACGCTGCTTCGTTAGCCTTCTCCTGTGTCTCGCTTTCCGGAGCACTTGCCTTAGACGATGACCTGTCAGATGACATCAGAACACAGTACGCATAAAACTGGCAGAACTATGTACACATGCTATGATTTTATTGGAATATGTGTCATAAGTCTACCCAACAAATTCGATATATCTCTTCATGGCTTAACCAAATCTTGCACACACACACATTTGCGGTAGTTATTTCGTCCATTAAACATGACGACATAGGTGATGTGGGTCTCGCACGCGCCTCTGTCATTGACTATAAACGTTATAAAAGTTCATATCCACTTATAAAGTATCACGATCGCCGGGTTCATTGATTTCTCTGCCGTGTACGACAACTGAACCAGGAGGGAAACCTGGAAAAAATGGTTATATTAGTTTCGGCAGTGATGAAAATAAAAAAATGCTGTTGATGGAATATCACTGTCGCCATGTTAAAATAACAATGACGGTATGGAAGGAAATCTGATGTGACGGTTCTTTCATGAATGACTACGTCCTAATGTTATTTACAGAACTACATGAGAAGCCACTCAAAGACGAAGACGTACCTGTATGTGACATTCCTCAGGACCAACCGTTTCATGGTTAAAGTTGCAAAGGTCAGCTGTACGTTGATAAACACAGGAAACAGGCATGTACGTGTTTTTAGTAGTCGATGTCCGGATTTTCCATTTGCAAACGCGATTCTGTAAGTGAAGATTAGAAGATTTCAGACTGCTTTAAAGCCTTACTGACGCCCCGAATCCTGCAACCCTGACTGTAAATCTTTGACCAATAGTAACATGATACCATTAAACACATGGGAAGTCGACGGGGTATTCATTTTCTCAAAGAGCCAAAATTGCATAGGTAACCAGCTGAATGGCGACTGAAACAAAAACAAGTCAAAGTCTTACATCGACAACTAGTGGATGTGAATGGAATTAGAATTAGGTTTCCCACATTGTACAAATTCTATCTGTGTCAAATTCGTAAAAAAATATCAGAATTGGTTGCAAGTATTTAACTGTTATACCTGCCAAAACCCAAGTTTAAATAATATCTTCTTTCATTGCGCCGGGTTTTGTATTTGTAATTACTGATTATGGCGTCCTTGCAAGTTTCCAATCATACACACTATCAGATAGGGCTGTAGACAGCTATGGTACTTTTGATTCAAAATAGGATGTATGGCTAGATTTGTCTAAATTGCTAACAGCTGAAGGAATGGTGTAAATCCAGCTAGAGTCCATACAGGAAGGAAATGTACCTTAAGTCCCCATGGTCCTTAGTATGGTGATCTACCTTCAGTTGTTGGCATCCTATAACCCATTTGTATATTGTATTGTCCTCTGTAGATACATTATTTTAGATCTAATCACTAGTTTTACATTCTATGATATCTGTGATATTCTAATTAGTTTTACTGTCCTTCGTTGACATGTTTTACAACGCATGTGTTATTAATTCATTTGTATGTCTATGATTAATTGTCCCCGTCACGATATGGCTGCAATATTGCCGATGTGACGTTAAACACTAACTCACTCATTCACTCAAAATGGGCACTCACTGGTACTCCCAAAACAGCTACTTTTGGCTATTCTTGACAGGTAAAGTACATAAATACTAGTATGTGTAGTATCAAATGAGCATGTCATTACATAAAACAAAATGAAGAAAGCTCGATTGTTAGGCGTTTGACATATCGAGGCTTGTCTAAATCAATTACAACATGCAGCTCTGCTTGACATCAACACCACAACATGTGGCAAATAATGAAAATATCAGCCACGCGTTTCTCAAATAAACGTAAGTGTGTTCAAATAAAACCAAACTTTTACTTGAGAGAAATGTTGAGGAATACTGAATTAGGAAAAATGTTCGTTTCCTGCTGCACCGACATGGTCGTGAAAGGATAACAGAATCAGAACATGAAATAGAAATGTCACAGTAGGGTTCGTTAAAACACACTTTATAAACAAATATTGCTTTCTCGGTCGGACGTTCAATTTGAGCTTCAGATTGCTGGAAATCTTTGCTCACATTGTATTGGAGCAATGGAGCTAAATATAATGAAATAAAGTTTCCTTTATGAAAGAAAATCGATAACATGCAGACAATGTCGACGCTCATTTAAAAATGGATATATGGTAGTTTTAGCATCTAACGAGAAAGAAATAAACGTAACATGATTTGATTTCGAATGTTACCCCTGAAGTCTCCTAATAGGTGATCATGGGGAGGGACGTGGCATCAAAACATCAAGTTAGTGTGATGAAGTGGGCTCCCAGTGCCCTGGCATATATCCTACTGCTACTTCCTTTGGATTTGTGTACTTTTAAGCAACAGTCTTTAGGCACCAATGTATCTACATAGAATCAGTGTCCTCAATGTCCTCTGCCAGAGGAAATAAACATGTCAAGCCATCCTCCATTGCCAATTTCATCTAATCTCCGTTTGATTAGGATGGATATCGTGTATCTGTAAGCCAAAGGACTCTTGCCCGTGGTTGTAAATTCAGGACTTTTATACATTACATTACATTACATTACATTACATTACATTACATTACATTACATTACATTACAGAGGAATCTACATCAGGCACGTATAAGTGCATAACCGTTTCGTGTTCAGTTTTGAAGGTCATGTAACATTTGTAATTGATTCAATACAGACTGCCGTCATATATCTGTAATTCAGTTGAGTGCAGCGTTGAAGGACAAGCTTCATTTTCTTCAATACACTAAGAACATAATCAGTACATGTACAACGAATTTAGTGAAACAGAAGACTTAGAGTAAAATTTAAAGCATCCAATAATTTGATGCGTCACTGTCAATGTTGGATATCCAGCACAACTGAGATGAAGACAGTACAACCAAGGCACATTCTGACTCACAGAACCGCCCAAATGCTGTATTATCTAATGATCTGTCCACATGATGCCACAACCATCCTTTAGTTCCTGATATCCTAAACAACGTTGTACTTGTTCCCAGTACCATCCACCGTCGCAATGTAATATAACATGCTCTTTTTGAAGAATCGTATGGTTTACTTTTCAGTTTAAGTCTATTCGTTTACTTCGTCTGTTTTACTGTTTCAGCACTTATATGCTTTGATAGGCATGTTAATTTTATCGCGTTGTCATCATAACATAAATAGATAATCGAAGCCAAATATGTGTTTTCTCTGTCGATATATAATATCAAGATGGCCAGTCTGACGTGTCGTATGGTTTAGTTTTCTGTTTCAGATAGCGTTTCAGTTCCTTATCGACAATAACAAGAGCTTCGCGTTCAGTCATACTAATCCAGATGCCCAGTATGCCACTGAATGAGAAACCTATTACAATAAAAGTCTTATGTGTCGTCTTACGTGCTCAGTGGAACAGATAATACCAACACAAGATCCTACGCTTTTGTAAGACTATGTACACACATTTCGATGATATGCTTAGCGTCTCAAGTATTGTTCCTAAATCCAATTGGATCTATACTTCCTTTGCTTTTAAGCTATTTCTGTCATGAAATATCTGAGTAGGCAGTTTGTACTGTATGCTTAATACATCACACGATGGTGAAGAATCCAATGCAGGCTGATGTGATTGAATGTCTATTTTAAAATACATCTCAGTTACATAACTGAGAACTGCACACGCCTACACTGCACAGTATTTTCGCCTAGTGTTTTATAACAGAAAAGTATTCTTTTTTGTGTTTTTTTTTATTTTCCAAGCGACTGTTGAGTTCGACTCAAGTACAGCATGATCCAAGCCACGTGTTCTGGCTCAGTGGGTACTTTTGTGGACAGCTGCAGCAAATATTTTCACGTTATTGAACCTTCTGACTGTAGTTGAATGTATGCGTTAATATTTCCAAAGTGGTTCATTTGTGTAAAAACCTATATTTATCTAGACAGCCTAAAATGTTGTACGGAAAACAGTTAATGACTAGTTTTTTTCTGATATCCTCCACCTCTTTTTCTGCATGTCTGTGTATTTATGGGATCTAATCGCTTCCATGTCCAAATACGAAAACCTTGGCAACACAAACCAATGTGTGTTTTTTCACAATCAGTTTTGTACTTAAATGGGTTTGTCATGTCCTTACTTTCAAATGTGATCAAGATCAGTCCGCCTCAGCAGAGAATTCCTACGGTAAAAACATGGGCACTAGAAAACCGACTGTAGTTGTTTTCACACTGTCAGGGATGTCATTTATTTAGTGAGTGAGTGAGTTTAGTTTTGCACTCAGCAATATTCCATCCTCATGTCGCAAAACTATCAAAACACTGTTTGCGTAGCCATATTTGATTGAACATGTTCTGACATTGTAGAATTGAGCTTGCCACATTTAGTGAGAGATTTTGTTAATTTTCTTCACACATGTTTTACTTTCTTGTGTCATTTCGGTATCACATCTCAATGGACGATGAAACTACAGGTACACATGTGCCAATCAGCATCTTTTTATTTGAAATGCGATTACAAAATCAATATTGTTTATGCGTGATCTTTCTTGTCAATGTAACACGCAACAATGTTCCAACTCCAACAACTAGAATTATACCTAAAACAATCTATCTATAGAGGACAATGCAATATAAAATGGGCTATAGATTGCTAAAAACTGAAGGTAGATCACCATATTAGGTTCTTTTATACTGAGGAACTACTACGTTAATGCAAGGATTGCGAGCAATCACCCCGTACCTGATTGTTCGGAGTCAGTTTCGAGTGAGTTAAGATTATAAATCGCAATATTTCAGTCATATCGTAACTACAAAGAGGGTATAATTTTGCAAAAAAAAAATGAAGGTACATTGTTAAAAAGATGTCATCAAAGGACAGTGAAATAACTAGTTGATCACCGATGTCAAGTTAAAACTATTAACTACACAAAACATTTTTACTATAGATGACAATACACCATAAAGACAGGCTAGATATTGTTAACAACTGAAGGGAGATCACCATGCCAGGGACCATGGGGACTTACAGTATTTTTGCTTTCTGCATGGACCCTAGCTGGATTCACACCGTCTCATCAGCTGTCAGCACGTATATACAATTTCGCCATGCATTAAAATAACATATTCTACGGCCAGAAGGAATGGTGTGTCCTAACTATTCTGATCCGTTGTCATTTCCTTGAATGACATAGTTTAACGATGACTAGTTATGTCCTCACAAAGGAAACAGAATGATATTGAGTATGGTTTACACACCGTGTCATTGAAATGCTATGACATCAGTAACTTTTGATAAAGGATGGGTCTACAAACAGTAAATGCTCACAATATCAACCGTAGAGTGCAGTTCTAGACATTACGTAACTAAATCATTAACATACACAACATATACAAACTTGCTTTTGTGCCAATTTTTATTTCGCAAACAAGGTAGGTTTAAAGCCATTGTTGATGCTATCGACGTTTACCTGACATCATGAACAAATGAGTTTTGACAATGGATTGTGGCAACGATTTGGATGACTTTACGCAATTCAACTCGTCGGTGACAATTCGTGTCAGATACAAATCCCTATTTTACTTTTCCCGGGGTTTCCTTATGACGAACACTTACGTTGCCTCTCTGTCTGTGATATGTGCCACAGTATCATAGTCATTATCACTGATTCAAAAACACATGTTGGATTTATTCAGAAACGTTCAGATGGAAAATAACGTTTGTGCTGTCAATTGTTGAGTGTTTAAACTGTAAGAGAAGAAACAATGCTTTAATACACAGTGAGTGAGTGAGTGAGTGAGTGAGTGAGTGAGTGAGTGAGTGAGTGAGTGAGTGAGTGAGTGAGTGAGTGAGTGAGTGAGTGAGTGAGTGAGTGAGTGAGTGAGTGAGTGAGTGAGTGAGTGAGTGAGTGAGTGAGTGAGTTAAATTTTATCGTCACATCGGCAATATTGCAGCCATATCGTGACGGGAACAAGTAAGAATGACATTGTGGAATGAAAGAATATAAGTAACTAAAAGCCTGTTAACGAAGAACAGTAAAACCACTAGTATATATCACAGATTTCCATCTAAGACTAGTAAGGAGTTATAAAACAGTTTAATTATAGAGGACAATACAACATAAAAATGGACTATAGAATGCCAACAACCGAAGGTAGATCACCACTCTAGGGGCCATGGGGACTTACATTACTTTAGCTACCTGCATGGTTCCTAGCTGGATTTCCACCATCCCCTCAGTTGTTAGCAATTTAGGCACGTCTAGCCATGCATTTAAAAGGACACATATATTACGATTAAAATAGCAGAGAGTTTGAATTTACTTGGAATGTTTGTGGGCTTACGTACCCTCTCAGGAGGACAATAATTTTACACTACTTTAACCCCCCTCGAGGATACAGCCACTAACAATCTTTGTTATCAATTTAAACCTCCGATCATAAAATATTTATCTATTTACAAATACGTTAGCAAATCCAATTCTTTTAAAAATGCAAAAATTAAACGAGAACTTATGTTACTAAAAAGATCTTTCATAGTTGGTGATTTGAAATATTTATCTCTTGTGATGGAATATTCGACACAGTAAAGCAAGACATGCTTGACTGTGATTATTTCATCACAAGGGATACAAAATGGAGGATCCTCACCTTTCAATAAATATTCATGTGTATATCTCGTATGGCCAATACGACATCGCCGCATGATGACCTCTTCAAATCTTGACTGGCAACCCAAATAGGTATAACCAACAGAAGGTTTTATTGCATGTAATTTATTAATGCCCACTTGGGTGTCCCACTTCTTCTGCATCAGATCATGGATATAACATCTAATGGAAGCTTTATAATCAGTGTATGGAATAAGAAGTGGTGTCACAGATTTGTTGAGAGCTGCCTTGGCAGCAAGATCAGCCATTGTGTTCCCGAAAATGCCTACATGGCTGGGTAACCAACAAAAGACGATGTCGTATTGGCCAGTAGCAAGATCATTATGCAATTCAATAATGTCAATTAAAAGTGGATGTTTGCAACAAATATTTTGAAGAGCCTGAAGGCAAGAAAGAGAATCTGAATAGATTATACACTGTTTATGTTTATAGTGTCTTTTAATATACTTAAGAGCCATTAAGATGGCGTTAGCTTCAGCAGTAAAAATAGAGCTGTTATCTGGCAATCTAGACGATATTGTTCTGGATCCAGTGACAGTGGCACAAGCCACTGCGCCACCGTCCTTGGACCCATCTGTAAACAAGGATTTATATGCCTTATATTTAGTATGTAATTGATTAAATTCTTGTTTATATTGTAGTTCATTAGTGTCTGATTTTTTAAAGGTGGTCAATGTTAGGTCCACTTGTGGCCTAACCAACTGCCGAGGAGGAGAAGAAAGAAGGTGGGAAGGAGCTATAGTAGCCAGATCAATGCTGGCAGCAGAAATAAACGGTTTTATTCTTAAACCAAGAGGTGGAACAAGAGATTTCTTATTGTATAAATCCTCATACAGAGGATTGAAAACACAGTTATATGCAGGGTTTGACTCATTGGAATGTAGTTTTGTGATATACTGTAAGGCTAATTTTATACGGCGCTGCTCAAGAGATGGTTCATGAGCCTCGACAT
Source organism: Haliotis asinina (assembly GCF_037392515.1). Taxonomy (NCBI): domain Eukaryota; kingdom Metazoa; phylum Mollusca; class Gastropoda; order Lepetellida; family Haliotidae; genus Haliotis; species Haliotis asinina. Next base: position 15,947,767 of record NC_090284.1, read on the forward strand.
ACAGGCTGTCAACGGGTGAAGTACGAAAGGAGCCAAGACAAAGTCTTAGACCTTGATGATGGACGGAATCTAATAATTTTAAGTTGCTCATGCAGGCTCCACCATATACAATTGAGCCATAATCAAGCTTCGAGCGGATAAGTGATCTATATAGATGTAGAAGGGTAGCTTGATCACCTCCCCACTTTGAATTGGACACGACCTTCAATAAATCGAGTGCCTTCAGGCATTTAGTTTTGAGGGATTCGATATGCGGCAGAAAAGTTAAATGTGAGTCGAAAATCAGACCTAAGAACTTGGCCTCCTTGACAACTTTGATGGGAGTGCCATTTAAGAAGAGTTCTGGGTCCTTGTGTGGTTTATATTTGCGACAGAAATGTATACAGTTGGTTTTTGATTGAGAAAATGTAAAGCCGTTTTCAAGACACCATTTGTTTATTTTGTTTAAGCACAGTTGCAATTGCCGTTCAATAGTATGCATATTTTTCCCACGACAAGAAATATTAAAATCATCCACAAAAAGTGAACCATCAACTGAATCATTTAAAACTTTAGCTAAACTATTGATCTTGATACTAAATAAAGTGACAGACAAAATACTGCCGTGTAGGACACCCTGATCCTGATGGTAATGATCAGACAGGGTAGAATCCACTCGGACTTGAAACTGCCTGTCAGTTAAAAACGGTGATATAAACTGAGGCATACGGCCCCGTAAACCAAAGTCATGTAAGTCTTTTAAGATGCCGTGCTTCCAGGTGGTATCATAAGCCTTTTCTAAATCGAAAAAGATCGACACTGCATGCTGCTTGCTGATAAAGGCATTCTTGACAAATGACTCCAGTCGAACTAAATGGTCAACGGTACTGCGATTTTTACGAAAACCACATTGGATATTTGTGATTAAATTATTAGATTCCAGGTACCAAGTTAATCTGTTATTGCCCATGCGTTCCATGGTTTTGCAAACACAGCAAGTCAAAGAAATGGGCCTATAATTTGATGGATCGGTATGGTCACGTCCAGGTTTGGGAATAGGTATAACTATGGCATCACGCCAGGATGAAGGAAATTTACCTGATGTCCAAATGTCATCGAAAATATTCAATAGTGTCTCTAAACAGGATTCTGGTAAGTGTTTTAGGAGCTGATAATGTATACCATCAGTTCTTGTAGCAGTATTATGGGATTGGTCAAGAGCAGTATGAAGCTCATGAATAGAAAAGATTTCGTTATAATCTTCCCCATTATCTGAATGAAAATTGAGAATTCTCTTTTCCTGCTGTTTCTGGTATGTTTGAAATTGAGGAATATAGTTAGCTGAGGAAGAATGTTTCGCAAGTGTTTCACCCAGTTTATTAGCGATATCAGATTTATCCGTCAGCAGTTCATCTCCGCATTTGAGATGGTGTATGCTTGATTTGCTACCCTTACCTTTAATTTTCTGGATCATGTTCCATACCTTTGACATTGGCGTTCGTGAATTTATCTTCGAGACATAATTTCGCCATGATTGCCGCTTGTTTTGCTTAAAAGTACGCCGGGCTTTTGCATTGAGTATTTTAAATTTATTCAAATTATGGACCATTGGATGACGACGGAAATATTGCTCAGCCTTCTTCCGTGCCTTCCTAGCTTGTTTGCAGTCTGCAGTAAACCAAGGTTTACGTATGTGGGGAATGATAGAGGATTTCGGAATACATTCATCAGCTATTTTGTGAAGCCTATCGGAAAAGAGCTGTATAGAGTCGGGAACATCAATGAAAACATCTGGTGTTAGCTTTTCTGAACAAAGAGTTTCATACTGTTTGAGAGGCATTCTAGAAGTTGCTGAGATAAAGATGACAAGAATTTTTATGGATGATCAACTTCTTTATTGCAGGGTAGCGACGTTTCGGTATAGATTCTTATACCGTTTTCAAGCGTGTGGGGAATGGCAGGGGGAGTATGTGATGACAATACAACAATAACAGGATTAACAATAACTATTTGAGGTAACAGTACATTAGAGAAGTGTTGAGGTAAGCTGATTAAGGACTGAAGCCAGCGGGTGAGTTGACAGAAGCCAGAGTGAGATGAGTGGATTAATTGGTGGAAGCCAGGGTGAGTTGAGTGGATAAATTGAGACTGGGGGCCAGAGTGGGTTGATTAATTAGTGTTAATGATGCAGTTGAATGCCGGAGAGACAAAGACGCCTTGATCCCTGTTGATTGTTGGGTTGTGTCTGCGGATTTGTACTGCTTCAGCAAGTTTGCGTTGTTTGAAGTCATGTTTGTTGCTAGCAAGTGTTGTGACAGTGTCCCAGTTGATGTTGTGGTCAGGAAATTTGGTGATGTGTTCCGAAATGGCTGATTTTGTGTCACCTTTGTTTGTGGAGGTTTTGTGTTCTTTGATGCGTATGTTGAGTGGTCTGGATGTTTCCCCAATGTAGTTGCTGCCGCAGCTGCAGCTGATGTTGTAGATGACGCCTTTAGGGTGTTGTTGTTGTGTACAGTGTTTCCTACCGTTGGCCTTAATGATTGTTTTGAGGGGTGTTCCTGTTGTAAAGTAGGTGTCAATGCCTGCTTGTTGCTTGAGTAGGCGACTGATGTGGTGTGATGTTTTGCCGGTGTATGGTAGTGAGATGCGTATGGGAGCGGGATCAGACTTGGTAGTAGTGGGTTTGGGAGGTGGGTTGACAGTGGAGTTAATGACACGGTTAACAAGTTGGGGAGGGTAGTTGTTTAGTTGAGTGAAGACATGCTTGAGATGGTTTAGTTCGGGTTGAGGAGAGACAGAGGATAGGTTTAGGGCACAGCGGGTGAGGGTAGAGATGATGCCCGTTTTAGTTCGGAGTGAGTGGTTTGAGTCAAAGTGGAGGTATTGGTCAGTGTGAGTGGGTTTACGATAGACAGAGGTTTGGATGGTGTTGTCAGTAGTGCGGGTGACGAGAACGTCAAGGAAGGGGAGTTGTGAGTTGCTTTCAGTCTCAAACGTGAACTGAATGCGGGGGTGTTGCTGGTTAAGGTGCTGAAGGAGAGCGGAGGGGTCGTTAGCTTGGGGCAGAATGACAAAGGTGTCGTCAACCTTCCTGAACCAGCAGGTTGGTTTAATTAGTGAGGAACTGAGGGCTTGGTGCTCAAAGGAGGTCATGTAGATTTCAGAGAGGATGGGAGAGAGAGGGGATCCCATGGGCAGACCATGGATTTGCTCATAGAGTTCATCACCCCAGGTGAAGTATGTGGAGGTGATGGAGTTAGTAATGAGCTGAAGGATGGAGTCAGTAGAGAGTTTGGTGTCCAGAGGGGAGTTGAGGTTATCAAGGCGGTTACGGAGGATGTGCAGGGTTTCGTTAATGGGAACACTGGTGAACAAGTCCACTACATCATAACTAACGATTTTTCCAGGGTTTTCAACAGTGTTGAGTTTCTCACAGAAGTCAGTAGAGTCTGATATGTAGGAGTCCGCGGTTTTGCCTCAAGCTCCCTACGCACGAGCCACTGTGAAAATCCACAAGAACCCTCCTAAAGCCAGACTCCTTGTGTGTTCCAGAGACACAGTGTTTTATAACACTGCCCAGCACCTCACGAAAGTTTTGGCCCGTCTCGGTGGTTCAGTTTTTTTCCCAGTATGGGGTTCTGGCACAGATTCTGGTCTACGATCAACTGTTTGAGACTGGGGGGTAGATGGTACATCAGTCTGCGTGTCAGTTGTTGAAGTTACTGCACTGACCGAGTAGAGGAGTGTTTGCTGATCGGTGACCCAGCTAATGGCTGTCTGGTACATACTATCCACTTTTTGGATAGAAGAAGAAACTGCGGCAGAATATGGTTTTGTTAAATTGTTGTTTTGTGTCTGGTCGGCAACTAATTTTTTGGCCTCAGAGAAAGAAATGTTGTTTGAATATTTGATTTTAATAATCCTAGATTCTCAAACACTGGACATTGCTCAGAGTAAGATATATGCTCACCACTACAGTTTGCACATTTCATGGCATTTGTACAATCAGTGTTCTCGTGATTTCCACTGCAGCGGGAACAAATTGGGGAGTTGTTACAAGAACTTGCCCCATGACCAAAATGCTGACATTTATAACAACTGAGTGGATTTGGGATATATGTATCCACACCGATGTTAAGATATCCAGCTTTGATGGATTTGGGTAGTTTGGATAGCGCAAAAGTAAACAGATAGGTGGTAGTAGGGACAACCCTGTCATTAACCTTTCTAGTGAAACGTTTCACGGATGTCACCCCTTGAGTCTTGAGTTCTGCCACAATCTCCTCTTCTGACATGTCAGATAAACATTTTGAACGATCTCGAACAATGCCTCGACACGAATTTAATGTCTTGTGGACAGATACAACAATCTCAGTATCAGCAAAATGGGTTGCTTTGAGCAAATTTAGAGACTGCTGCCTTTTAGCACATTCAATCAACAAAGAGCCAGAACGGAGACGAGTAATATTTTGCACAGTGCCACATATTCCTTCCACAGCCTTAGAGACAACAAAGGGGTTTATCTTAAGCGGGAGACCCTTAGCACCTTCCACAACCAGAAATCGTGGCCATGACTCTACCTTTAAAACAGAACTTTCATCATCAAAAGACGAAATAGTGTCTATATCAATATGACGTCTTTTAGTTGAGTACCGAGAACCAGTGATTTGTGGGGAAGCCATGTTGAAGGTAAACATTCGACATCCCTGCTCCCCACCCGCCATCGAGTGTCAACGAGGACAGTGCTGTAGTGGAAACCAACGACAAACACTAGGGCTACAAGGATGTTATACTCAAGCAATATCAACACAGGTAGCAAGTATTGCCAAACAGAATAAAAGTCAGGTTGGTTCAGACCCTACATTTATTTGATGACAATTTGAACCTGGAGGTCAGTAGTGCCAGATTGGCCCGTGAGCCACCGCCTTCTGGCATAGGACTCTAGGCAGTTCAATCAATAAATAGTGTATATATTTGACATAGAAACGGCCAATACCCAATAATAGTTAAAATGTGCAAAATACAGTCACCATGCACAGGGCTTGGCGTGACCAGCCGATTGATAGAATCGGGCCGATTCTACCACCCGTCTAGGTGAAGTAAGGGCCGAAGTGGTGTGTTGAGCAATAGGAGCGCGGTTCCAGACTCCTGCTGCCCTCAACCACCAGACTACCGTCCTCCACCGACACGGGACGCAACTCACGGCAAACGGGTTGCTGGATCAAATATCCCCCCGGGTCCACAACGGGGGTGTCGGCGAGCTCTTTGCGTTACCCAGCACCCACCACGAGGAGGTGGCTCGCCACGGGTGCCCTTTAATACACAGACAGCTGTCATCCACAATATGTCTGTCCTGAAGTAAGATTATGATGTGTCTCACAAACACCATACAAACTGTTTGACTAGACTATAGTGTGTGTCAAATAAGTGCCACATAAAACTACGTCTTTGTTAAATGAGTAAGAACGCTGTCCCAACCATGCACCAGTATTGTCAAGAATTCATCTCATTCTTTAATGCTGCAACACGCTCTTCTAAATCTCCATAAAACATTTATGAAAGGAGATACATTGCAGAGCACGAAAACATACGATCAAATTTAATTATTTGAGACGAATGAAACTAATAACCAGAGAAATCTAAAAAGCTATAACGATTTGTTTGCATTTTCTGTAATGTTAGGAAAGAAGCAAATTAAATTTTATAACGCTTGAATTTCCAGTTTTTGAAATCACTCTCCACTCGTGACATTTTCTGGGCTCATTTTCCGATGCTATGGATGTAGGTACAAAAGGTGATATAAGATTGCATATAATAACATGTCCATATATCTACACACGTTCACAACGATTGGGGGTTGTAAATTAATAGCAGCTTTCATAGTTGTTGTTGGACAGGTAAGCATCCGATTTATATCTATATTCTTACATCATGACTTTTTATTAAATGTCACATTCACATCTACGAGGCTGTACGATCATATGACACCCTTCCCACACTGCTGTACAGTTTTCCAGCAGTTCCATCTATTAACGTCTTCACAGTTGACAATGTTATTTCTGTGACGATTCTATCTCAACTTATGACGTTCTGGAATGTGATCAAGGATGCAGCATCCAAGGCCTCAACAATATTGCACTAAGTATATTTCTTATCTATTGGCGCATCATTGACTATTTGTCCGGGGCCCTTATTCTCGAAAAATTGTAGCCCTAAGGATTCTTACATTTGATCGTGGTCAGTGTGTTAAGAATGGATTTAAGAAGTTCGTAAGGCTACGAAAGTCTCAAGAATAGCTAGCCAGTTTAGGTAAACACTTGGCTTGCCTTTGCATACTTTTTTCAAGTGGCACAAGCGAAGATGGTATGCTGGATGTCGTACTATGGATTTGCTTTTAACATACACTGGTTATGATAAAGAAACGTTGTTTGTCAGTAGGAATAAAGTGTCAGAAAAATGTACTGCAGAAAAGACGGCATTTTCAGAAATGCAATAAAATTACCCTTCCTCCTCCAAGCTTAGGTAGTATCGAAATATCCAGGTACAAACATATTACGACCTGCGCCCGGTCGTTCAAAACTCGGTTATCTTTTAACCACTGGTTAAATCCTCTTAACCGGCCGTTAAAGTGTTAAAGCCAAGTTTTAAAGCGTTTCTCAAAACATGGTTATCTTTAACCTGTCGTTATCTTGGCGTTAAAGTTAACACACCCACGGACCGCCGGTAAATAGTTAACCATGTTGTTTACATTGGCAAGATGGCATTGGTCATTCAACCGAACGCCGCATTCATGGTGCCGTGTCCATGAAATGACACTCTGTGGAGGCCGGTATTGAGACGCCAATTACGTCACGTGTATAGATCTATCATATTCGGCTGCGACAAATAGATAACTGAATTCCCCATATATTTTAGAATCAAATTACAGGTCTTTGTCACCAATACCAGCTGTTCTAGATAAAATGAAACGAAAGATATTGGGTGTGCTCGAAAGGCTGCGCTTGTTTCAAATGTAAAGAAAGAAAAAGTCCGATTTTACAGTTCGGTGCATTTTCTGAAATTTTCCAACATCCAGCATGTATTCGTTGCTTGTAATGGCTCAATTATGCATGACGAGATTATAATTGCAGGAAATCGAAAACAGATACAATGCAGTGATTTGATAATTCATATGAAATTGTCAAAGTTTCCGTGCAGCGAGACTGATGTAAAATCACGCAGAACGACAACGGTACTGATCAACATTTCTGTCTTCTCCTCTTACGTACAATGAAACCGATGAAACACATATCACAATATCCACGTAGTGGTCAGAATTATTCTGATTACGTACCTGTCATATTTATGTACAAACGATCCCTGAATCAAAGGGAGAGTCCTCACAACACTCTGTGTCACCGAAGCCGCCAATTTGTAAGGAATCGGTCATCGGTACTGTATTGATGTCATCCGTCAACATTGCTGCCAATTTTAGGCAGTTTCTTTGAGGTGAAGGTCGGTTGAACAAGAGTAAACACAATCGCCCTATCGTCAAATGCACTTTCAGCATTGTGATGGAAATTTGGCGCATCGTTAATATTGGTTAATATTGTTGATGTTCTGGACACAATAAAATGGTAAAATCAGTCAGTTTATAAAGAATGTTCCATTCTGACATAGAAGCCGAGGCATTTTATAATGGAAATTGGGTGAGATGCCATGACGTCAACTAAAATGTGGTACTGTATTATTGTAAGCAGTTACGTTATATTTGAAGATATCGCTCTTACCCTGTTAATAATGATGCAAAATTAGTCAACATTATGGGCGCGGTGGGCGAGCTGTCTAAGGCGCCAGGCTACTAATCCAGCAAGTTTGGAGGGCCCGTGATCGAGCCTACCTGTGACCGGGTGTAAAAAAGACTTGGGGTCAGCTGTGTGTGGGCACACTCTTTCAGTGTTGTCTCAACCCTAGTGTGCAGTACACAACCCTGTGCACTTAAAGGAACACACGAATCCGTTGGTAGATGGTGGCCACACGAATACGTGCAAACTCTTATAGTTGTACCAGTCTATCCAGCTGTGGATGGGTACCTCGTAAGGATGGGAAAGCCACATTAACTCGGTGCGGCTGGTAGACTGCAAGAGTTGTATCATCCCCAGGGAGTTGAAACTGAAAATACTATGTGCCGTTGTGATGGATATCCAATGATCGAGGGAAAAACAAGGCGCCCTTGAGCAGTTGAAGTAGTATAGGGAATAGGGGTTCTGGACCACTTTCAAGAAATGTCTCTACAAAGCCTTATTTAGTAAATAAGGCTTTGTAGAGACATTTCTTGAAAGTGGTCCAGAACCCCTATTCCCTATACTACTGTTGAACTAACTGGATATCGGCACTATACAAATATCTAGCCGTATCGTATCGTAAAATACATCTACACAAACAGGAGAATATGGGAACCTCAGAAATAATGATTACATCGGCTATAGTATTTTATATCGCTATTACCTGCTTCTCATGTAGTGTATTGTTATCTTTTCTTATACATTATGAAACTACCGAAACTACGTCAATAATATGACTAGTACTGTTAACACTTTTTTTTCCAAGAGTGTGATCCTCCACCAAAAAATTCCTAATTCTATTCTCTATTGGTTTCAGGTTTTCAGGCGGTGATTTCTCGTTCGGTGCCTCCATTTCTGACATTGACGGAAGTGAACAAACTGTTGCATTATGGGATGGAGAGAACGTTAAACATGTCTTTAACCATGACGTTCAAGATAACCATGACGTTAATAAACGGCAGTGTTATGGACTAAGCAACGCAATTTTAACGTCTGTTTTAACGTTAGCTAACGGCGGGTCAAGGATTTAACACGCGGTTAACCTAGTGTTAAAATAACCTAGTTTTGAACAACTGGGCCCTGGTAGTATTGCTCTTTACGGGAGGTAAATACATTTTGTACCCGAACTACTGAGTTTCTAACTATGTATCATCGTGTCTGGTTGCGCCACGCCAGCATCACGCTGAGATAACTACCGTCACATTTTAGTGCAACACGAGTCCCGCACAGAAGATTATTCCCAGACAATGTAATTGCAACGTGCCTGTAACCTTTTTCCTTGGTATTCGCGGCAGTGTAGAAAATAGACGATCAGATATGTGTGACTGTCTCTTATGCAACATGATCTCCAGTATATGTATTCCAGTCTGATGGTTCTGGCGAACATGAGATTATCAAGGCTTGGGCATCAATGTTCTTTGTTTTGTATTGACACTAAGATGTCATTGCGCTCGACCTCACGTCGAATGGAGCCGGTGCACTGGACAGAATGTAAAGTGTTTCAGATTCTTGGACAGACACATGTATCTTCCGTCCTGAAACCAAAACATACTTAACGCGTTATCAGTGTAATGCTCGGTTGGTAGAATAATGACAAATCCATTTCATTGCCTCGAGTTGGTTACACACTGGTTCCTCGTTGCCATGGGAAAACATGCACTAAAGTATACAGTATCGACAAGGAGGTGTCAATCCTGCTTGTGTATTTGTGCCCACAGCGTTGTGTAAATGGAAATCAGGGGCTTCTTTATAACGGAAATCGATAATTACTTAACGTGGAAGGCTGATGACTTTACAGCGATTATAAAGGCCTTTCACATAGTGTCCAAGGAACATCTCTTCTAGAAGTACATATTTGAAGAACAACTTGAAGTAAGCAGTCAACTGACAATAACGTGCCTGCCAGTTAAACATGACCTCAGAATAACAAGACGTCGAACTGTACAATTTGGCAAACGAATTTACCAACATGCTGAGACAGGTTTGTTACACAGGTGGACGACGAATTACGCAATTGGTGAACATTGCCCTGTAAAGGCACGAGACTTAGACGTCTCAAGGTAATAGGTTAGATACCTTGAACAAGATTGCAGAATTGAGTGGTAACCAAATAGCCTCAACTTGCTGGAAAAGAACTTTTAGTTCTTATCATGCAGTTAAACATACGGATCACCTTTAGAATACGGCACCAAACATCTCTTGAGGGCGCAAGGGTTAGGTTGTCCTAACCTAACCTAACTTAACCTAACCCTAATCACCTACAATTACGTCAAAGGGTATTATGAGGTGTTTTTAAAGGTTGTGGTGCTGTATTCTAGGGAGGCCAAAGATACATATATACATTGGCATATATATTCTATGTCTTAAGTAGTTTGATAACCATATGCTTCAATTGTGCATAACTAAACACAATTCATCTAGGTCTGTAGTTGAGTTGTAATAGATTGTGTCCTTGAACGGTCACTGATACTTTGAAATAAACATCGTTCTCACTTTTTATTGTTCTGTTCCCCCCATTGTAGACATATAATTAGTTCACACTGGGTAACACCGTTAATATGACACAATGGGGAACGATTTAGGTCTATTGAGCCCAGTTAAAATTTTGACTGCCACTGAAACCTCAACAGCTTTCCTTTCTCACTCACTTTCTGATTCACACCAACTCACTTCGTGAATGTACTGTGACTTGAAAACTTTCTACGAACAAACAATAGTACCCCCAAAGGCAGAGCATTGACACAATTTAACGCATTACTTAAAATAATCCCAAGAACGCTGTCGTCAAAAAGATTGAATCAATATGACAATCTCCGACGTCAAGGCCCCAGAAACATACATTGTGCTGCCAATTATTTCCTTGCTCTCGATCAATTCATTGCTGTTAATTTAACTTTTTCTTTCGCATTTCAACTGTGTATGTCTTCCAGATTATTTTCATGAAACGGATAAAGATAATATCCTCCGTGTGTTCTTTAAATAAACTGAGTGTTGTGCAAATACGACCAGGCCTTTACTTGATGAAAACAGGAATAATGTTGAATTACGAACCGTTTTCGCTTTCTGTTGCATGTCATGCCAGCGATAGAAGAACCTGCTTTTGGAATAGAACCCTCATAACCATGCTCTGTTCAATCCATTATAAGCGTTTGTTTACACAAACATTGCTTTCTGGAGCATTTAGAGGGTTCATTTAGAGGGTTTCTCCACTGAATAGAACAGATGACACATTCCCTATAGTGGTCATGCTTCCAAATATGAAAGAATAATATAACGAACTGATTTACCGGTTAAACTTTGAAAGTTTAAGTAGCTTTCGTCAAGTTAACATGCCTTTGGTATTACTTGTAACATTGTGGCCACATACCAAAATGAGGTTATTATCCTTTACATCCTTCTGCTTCCCCTGACAATGATGCGTCCATTGTAGTTAGAGTGATGAAAAATACATTAAACATTGGCTCCGGTTTCCACTTTTGCCGTCCTAAGTATTTCACTGAAAATCTCAAAGATCGATACCAAATATGAAGTGCGTTTTAAACTGTGTAAAGTGTAAGCGCCAATGCAAACAGGTCCAATCCCACAGACAGGAGAGATGATTGTTCACTGAGAAATACAAACGACACACTGTTTCGATATTCTCTGGAACTACTATCTGCAATGGTAAATCTGGGATACGTGACGCAATGGTACTCATCACATAATTCAAATCACCAATCGAGAAAGCAAGATGTTTAGCAGCCTGTATTAAATGTATTAAAGATCACAGGAAGTGTATATAGATGTTGTATAAATAAAAAGAACTTGAACAAACAGTATGCTGGCTAATGAACAGACAACGGTTATACCACAGTGCAGTTAACGTTGTTAATACCGAAAACGACTTTTCAGATTGTTATGGGAACTATTTTGCCTTACCATTACGTCGACGATGCTTGGTTATCTTTTGTCGAAGTCTTCCTTTCTGATTAGCCGTTGTCGTCTTTGACCTGTCCTCAGCTCAACGCTGCTTCGTTAGCCTTCTCCTGTGTCTCGCTTTCCGGAGCACTTGCCTTAGACGATGACCTGTCAGATAACATAAGAACACAGTGCGCATAAAACTGGCAGGATTATGTGCACATGCTATGATCATATTGGAATATGTGTCAAAAGTCTACCCAACAAATTCGATATATCTCTTCATGGCTTAACCAAATCTTGCACACACACATTTGCGGTAGTTATTTCGTCCATTAAACATGCCGACATAGGTGATGTGGGTCTCGCACGCGACTCCGTCATTGACTATAAACGTTATAAAAGTTCATATCCACTTATAAAGTATCACGATCCCCGGGTTCATTGATTTCTCTGCCGTGTACGACAACTGAACCAGGAGGGAAACCTGGAAAAAATGGTTATATTAGTTTCGGTAGTGATGAAACCCCCCCAAAATGCGGTTGATGGAATAACACTGTTGCCATGTTAAAATAACAATTACGGTACGGAAGGAAATCTGATGTGACGGTTCTTTCATGAATGACTGTTACGTTCCTCACGACCAACCGTTTCATGGCTAAAGTTGCAATGGTCAGCTGTACGTTGATAAACACAGGAAACAGGCATGAACGTGTTTTTAGTAGTCGATATCCGGATTTTCCATTTGCAAACGCGATTCTGTAAGTGAAGGTTAGAATATTTCAGACTGCTTTAAAGTCTTACTGACGCCCCGAATCCTGCAACCCTGACTGTAAATCTTTGACCAGTAGTAACATGATACCATTAAACACATGGGAAGTCGACGGGGTATTCATTTTCTCAAAGAGCCCAAATTGCATTGGTAACCAGCTGAACGGCGACTGAAACCAAAACAAGTCAAAAGTCTTACATCGACAACTAGTGGATGTGAATGGAATTAGAATTTGGTTTCCGTTTAAATTCCTTTCTTACAACTGAGGAAGATAATTGGTAAATTGACATGGAATCTTTTTAGAACTGCAAGCTTTCAAGCCAATCCTTTGTGTTTTAGGAGATTCCACATTGTACAAATTCTATCTGTGTCAAATTCGAAAAAAAATATCAGAATTGGTTGTAAGTATTTAACTGTTATACCTGCCAAAACCCAAGTTTAAATAATATCTTCTTTCATTGCGCCGGGTTTTGTATTTGTAATCACTGATTATGACGTCCTTGCAAGTTTCCAATCATACACACCATAAGATAGGACGGTTGAGAGCTATGGTGCTTTTGATTCAAAATAGGATGTATGGCTAGATTTGTCTAAATTGCTAACAGCTGAAAGGATGGTGTAAATCCAGCTAGGGTCCATACAGGAAGCAAATGTACCTTAAGTCCCCATGTTCCTTAGTATGATGATCTACCTTCAGTTGTTGGTATCCTATAGCCCATTTGTATATTGTATTGTCCTCTGTAGATGCATTGTTTTAGATCTAATCACTAGTTTTACATTCTATTCTGTCATATTCTAATTAGTTTTACTGTCCTTCGTTGACATGTTTTACAACGCATGTGTTATTAATTCATTTGTATGTCTATGATTAATTGTCCCCGTCACGATATGGCTGCAATATTGCCGATGTGACGATAAACACCAACTCATTCACTCACTCAAAATGGGTTCTGACTGGTACTCCCAAAACAGCTACTTTTGGCTATTCTTGACAGGTAAAGTACATAAATACTAGCATGTGTAGTATCAAATGAGCATGTCATTACATAAAACAAAATGAAGAAAGCTCGATTGTCAGGCGTTTGACATATCGAGGCTTGTCTAAATCAATTACAACATGCAGCTCTGCTTGACATCAACACCACAACATGTGGCAAAAAATGAAAATATCAGCCACGCGTTTCTCAAATAAACGTAAGTGTGTTCAAATAAAACCAAACCTTTACTTGAGAGAAATGTTGAGGAATACTGAATTAGGAAAAATGTTCGTTTCCTGCTGCACCGACATGGTCGTGAAAGGATAACAGAATCAGAAAATGAAATAGAAATGTCACAGTAGGGTTCGTTAAAACACACTTTATAAACAAATATTGCTTTCTCGGTTGGACGTTCAATTTGAGCTTCAGATTGCTGGAAATCTTTGCTCACATTGTATTGGAGCAATGAAGCTAAATATAATGAAATTAAGTTTCCTTTATGAAAGAAAATCGATAACATGCAGACCATGTCGACGCTCATTTAAAAATGGATATATGATAGTTTTAGCATCTAACGAGAAATAAATAAGCGTAACATGATTTGATTTCGAATGCTACCCATGAAGTCTCCTAATAGGTGATCATGGGGAGGGACGTGGCATCAAAACGTCAAGTTAGTGTGATGAAGTGGGCTCCCAGTGCCCTGGCATATATCCTACTGCTACTTCCTTTGGATTTGTGTACTTTTAAGCAACAGTCTTTAGGCACCAATGTATCTACATAGAATCAGTGTCCTCAATGTCCTCTGCCAGAGGAAATACACATGTCAAGACATCCTAGATTGCCAATTTCATCTAATCTCCGTTTGATTAGGATGGACATCGTGTATATGTAAGCCAAAGGACTCTTGCCCGTGGTTGTAAATTCAGGACTTTTATACAATACATTACATTACATTACATTACATTACATTACATTACATTACATTACATTACAGAGGAATCTACATCAGGGACGTATAAGTGCATAACCTAACCATATTGCTTATATATGAAAATTGAGAGCAAGCGTAACGATTAAATCACGTTATTGGACGTCACATAGAGAACCCATTGAATATGTTTGATAAATATGTACAATAACTCAGAACAGTTGAACGCATCTGTCTTTTCTGCAAGACTTAGTGTCTACCTTTTCGTGTTCAGTATTGAAGGTCATGTAACATTTGTAATTGATTAAATACAGACTGCCGTTACATATCTGTAATTTAGTTGAGTGCAGCGTTGAAGGACAAGCTTCATTTTCTTCAATACACTAAGAAAAAAATCAGTACATGTGCAACGAATTTGGTGAAACAGAAGACTTACAGTAAAATTTAAAGCATCCAATAATTTGATGCGTCACTGCTAATGTTGGATATCCAGCACAACTGAGATGAAGACAGTACAACCAAGGCACATTCTGACTCACAGAACCGCCCAAATGCTGTATTATCTGATGATCTGTCCACATGATGCCACAACCATCCTTTTGTTCCTGATATCCTAAACAACGTTGTACTTGTTCCCAGTACCATCCACCGTCGCCATGTAAGATAACATGCTCCTTTTGAAGAATCGTATGGTTTACTTTTCAGTTTAAGTCTATTCGTTTACTTCGTCTGTTTTACTGTTTCAGCACTTATATGCTTTGATAGGCATGCTAATTTTATGGCGTTGTCATCATAACATAAATAGATAATCGAAGCCAAAAATCTGTTTTCTCTGTCGATATATAATATCAAGATGGTCAGTCTGACGTGTCGTATGGTTTAGTTTTCTGTTTCAGATAGAGTTTCAGTTCCTTATCGACAATAACAAGAGCTTCGCGTTCAGTCATACTAATCCAGATGCCCAGTATGCCACTGAATGAGAAACCTATTACAATAAAAGTCTTATGTGTCGTCTTACGTGCTCAGTGGAACAGATAATACCAACACAAGATCCTACGCTTTTGAATTGTAAGACTATGTACACACATTTGGATGATAAGCTTAGCGTCTCAAGTATTTTTCCTAAATCCAATTGGATCTATACTCCCTTTGCTTTTAAGCTATTTCTGCCATGAAATATCTGAGTAGGCAGTTTGTACTGTGAGCTTAGTACATCACACGATGGTGAAGAATCCAATGCAGGATGATGTGATTGAATGTTTATTTTAAAATACATCTCAGTTACATAACTGAGAGCTGCACACGCCTACACTGCACAGTATTTTCGCCTAGTGTTTTATAACAGAAAAGTATTCTTTTTTGTGTTTTTTTTTAATTTTCCAAGCGACTGTTGAGTTCGACTCAAGTACAGCATGATCCAAGCCACGTGTTCTGGCTCAGTGGGTACTTTTGTGGACAGCTGCAGCAAATATTTTCACGTTATTGAACCTTCTGACTGTAGTTGAATATATGCGTTAATATTTCCAAAGTGGTTCATTTGTGTAAAAACCTATATTTATCTAGACAGCCTAAAATGTTGTACGGAAAACAGTTAATGACTAGTTTTTTTCTGATATCCTCCACCTCTTTTTCTGCATGTCTGTGTATTTATATGATCTAATCGCTTCCATGTCCAAATACGAAAACCTTGGCAACACAAACCAATGTGTTTTTTTACAATCAGTTTTGTACTTAAATGGGTCTGTCATGCCCTTACTTTCAAATGTGATCAAGATCAGTCCGCCTCAGCAGAGAATTCCTAGGGTAAAGACATGGGCACTAGAAAACCGACTGTAGTTGTTTTCACACTGTCAGGGATGTCATTTATTTAGTGAGTGAGTCAGTTTAGTTTTGCACTCAGCAATATTCCATCCATATGGCGGCGGTCTATAAATAACAGAGTCTGGACCAAACAGTCCAACAGTTATGATCAACAGCATGAGCATCGATCTGCACAATTGGGAACCAATGACATGTGCCAACCTAGTCAGCGAGCCTGACCACCCGATCCCGTTTGTCGCCTCGTTTGACAAGCAGAGTCACCTTTTGTGAAAGGCATGGGTTGCCGAAGGCCTGTTCTAACCCGGACCTTTCCGGTCCTGTGATTTATTTAAATCAGTTGGGCCCCTGGTATGTTTAATGCAGCTAGTAATGAGTATTCGCTTAAGCTGATACCTACACTAGACTCAAAAGATTCCTTGATTCCCACGGAAAACTAGTGTGGAGAATTCTACATGTACACGAGTGACATCAATTCTAATTTGGATTGAGCTTGTAAGTCCTCATGTCGCAAAACTATCAAAACACTGTTTGCGTAGCCATATTTGACATTGTAGAATTGAGCTTGCCCCATTTAGTGAGAGGTTTTGTTAATTTTCTTCACACATGTTTTACTTTCTGTGTGTCATTTCGGTATCACATCTCAATGGACGATGAAACTACAGGTACACATGTGCCAATCAGCATCTTTTTATTTGAAATGCGATTACAAAATCAATATTGTTTATGCGTGATCTTTCTTGTCAATGTAACACGCAACAATGTTCCAACTCCAACAACTAGAATTATACCTAAAACAATCTATCTATAGAGGACAATGCAATATAAAATGGGCTATAGATTGCTAATAACTGAAGGTAGATCACCATGTTAGGTTCTTTTATACTGAGGAACTACTACGTCAATGCAAGGATTGCGAGCAATCACCCCGTACCTGATTGTTCGGAGTCAGTTTCGAGTGAGTTAAGATTATAAATCGCAATATTTCAGTCATATCGTATCTACAAAGAGGGTATGATTTTACAAAAAAAATAAAGGTAAATTGTAAAAAAGATGTCATCAAAGGACAGTGAAATAACTAGTTGATCGCCGATGTCAAGTTAAAACTATTAACTACACAAAACATTTTTACTATAGATGACAATACAACATAAAGACAGGCTAGATATTGTTAACAACTGAAGGGAGATCACCATGCCAGGGACCATGGGGACTTACAGTATTTTTGCTTTCTGCATGGACCCTAGCTGGATTGACACCGTCTCATCAGCTGTCAGCACGTATATACAATTTCGCCATACATTAAAATAACATATTCTACATATAACAGAATGAATGGTGTGTCCTAACTATTCTGATCCGTTGTCATTTCCTTGAATGACATAGTTTAAGGATGACGAGTTATGTCCTCACAAAGGAAACATAATGATATCGAGTATGGTTTACACACCGTGTCATTGAAATGCTATGACATCAGTAACTTTTGATAAAGGATGGGTCTACAAATAGTAAATGCTCACAATATCAACCGTAGAGTGCAGTTCTAGACATTACGTAACTAAATCATTAACATACACAACATATACAAACTTGCTTTTCTGCCAATTTTTATTTCGCAAACAAGGTAGGTTTAAAGCCATTGTTGATGCTATCGACGTTTACCTGACATCATGAACAAATGAGTTTTGACAATGGATTGTGGCAACGAGTTGGATGACTTTTCGCAATTCAACTCGTCGGTGACAATTCGTGTCAGATACAAATCCCTATTTTACTTTTCCCGGGGTTTCCTTATGACGAACACTTACGTTGCCTCTCTGTCTGTGACATGTGCCACAGTATCATAGTCATTATCACTGATTCAAAAACACATGTTGGATTTATTCAGAAACGTTCAGATAGAAAATAACGTTTGTGCTGTCAATTGTTGAGTGTTTAAACTGTAAGAGAAAAAACAATGCTTTAATACACAGACAGCTGTCATCCACAATATGTCTGTCCTGAAGTAAGATTATGATGTGTCTCACAAACACCATAGAAATTGTTTGACTAGACTATAGTGTCTGTCAAATAAGTGCCACATAAAACTACCTCTTTGTTAAATGAGTAAGAACGCTGTCCCAACCATGCACCAGTATTGTCAAGAATTCATCTCATTCTATAATGCTGCAACACGCTCTTCTAAATCTCCATAAAACATTTATGAAAGGAGATACACTGCAGAGCACGAAAACATAAGATCAAATTTAATTATTTGAGACGAGTGAAACTAATAACCAGAGAACTCTAAATAACTATAACGATTTGTTTGCATTTTCTGTAATGTTAGGAAAGAAGCAAATTAAATTTTATAATACTTGAATTTCCAGCTTTTAAAATCACTCTCCACTCGTGACATTTTCTGGGCTCATTTTCCGATGCTATGGATGTAGGTACAAAAGGTGATATAAGATTGCATATAATAACATGTCCATATATCTACACACATTCACAACGACTGGAGCCTGTAAATTAATAGCAGCTTTCATAGTTGTTGTTGGACAGGTAAGCATCCGATTTATATCTATATTCTTACATCATGACTTTTTATTAAATGTCACAATCACATCTACAAGACTGTAAGATCATATGACACCCTTCCCACACTGCTGTACAGTTTTCCAGCAGCTCCATCTATTAGCGTCTTCACAGTAGAGAATGTTATTTCTGTGACGATTCTATCTCAACTTAGGACGTTCTGGAATGTGATCAAGGATGCAGCATCCAAGGCCTCAACGAAACTTCACAATATTGCACTAAGTATATTTCTTATCTATTGGCGCATCATTGACTATTTGTCCAGGGCCCTTATTCTCGAAAAATTTGTAGCCCTAAGGATTCTTACATTTGATCGTGGTCAGTGTGTTAAGAATGGATTTAAGAAGTTCGTAAGGCTACGAAAGTCTCAAGAATAGCTAGCCAGTTTAGGTAAACACTTGGCTTGCCTTTGCATACTTTTTTCAAGTGGCACAAACGAAGGTGGTATGCTGGATGTCGTACTATGGATTTGCTTTTAACATACACTGGTTATGATAAAGAAACGTTGTTTGTCAGTAGGAATAAAGTGTCAAAAAATGTGCTGCAGAAAAGACGGCATTTTCAGAAAAGCAATAAAAAATTAAGCTTCCTCCTCCAAGCTTAGGTAGTATCTAAGTATCCAGGTACAAACATATTACGACCTGGGCCCGGTCGTTCATAACTCGGTTATCTTTTAACCACTGGTTAAATCTTCTTAACCGGCCGTGAAAGTGTTGAAGCCAAGTGTTAAAGCGTTTCTCAAAACCCGGTTATCTTTAACCTGCCGTTATCTTGGCGTTAAAGTTAACACACCCATGGACCGCCGGTAAATAGTTAACCATGTTGTTTACATTGGCAAGATGGCATTGGTCATTCAACCGAACACCGCATTCATGGTGCCGTGTCCATGAAAAGACACTCTGTGGAGGCCGGTATTGAGACGCCAATGACGTCACGTATATAGATCTATCATATTCGGCTGCGACAAATAGATAACTGAATTCCCCATATATTTTAGAATCAAATTACGGGTCTTTGTCACCAATACCAGCTGTTCTAGATAAAATGAAACGAAAGATATCGGGTGTACTCGAAAGGCTGCGCTTGTTTCAAATGTAAAGTGAGTGAGTGAGTGAGTGAGTTAATATTTTACGTCACATCGGCAATATCTCAGGCATATCGTGACGAGAACATTTAATACTGAAATGAAATATATGTCTATTATAAAACCTGTCAACAAAGGACAGTAAAACAACTAGAATATCACAGATGAGAATATAAAACTAGTAACTATACCTAAAACAATTTATCTACAGAGAACAATAGAAGATAAAAATGGGCTATAGATTGCTAACAACTGAAGGTAGATCACCATACTAGGGACCATGGGGACTTACCGTACCTTTGCTACCTGCATGGACCCCTAGCTGGATTTACATCACCCCCTCAGCCGTCAGCAATTTGGGAAATCTAGCCATACAATAAAAAACACTTATACTACGATTAAAAAGGTGGGAATTTAGAATTTACTTTGAATGTTTGTGGACTTACGGACCCTCAATAGTTTTACAGTACTTCAACCCCCTTTGAGGATACAGCCACTAACAAGCACAGTTATGAATTTAAACTTCCAATCATAAAATATTTATCTATTTACAATTTGGTCATTAAATCTAATTCTTTTAAAAATGCAATGATTAAATGAGAGCTTGTGTTATTAAAAAGATCCTTCAGAGTTCGTGAATTAAAATACTGATCCCTTGTAATGGAATACTCAACACAGTCAATCACATGTAAAGAAAGAAAAAGTCCGATTATACAGTTCGTTGCATTTTCTGAAATTTTCCAACATCCAGCCGTCTATTCGTTGCTTGTAATGGCTCAATTATGTATGGCGAGATTATAATTGCAGGAAATCAAAAACAGATACAATGCAGTGATTTCATAATTCATATGAAATTGTCAAAGTTTCCGTGCAGCGTGACGCCATGACTGATGTAAAATCACGCAGAACGACAACGGTACTGATCAACATTTCTGTCTTCTCCTCTTACGTACAATGAAACCGATGAAACATATATCACAACATCCAGGTAGTGGTCAGAATTATTCTGATTACGTACCAGTCATATTTATGTACAAACGATCCCCGAATCAAAGGGAGCGTCCTCACAACACCCTGTGTCACCGAAGCCGCCATTTTGTAAAGAATCGGTCATCGGTACTGTATTGATGTCATCCGTCAACATTGTTGCCAATTTTAGGCAGTTTCTTTGAGGTGAAGGTCGGTTGAACAAAAGTAAACACAATCGCCCTATAATCAAATGCACTTTCAGCATTGTGATGGAAATTTGGCGCATCGTTAATATTGGTTAATATTGTTGATATTCTGGACACAATAAAATGGTAACATCAGTCAGTTTATAAAGAATGTTCCATTCTGACATAGAAGCCGAGGCATTTTATAATGGAAATTGGGTGAGATGTCATGACGTCAACTGAAATGTGGTACTGTATTATTGTAAGCAGTTACGTTATATTTGAAGATATCGCTCTTACCCTGTTAATAATGTTGTCTCAACCCCTAGTGTGCAGTACACATCCCTGTGCATTTAAATGAACACACGAATCCCTTGGTAAATGATGGCCACGCGAATAAGTGGAAACTCCTACAGTTGTACCAATCTATCTAGCTGTGGATGGGAACCTCGTAAGGATGGGAAAGCCACATTAACTCGGAGCGGCTGGTAGACTGCAAGAGTTGTATGATTCCCAGGGTGTTGAGACTGAAAATACTATGTGCCATTGTGATGGATATCCAATGATCAAGGGAAAAATAAGGCGCCCTTGAGCAGTTGAACTAAATGGATATCAGCGCTATACAAATATCTAGTCGCATTGTATCGTAAAATACAACTACACGGACAGGAGAATATAGGAACCTCAGAAATGATTTATACATCGGCTATGGTATTTCATATCGCTATTACCTGCTTTTCATGTAGTGTATTGTTATCCTTTCCTATAAATTGTGAAACTACCGAAACTACGTCAATAATATGACTAGTACTGTCAACACTTTTTTTCCAAGAGTGTGATCCTCCACCGAAGAATTCCTACTTCTACTCTTTACTGGTTTTAGGTTTTCAGGCGGTGATTTCTCGTTCGGTGCCTCCCTTTCTGACATTGACGGAAGTGAACAAACTGTTGCATTATGGGGTGGAGAGAACTTTAAACACGTCTTTAACCAGAACGTCAGAGATAACCATGACGTTAGTAAACGGCGGTGTTAACATGGACTGTGCAACGCAGTTTTAAGGTTCGGTTACCTAACGGCGAGTCAAGGATTTAACACGCGGTTAACCGAGCGTTAAAATAACCGAGTTCTGAACAACCGGGCCCTAGTAGTAATGCTCTTTACGGGAGGTAAATACATTTCGTACTCGAACTGCTGTGTTTCTAACTATGCGGCATCGTGTCTGGTTGCGCCACGCCAGCATCACGCTGAGATAACTATCGTCACATTTTAGTGCAACACGAGTCCCGCACAGAAGAGTATTCCTAGACAATATAATTGCAACGTGCCTGTAACCTTTTTCCTTGGTATTCGCTGCAGTGAAGAAAATAGACAATCAGATATGTGTGACTGTCTCTTATGCAACATTATCTCCAGTATATATATTCCAGTCTGACGGTTCTGACGAATATGAGATTATCAAGGCTTTGGCATCAATGTTCTTTGCTTTGTATTGACACAAAGATGTCAATTGCATTCGACCTCACGTCGAATGGAGTCGGTGCACTGGACAGAATGTAAAGTGTTTCAGATTCTTGGACAGACACATGTATCTTCCGTCCTGAAACCAAAACATACTTAACGCGTTATCAGTGTAATGCTCGGTTGCTAGAATAATGACAAATCCATTTCATTGCCTAGAGTTGGTTACACACTGGTTTCTCAATGCCATGGGAAAACATGCACTAAAGTATACGGTGTGGACAAGGAGGTGTCAATCCTGCTTGTGTATTTGTGCCCACAGCGTTGTGTAAATGGAAATCAGGGGCTTCTTTATAACGGAAATCGATAATTACTTAACGTGGAAGGCTGATGACTTTACAGCGATTATAAAGGCCTTTCACATAGTGTCCAAGGAACATCTCTTCTAGAAGTACATATTTGAAGAACAACTTGAAGTAAGCAGTCAACTGACAATAATGTGCCTGCCAGTTAGACATGACCTCAGAATAACAAGACGTCGAACTGTACAATTTGGCAAACGAATTTACCAACATGCTGAGACAGGTTTGTTACACAGGAGGACGACGAATTACGCAATTGGTGAACATTGCCCTGTAAAGGCACGAGACTTAGACGTCTCAAGGTAATAGGTTAGATACCTTGAACAAGATTGCAGAATTGAGTGGTAACCAAATAGCCTCAACTTGCTGGAAAAGAACTTTTAGTTCTTATCATGCAGTTAAACATACGGATCACCTTTAGAATACGGCACCAAACATCTCTTGAGGGCGCAAGGGTTAGGTTGTCCTAACCTAACCTAACTTAACCTAACCCTAATCACCTACAATTACGTCAAAGGGTATTATGGGGTGTTTTTAAAGGTTGTGGTGCTGTATTCTAAAGGGAGGCCAAAGATACATATATACATTGGCATATATATCCTATGTCTTAAGTAGTTTGATAACCATATGCTTCAATTGTGCATAACTAAACACAATTCATCTAGGTCTGTAGTTGAGTTGTAATAGATTGCGTCTTTGAACGGTCACTGATATTTTGAAATAAACATCGTTCTCACTTTTTATTGTTCTGTTCCCCCCATTGTAGACATATAATTAGTTCACACTGGGTAACACCGTTAATATGACACAATGGGGAACGATTTAGGTCTATTGAGCCCAGTTAAGATTTTGACGGCCACTGAAACCTCCGCAGCTTTCCTCTCTCACTCACTTTCTGATTCACACCAACTCACTTCGTGAATGTACTGTGACTTGAAAACTTTCTACGAACAAACAATAATACCCCCAAAGGCAGAGCATTGACACAATGTAACGTATTACTTAAAATAATCCCAAGAACGCTGCCGTCAAAAAGATTGAATCAATATGACAATCTCCGACGTCTAGGCCCCAGAAACATACATTGTGCTGCCAATTATTTCCTTGCTCTCGATCAATTCATTGCTGTTAATTTAACTTTTTTTTCGCATTTCAACTGTGTATGTCTTCCAGATTATTTTCATGAAACGGATAAAGATAATATCCTCCGTGTGTTCTTTAAATAAACTGAGTGTTGTGCAAATACGACCAAGCCTTTACTTGATGAAAACAGGAATAATGTTGAATTACGAACCGTTTTCGCTTTCTGTTGCATGTCATGCCAGCGATAGAAGAACCTGCTTTTGGAATAGAACCCTCATAACCATGCTCTGTTCAATCCATTATAAGCGTTTGTTTACACAAACATTGCTTTCTGGAGCATTTAAAGGGTTCATTTAGAGGGTTTCTCCACTGAATAGAACAGATGACACATTCCCTATAGTGGTCATGCTTCCAAATATGAAAGAATAATATAACGAACTGATTTACCGGTTAAACTTTGAAAGTTTAAGTAGCTTTCGTCAAGTTAACATGCCTTTGGTATTACTTGTAACATTGTGGCCACATACCAAAATGAGGTTATTATCCTTTACATCCTTCTGTTTCCCCTGACAATGATGCGTCCATTGTAGTTAGAGTGATGAAAAATACATTAAACATTGGCTCCGGTTTCCACTTTTGCCGTCCTAAGTATTTCACTGAAAATCTCAAAGATCGATACCAAATATGAAGTGCGTTTTAAACTGTGTAAAGTGTAAGCGCCAATGCAAACAGGTCCAATCCCACAGACAGGAGAGATGATTGTTCACTGAGAAATACAAACGACACACTGTTTCGATATTCTCTGGAACTACTATCTTCAATGGTAAATCTGGGATACGTGACGCAATGGTACTCATCGCATAATTGAAATCACCAATCGTGAAAGCAAGATGTTTAGCAGCCTGTATTAAATGTATTAAAGATCACAGGAAGTGTATATAGATGTTGTATAAATAAAAAGAACTTGAACAAACAGTATGCTGGCCAATGAACAGACAACGGTTATACCACAGTGCAGTTAACGTTGTTCATACCGAAAACGACTTTTCAGACTGTTATGGGAACTATTTTGCCTTACCATTACGTCGACGATGCTTGGTTATCCTTTGTCGAAGTCATCCTTTCTGATTAGCCGTTGTCGTCTTTGACCTGTCCTCAGCTCAACGCTGCTTCGTTAGCCTTCTCCTGTGTCTCGCTTTCCGGAGCACTTGCCTTAGACGATGACCTGTCAGATAACATAAGTACACAGTGCGCATAAAACTGGCAGGATTATGTGCACATGCTATGATCATATTGGAATATGTGTCAAAAGTCTACCCAACAAATTCGATATATCTCTTCATGGCTTAACCAAATCTTGCACACACACATTTGCGGTAGTTATTTCGTCCATTAAACATGCCGACATAGGTGATGTGGGTCTCGCACGCGACTCCGTCATTGACTATAAACGTTATAAAAGTTCATATCCACTTATAAAGTATCACGATCCCCGGGTTCATTGATTTCTCTGCCGTGTACGACAACTGAACCAGGAGGGAAACCTGGAAAAAATGGTTATATTAGTTTCGGTAGTGATGAAACCCCCCCAAAATGCGGTTGATGGAATAACACTGTTGCCATGTTAAAATAACAATTACGGTATGGAAGGAAATCTGATGTGACAGTTCTTTCATGAATGACTGTTACGTTCCTCAGGACCAACCGTTTCATGGCTAAAGTTGCAATGGTCAGCTGTACGTTGATAAACACAGGAAACAGGCATGTAGGTGTTTTTAGTAGTCGATATCCGGATTTTCCATTTGCAAACGCGATTCTGTAAGTGAAGGTTAGAATATTTCAGACTGCTTTAAAGTCTTACTGACGCCCCGAATCATGCAACCCTGACTGTAAATCTTTGACCAGTAGTAACATGATACCATTAAACACATGGGAAGTCGACGGGGTATTCATTTTCTCAAAGAGCCAAAATTGCATAGGTAACCAGCTGAACGGCGACTGAAACCAAAACAAGTCAAAAGTCTTACATCGACAACTAGTGGATGTGAATGGAATTAGAATTTGGTTTCCGTTGAAATTCCTTTCTTACAACTGAGGAAGATAATTGGTAAATTGACATTGAATCTTTTTAGAACTGCAAGCTTTCAAGCCAATCCTTTGTGTTTTAGGAGATTCCACATTGTACAAATTCTATCTGTGTAAAAAAATATCAGAATTGGTTGTAAGTATTTAACTGTTATACCTGCCAAAACCCAAGTTTAAATAATATCTTCTTTCATCGCACCGGGTTTTGTATTCAGTGAATGCTACCCATGAAGTCTCCTAATAGGTGATCATGGGGAGGGACGTGGCATCAAAACGTCAAGTTAGTGTGATGAAGTGGGCTCCCAGTGCCCTGGCATATATCCTTCTGCTACTTCCTTTGGATTTGTGTACTTTTAAGCAACAGTCTTTTGGCACCAATGTATCTACATAGAATCAGTGTCCTCAATGTCCTCTGCCAGAGGAAATACACATGTCAAGACATCCTCCAGAGCAAATTTCATCTAATCTCCGTTTGATTAGGATGGATATCGTGTATCTGTAAGCCAAAGGACTCTTGCCCGTGGTTGTAAATTCAGGACTTTTATACATTACATTACATTACATTACATTACATTACATTACATTACATTACATTACATTACATTACAGAGGAATCTACATCAGGGACGTATAAGTGCATAACCTAACCATATTGCTTGTATATGAAAATTGAGAGCAAGCGTAACGATTAAATCACGTTATTGGACGTCACATAGAGAACCCATTGAATATGTTTGATGAATATGTACAATACCTCAGAACAGTTGAACGCATCTGTCTTTTCTGCAAGTGTCTACCGTTTCGTGTTCAGTATTGAAGGTCATGTAACATTTGTAATTGATTAAATACAGACTGCCGTCATATATCTGTAATTTAGTTGAGTGCAGCGTTGAAGGACAAGCTTCATTTTCTTCAATACACTAAGAAAAAAATCAGTACATGTACAACGAATTTGGTGAAACAGAAGACTTACAGTAAAATTTAAAGCATCCAATAATTTGATGCGTCACTGTCAATGTTGGATATCCAGCACAACTGAGATGAAGACAGTACAACCAAGGCACATTCTGACTCACAGAACCGCCCAAATGCTGTATTATCTGATGATCTGTCCACATGATGCCACAACCATCCTTTTGTTCCTGATATCCTAAACAACGTTGTACTTGTTCCCAGTACCATCCACCGTCGCCATGTAATATAACATGCTCCTTTTGAAGAATCGTATGGTTTACTTTTCAGTTTAAGTCTATTCGTTTACTTCGTCTGTTTTACTGTTTCAGCACTTATATGCTTTGATAGGCATGCTAATTTTATGGCGTTGTCATCATAACATAAATAGTTAATCGAAGCCAAAAATGTGTTTTCTCTGTCGATATATAATATCAAGATGGCCAGTCTGACGTGTCGTATGGTTTAGTTTTCTGTTTCAGATAGAGTTTCAGTTCCTTATCGACAATAACAAGAGCTTCACGTTCAGTCATACTAATCCAGATGCCCAGTATGCCACTGAATGAGAAACCTATTACAATAAAAGTCTTATGTGTCGTCTTACGTGCTCAGTGGAACAGATAATACCAACACAAGATCCTACGCTTTTGAATTGTAAGACTATGTACACACATTTGGATGATAAGCTTAGCGTTTCAAGTATTTTTCCTAAATCCAATTGGATCTATACTCCCTTTGCTTTTAAGCTATTTCTGTCATGAAATATCTGAGTAGGCAGTTTGTACTGTAAGCTTAATACACCACACGATGGTGAAGAATCCAATGCAGGATGATGCGATTGAATGTCTATTTTAAAATACATCTCAGTTACATAACTGAGAGCTGCACACGCCTACACTGCACAGTATTTTCGCCTAGTGTTTTATAACAGAAAAGTATTCTTTTTTGTGTTGTTTTTTAAATTTTCCAAGCGACTGTTGAGTTCGACTCAAGTACAGCATGATCCAAGCCACGTGTTCTGGCTCAGTGGGTACTTTTGTGGACAGCTGCAGCAAATATTTTCACGTTATTGAACCTTCTGACTGTAGTTGAATATATGCGTTAATATTTCCAAAGTGGTTCATTTGTGTAAAAACCTATATTTATCTAGACAGCCTAAAATGTTGTACGGAAAACAGTTAATGACTAGTTTTTTTCTGATATCCTCCACCTGTTTTTCTGCATGTCTGTGTATTTATGGGATCTAATCGCTTCCATGTCCAAATACGAAAACCTTGGCAACACAAACCAATGTGTTTTTTTACAATCAGTTTTGTACTTAAATGGGTCTGTCATGTCCTTACTTTCAAATGTGATCAAGATCAGTCCGCCTCAGCAGAGAATTCCTAGGGTAAAGACATGGGCACTAGAAAACCGACTGTAGTTGTTTTCACACTGTCAGGGATGTCATTTATTTAGTGAGTGAGTCAGTTTAGTTTTGCACTCAGCAATATTCCATCCATATGGCGGCGGTCTATAAATAAGAGAGTCTGGACCAAACAGTCCAACAGTTATGATCAACAGCATGAGCATCGATCTGCACAATTGGGAACCGATGACATGTGTCAACCTAGTCAGCGAGCCTGACCACCCGATCCCGTTTGTCGCCTCGTTTGACAAGCAGAGTCACCTTTTGTGAAAGGCATGGGTTGCCGAAGGCCTATTCTACTCCGGACCTTTCCGGTCCTGTGATTTATTTAAATCAGTTGGGCCCCTGGTATGTTTAATGCAGCTAGTAATGAGTATTCGCTTAAGCTGATACCTACACTAGACTCAAAAGATTCCTTGATTCCCACGGAAAACTAGTGTGGAGAATTCTACATGTACACGAATGACATGGATTCTAATTTGGATTGAGCTTGTAAGTCCTCATGTCGCAAAACTATCAAAACACTGTTTGCGTAGCCATATTTGATTGAACATGTTCTGACATTGTAGAATTGAGTTTGCCCCATTTAGTGAGAGATTTTGTTAATTTTCTTCACACATGTTTTACTTTCTGTGTGTCATTTCGGTATCACAAATCAATGGACGATGAAACTACAGGTACACATGTGCCAATCAGCATCTTTTTATTTGAAATGCGATTACAAAATCAATATTGTTTATGCGTGATCTTTCTTGTCAATGTAACACGCAACAATGTTCCAACTCCAACAACTAGAATTATACCTAAAACAATCTATCTATAGAGGACAATGCAATATAAAATGGGCTATAGATTGCTAATAACTGAAGGTAGATCACCATACTAGGTTCTTTTATACTGAGGAACTACTACGTCAATGCAAGGATTGCGAGCAATCACCCCGTACCTGATTGTTCGGAGTCAGTTTCGAGTGAGTTAAGATTATAAATTATAAATCGCAATATTTCAGTCATATCGTAACTACAAACAGGGTATGATTTTACAAAAAAAAATGAAGGTAAATTCTAAAAATGCTGTCATCAAAGGACAGTGAAATAACTAGTTGATCACCGATTTCAAGTTAAAACTATTAACTACACAAAACATTTTTACTATAGATGACAATACACCATAAAGACAGGCTAGATGTTGTTAACA
The DNA here is from genome assembly GCF_037392515.1 of Haliotis asinina. NCBI lineage: Eukaryota > Metazoa > Mollusca > Gastropoda > Lepetellida > Haliotidae > Haliotis > Haliotis asinina. Next base: position 15,977,324 of record NC_090284.1, read on the forward strand.
ACTGAAGGGAGATCACCATGCCAGGGACCATGGGGACTTACAGTATTTTTGCTTTCTGCATGGACTCTAGCTGGATTCACATCGTCTCATGAGCTGTCAGCACGTATATACAATTTCGCCATGCATTAAAATAACATATTCTACGGCCAGAAGGAATGGTATGTCCTAACTATTCTGATCCGTTGTCATTTCCTTGAATGACATAGTTTAACGATGACTAGTTATGTCCTCACAAAGGAAACAGAATGATATCGAGTATGGTTTACACACCGTGTCATTGAAATGCTATGACATCAGTAACTTTTGATAAAGGATGGGTCTACAAACAGTAAATGCTCACAATATCAACCGTAGAGTGCAGTTCTAGACATTACGTAACTAAATCATTAACATACACAACATATACAAACATGCTTTTCTGCCAATTTTTATTTCGCAAACAAGGTAGGTTTAAAGCCATTGTTGATGCTATCGACGTTTACCTGACATCATGAACAAATGAGTTTTGACAATGGATTGTGGCAACGATTTGGATGACTTTACGCAGTTCAACTCGTCGGTGACAATTCGTGTCAGATACAAATCCCTATTTTACTTTTCCCGGGGTTTCCTTATGACGAACACTTACGTTGCCTCTCTGTCTGTGATATGTGCCACAGTATCATAGTCATTATCACTGATTCAAAAACACATGTTGGATTTATTCAGAAACGTTCAGATAGAAAATAACGTTTGTGCTGTCAATTGTTGAGTGTTTAAACTGTAAGAGAAAAAACAATGCTTTAATACACAGACAGCTGTCATCCACAATATGTCTGTCCTGAAGTAAGATTATGATGTGTCTCACAAACACCATAGAAATTGTTTGACTAGACTATAGTGTGTGTCAAATAAGTGCCACATAAAACTACCTCTTTGTTAAATGAGTAAGAACGCTGTCCCAACCATGCACCAGTATTGTCAAGAATTCATCTCATTCTATAATGCTGCAACACGCTCTTCTAAATCTCCATAAAACATTTATGAAAGGAGATACATTGCAGACCACGAAAACATACGATCAAATTTAATTATTTGAGACGAGTGAAACTAATAACCAGAGAAATCTAAAAAGCTATAACGATTTGTTTGCATTTTCTGTAATGTTAGGAAAGAAGCAAATTAGATTTTATAACGCTTGAATTTCCAGTTTTTGAAATCACTCTCCACTCGTGACATTTTCTGGGCTCATTTTCCGATGCTATGAATGTAGGTACAAAAGGTGATATAAGATTACATATAATAACATGTCCATATATCTACACACGTTCACAACGATTGGGGGTTGTATATTAATAGCAGCTTTCATAGTTGTTGTTGGACAGGTAAGCATCCGATTTATATCTATATTCTTACATCATGACATTTTATTAAATGTCACAATCACATCTACAAGGCTGTACGATCATATGACACCCTTCCCACACTGCTGTACAGTTTTCCAGCAGCTCCATCTATTAACGTCTTCACAGTTGAGAATGTTGTTTCTGTGACGATTCTATCTCAACTTAGGACGTTCTGGAATGTGATCAAGGATGCAGCATCCAAGGCCTCAACGAAACTTCACAATATTGCACTAAGTATATTTCTTATCTATTGGCGTATCATTGACTATTTGTCCAGGGCCCTTATTCTCGAAAAATTGTAGCCCTAAGGATTCTTACATTTGATCGTGGTCAGTGTGTTAAGAATGGATTTAAGAAGTCAGTAAGGCTACGAAAGTCTCAAGAATAGCTAGCCAGTTTAGGTAAACACTTGGCTTGCCTTTGCATACTTTGTTCAAGTGGCACAAACGAAGATGGTATGCTGGATGTCGTACTATGGATTTGCTTTTAACATACACTGGTTATGATAAAGAAACGTTGTTTGTCAGTAGGAATAAAGTGTCAGAAAAATGTACTGCAGAAAAGACGGCATTTTCAGAAAAGCAATAAAATTACCCTTCCTCCTCCAAGCTTAGGTCGTATTGAAATATCCAGGTACAAACATATTACATATAACTCGGTTATCTTTTAACCACTGGCTAAATCCTCTTAACCGGCCGTTAAAGTGTTAAAGCCAAGTTTTAAAGCCTTTCTCAAAACCCGGTTATCTTTAACCTACCGTTATCTTGGCGTTAAAGTTAACACACCCACGGACCGCCGGTAAATAGTTAACCATGTTGTTTACATTGGCAAGATGGCATTGGTCATTCATCCGAACGCCGCATTCATGGTGCCGTGTCCATGAAAAGACACTCTGTGGAGGCCGGTATTGAGACGCCAATGACGTCACGTATATAGATCTATCATATTCGGCTGCGACAAATAGATAACTGAATTCCCCATATATTTTAGAATCAAATTACAGGTCTTTGTCACCAATACCAGCTGTTCTAGATAAAATGAAACGAAAGATATTGGGTCTACTCGAAAGGCTGCGCTTGTTTCAAATGGAAAGTGAGTGAGTGAGTGAGTGAGTTAATATTTTACGTCACATCGGCAATATCTCAGGCATATCGTGACGAGAACATTTAATACTGAAATGAAATATATGTCTATTATAAAACCTGTCAACAAAGGACAGTAAAACAACTAGAATATCACAGATGAGAATATAAAACTAGTAACTATACCTAAAACAATTTATCTACAGAGAACAATAGAAGATAAAAATGGGCTATAGATTGCTAACAACTGAAGGTAGATCACCATACTAGGGACCATGGGGACTTACCGTACCTTTGCTACCTGCATGGACCCTAGTTGGATTTACATCATCCCCTCAGCCGTCAGCAATTTGGGAAATCTAGCCATACAATAAAAAACACTTATACTACGATTAAAAAGGTGGAAATTTAGAATTTACTTTGAATGTTTGTGGACTTACGTACCCTCTCAGAAGGACAATAGTTTTACAGTACTTCAACCCCCTTTGAGGATACAGCCACTAACAAGCACAGTTATGAATTTAAACTTCCAATCATAAAATATTTATCTATTTACAATTTGGTCAATAAATCTAATTCTTTTAAAAATGCAATGATTAAATGAGAGCTTGTGTTATTAAAAAGATCCTTCAGAGTTCGTGAATTAAAATACTGATCCCTTGTAATGGAATACTCAACACAGTCAATCAAATGTAAAGAAAGAAAAAGTCCGATTATACAGTTCGTTGCATTTTCTGAAATTTTCCAACATCCAGCCGTCTATTCGTTGCTTGTAATGGCTCAATTATGTATGGCGAGATTATAATTGCAGGAAATCAAAAACAGATACAATGCAGTGATTTGATAATTCATATGAAATTGTCAAAGTTTCCGTGCAGCGTGACGCCATGACTGATGTAAAATCACGCAGAACGACAACGGTACTGATCAACATTTCTGTCTTCTCCTCTTACGTACAATGAAACCGATGAAACACATATCACAATATCCAGGTGGTCAGAATTATTCTGATTACGTACCTGTCATATTTATGTACAAACGATCCCCGAATCAAAGGGAGAGTCCTCACAAAACCCTGTGTCACCGAAGCCGCCATTTTGTAAGGAATCGGTCATCGGTACTGTATTGATGTCATCCGTCAACATTGCTGCCAATTTTAGGCAGTTTCTTTGAGGTGAAGGTCGGTTGAACAAGAGTAAACACAATCGCCCTATCGTCAAATGCACTTTCAGCATTGTGATGGAAATTTGGCGCATCGTTAATATTGGTTAATATTGTTGATACTCTTGACACAATAAAATGGTAAAATCAGTCAGTTTATAAAGAATGTTCCATTCTGACATAGAAGCCGGGGCATTTTATAATGGAAATTGGGTGAGATGTCATGACGTCAACTAAAATGTGGTACTGTATTATTGTAAGCAGTTACGTTATATTTGAAGATATCACTCTTACCCTGTTAATAATGTTGTCTCAACCCCTAGTGTGCAGTACACAACCCTGTGCATTTAAATGAACACACGAATCCGTTGGTAGATGATGGCCACGCGAATAAGTGCAAACTCCTATAGTTGTACCAGTCTATCCAGCTGTGGATGGGTACCTCGTAAGGATGGGAAGCCACATTAACTCGGTGCGGCTTGTAGACTGCAAGAGTTGTATGATTCCCAGGGTGTTGAGACTGAAAATACCATGTGCCATTGTGATGGATATCCAATGATCGAGTGTAAAAACAAGGTGCCCTTGAGTAGTTGAACTAAATGGATATCGACGCTATACAAACATATAGTCGTATCGTATCGTAAAATACAACTACACGAACAGGAGAATACAGGAACCTCAGAAATAATTTATACATCGGCTATAGTATTTCATATCGCTATTACTTGCTTTTCATGTAGTGTATTGTTATCCTTTCCTATAAGTTGTGAAACTACCGAAACTACGTCAATAATATGACTAGTACTGTCAACACTTTTTTTCCAAGAGTGTGATCCTCCACCGAAAAATTCCTACTTCTATTCTTTATTGGTTTTAGGTTTTCAGGCGGTGATTTCTCGTTCGGTGCCTCCCTTTCTGACATTGACGGAAGTGAACAAACTGTTGCATTATGGGATGGAGAGAACTTTAAACACGTCTTTAACCAGAACGTCAGAGATAACCATGACGTTAGTAAACGGCGGTGTTAACATGGACTGTGCAACGCAGTTTTAAGGTTCGGTTAGCTAACGGCGGGTCAAGACACGCGGTTAACCGAGTATTAAACTAACCGCCATTTGAACAACCGGGCCCTGGTAGTATTGCTCTTTACGGGAGGTAAATACATTTCGTACTCTAACTGCTGTGTTTCTAACTATGCGGCATCGTGTCTGGTTGCGCCACGCCAGCATCACGCTGAGTTAACTACCGTCACATTTTAGTGCAACACGAGTCCCGCACAGTAGATTATTCCCAGACAATGTAATTGCAACGTGCCTGTAACCTTTTTCCTTGGCATTCGCGGCAGTGTAGAAAATAGACGATCAGATATGTGTGACTGTCCATTATGCAACATGATCTCCAGTATATATATTTCAGTCTGATGGTTCTGGCGAACATGAGATTATCAAGGCTTTGTTTTGGGCATCAATGTTCTTTGTTTTGTATTGACACAAAGATGTCATTGCATTCGAATAGAGCCGGTGCACTGGACAGAATATAAAGTGTTTCAGGTTCTTGGACAGACACATGTATCTTCCGTCCTGAAACCAAAACACACTTAACGCGTTATCTGTGTAATGCTCGGTTGCCAGAATAATGACAAATCCATTTCATTGCCTCGAGTTGGTTACACACTGGTTCCTCGTTGCCATGGGAAAACATGCACTAAAGTATACAGTATCGACAAGGAGGTGTCAATCGTGCTTGTGTATGTGTGCCCACAACATTGTGTAAATGGAAATCAGGGGCTTCCTTATAACGGAAATCGATAATTACTTAACGTGGAAGGCTGATGACTTTACAGCGATTATAAAGGCCTTTCACATAGTGTCCAAGGAACATCTCTTCTAGAAGTACATATTTGAAGAACAACTTGAAGTAAGCAGTCAACTGACAATAATGTGCCTGCCAGTTAGACATGACCTCAGAATAACAAGACGTCGAATTGTACAATTTGGCAAACGAATTCACCAGCATGCTGAGACAGTTTTGTTACATAGGAGGACGACGAATTATGCAATTGGTGAACATTGCCCTGTAAAGGCACAAGACGTAGACGTCTCAAGGTAATAGGTTAGATACCTTGAACAAGATTGCAGAATTGAGTGGTAACCAAATAGCGTCAACTTGCTGGAAAAGAACTTTTAGTTCTTATCATGCAGTTAAACATGCAGATCACCTTTAGAATATGGCACCAAAACATCTCGTGAGGGTGCAAGGGTTAGGTTGACCTAACCTAACCTAACTTAACCTAACCCTAATCACCTACAATTACGTCAAAGGGTATTATGAGGTGTTGTTAAAGGTTGTGGTGCTGTATTCTAGGGAGGCCAAAGATACATATATACATTGGCATATATATTCTATGTCTTAAGTAGTTTGATAACCATATGCTTCAATTGTGCATAACTAAACACAATTCATCTCTAGGTCTGTAGTTGAGTTGTAATAGATTGCCTCCTTGAACGGTCACTGATATTTTGAAATAAACATCGTTGTCACTATTTATTGTTCTGTTCCCCCCATTGTAGACATATAATTAGTTCACACTGGGTAACACCGTTAATATGACACAATGGGGAACGATTAAGGTCCATTGAGTCCAGTTAAAATTTTGACTGCCACTGAAACCTCAACAGCTTTCCTGTCTCACTCAGTTTCTGATTCACACCAACTCACTTCGTGAATGTACTGTGACTTGACATCTTTCTACGAACAAACAATAATACCTCCAAAGGCAGAGCATTGATAAAATTTAACGTATTACTTAAAATAATCCCAAGAACGCTGTCGTCAAAAAGATTGAATCAATATGACAATCTCCGACGTCAAGGCCCCAGAAACATCCATATTGTTGCCAATTATTTCCTTGCTCTCGATCCATTCATTGCTCTCAATTTAACTCTTCTTTCGCATTTCAACTGTGTATGTCTTCCAGATTATTTTCATGAAACGGATAAAGATAATATCCTCCGTGTGTTCTTTAAATAACCTGAGTGTTGTGCAAATACGACCAAGCTTTTACTTGATGAAAACAGGAATAATGTTGAATTACGAACCGTTTTCGCTTCCTGTTGCATGTCATGCCAGCGATAGAAGAACCTGCTTTTGGAACAGAGCCCTCACATTCACGCTCTATTCAGTCCATTATAAGCGCTTGTTCCTAGAGCATTTAGAGGGTTCAGTCGTGATGCCAATCCTCCATTGAATAGAACAGATGACACATTCCATACGGTGGACATGCTTCCAAATATGAAAGAATAATATACCGAACTGATTCACCGAACAGTATGCCGGCCAATGAACAGACAACGGTTATACCAGAGTGCAGTTAACGTTGTTAATACCGAAAACGACTTTTCAGACTGTTATGGGAACTACTTTGCTTTACCATTACGTCGACGATGCTTGGTTATCTTTTGTCGAAGTCTTCCTTTCTGATCAGCCGTTGTCGTCTTTAACCTGTCCTCATCTCAACGCTACTTCGTTTGCCTCCTCCTGTGTCTCGCTTTCCGGAGCACTTGCCTTAGACGATGACCTGTCAGATAACATCAGAACACAGTACGCATAAAACTGGCAAAACTATGTACACATGCTATGATTTTATTGTAATATGTGTCATAAGTCTTCCCAACAAATTCGATATATCTCTTCATGGCTTAACCAAATCATGCACACACACATTTGCAGTAGTTATTTCGTCCATTAAACATGCCGACATAGGTGATGTGGGTCTCTCATGCGACTCTGTCATTTACTATAAGCGTTATAGAATTTCATATCCACTTATATAGGATCACGATCCCCGGACTCATTGATTTCTCTGCCATGTACGACAACTGAACCAGGAGGGAAACCTGGAAAAAATGGTTATATTAGTTTCGGCAGTGATGAAAATCCAAAAAAATGCTGTTGATGGAATATCACTGTCGCCATGTTAAAATAACAATTACGGTATGGAAGGAAATCCGATGTGACGGTTCTTTCATGAATGACTATGTCCTAATGTTATTTACAGAACTACGTACATGAGAAGCCACTCATAGAGTAACACGTAACCGTCTGTTACATTCCTCACGACCAACCGTTTCATGGTTAAAGTTGCAATGGTCAGCTGTACGTTGATAAACACAGGAAACAGGCATGTATGTGTTTTTAGTAGTCGATATCCGGATTTTCCATTTGCAAACGCGATTCTGTAAGTGAAGGTTAGAATATTTCAGACTGCTTTAAAGCCTTACTGACACCCCGAATCCTGCAACCCTGACTGTAAATATTTGACCAATAGTAGCATGATACCATTAAACACATGGGAAGTCGACGGGGTATTCATTTTCTCAAAGAGCCAAAATTGCATTGGTAACCAGCTGAACGGCGACTGAAACCAAAACAAGTCAAAAGTCTTACATCGACAACTAGGGGATGTGAATGAAATTAGAATTTGGTTTCCGTTTAAATTCCTTTCTTACAACTGAGGAAGATAATCGGTAAATTGACATTGAATCTTTTTAGAACTGCAAGCTTTCAAGCCAATCCTTTGTGTTTTAGGAGACTCCACATTGTACAAATTCTATCTGTGTCAAATTCGTAAAAAAATATCAGAATTGGTTGCAAGTATTTAACTGTTATACCTGCCAAAACCCAAGTTTAAATAATATCTTCTTTCATTTCGCCGGGTTTTGTATTTGTAATCACTGATTATGGCGTGCTTGCAGGTTTCCAATCATACACACCATCAGACAGGGCTGTAGACAGCTATGGCACTTTTGATTCAAAATGGGATGTATGGCTAGATTTGTCTAAATTGCTAAACAGCTGAAGGGATGGTGTAAATCCAGCTAGGGTGCATACAGGAAGCAAATGTACAGTAAGTCCCTATGGTCCTTAGTATGGTGATCTACCTTCAGTTGTTGGCAACCTATAGCCCATTTGTATATTGTATTGTCCTCTGTAGATACATTGTTTTAGATCTAATCACTAGTTTTATATTCTATGATATCTGTGATACTCTAATTAGTTTTACTGTCCTTCGTTGACATGTTTTACAACGCATGTGTTATTAATTCATTTGTATGTCTATGATTAATCGTCCTCGTCACGATATGGCTGCAATATTGCCGATGTGACGATAAACACCAACTCATTCACTCACTCAAAATGGGTTCTGACTGGTACTCCCAAAACAGCTACTTTTGGCTATTCTTGACAGGTAAAGTACATAAATACTAGCATGTGTAGTATCAAATGAGCATGTCGTTACATAAAACAAAATGAAGAAAGTTCGATTGTTAGGCGTTTGACATATCGAGGCTTATTTAAATCAATTACAATATGCAGCTCTGCTTGACATCAACACCACAACATGTGGCAAATAATGAAAATTTCAGCCACGCGTTTCTCAAATAAACGTAAGTGTCTTCAAATAAAACCAAACTTGTACTTGAGAGAAATGTTGAGGAATACTGAATTAGGAAAAATGTTCGTTTCCTGCTGCATCGACATGGTCGTGAAAGGATAACAGAATCAGAAAAATGAAATAGAAATGTCACAGTAGTGTTCGTTAAAACACACTTTATAAACAAATATTGCTTTCTCGGTCGGACGTTCAATTTGAGCTTCAGATTGCTGGAAATCTTTGCTCACATTATATTGGAGCAATGGAGCTAAATATAATGAAATTAAGTTTCCTTTATGAAAGAAAATCGATAACATGCAGACCATGTCGACGCTCATTTAAAAATGGATATATGATAGTTTTAGCATCTAACGAGAAATAAATAAACGTAACATGATTTGATTTCGAATGTTACCCCTGAAGTCTCCTAATAGGTGATCATGGGGAGGGACGTGGCATCAAAACGTCAAGTTAGTGTGATGAAGTAAGCTTCCAGTGCCCTGGCATTTATCCTACTACTACTTCCTTTGGATTTGTGTACTTTTAAGCAACAGTCTTTAGGCACCAATGTATCTACATAGAATCAGTGTCCTCAATGTCCTCTGCTAGAGGAAATACACATGTCAAGACATCCTCCATTGCCAATTTCATCTAATCTCCGTTTGATTAGAATGGATATCTGTAAGCCAACGGACTCTTGCCCGTGGTTGTAAATTCAGGACTTTTATACATTACATTACATTACATTACATTACATTACATTACATTACATTACATTACAGAGGAATCTACATCAGGGACGTATAAGTGCATAACCTAACCATATTGCTTGTATATGAAAATTGAGAGCAAGCGTAACGATTAAATCACGTTATTTGACGTCACATAGAGAACCCATTGAATATGTTTGATAAATATGTACAATAACTCAGAACAGTTGAACGCATCTGTCTTTTCTGCAAGACTTAGTGTCTACCGTTTCGTGTTCAGTATTGAAGGTCATGTAACATTTCTAATTGATTAAATACAGACTGCCGTCATATATCTGTAATTCAGTTGAGTGCAGCGTTGAAGGACAAGCTTCATTTTCTTCAATACACTAAGAAAATAATCAGTACATGTACAATGAATTTGGTGAAACAGAAGACTTAGAGTAAAATTTAAAGCATCCAATAATTTGATGCGTCACTGTCAATGTTGGATATCCAGCACAACTGAGATGAAGACAGTACAACCAAGGCACATTCTGACTCACAGAACCGCCCAAATGCTGTATTATCTAATGATCTGTCCACATGATGCCACAACCATCCTTTTGTTCCTGATATCCTAAACAACGTTGTACTTGTTCCCAGTACCATCCACCGTCGCCATGTAATATAACATGCTCTTTTTGAAGAATCGTATGGTTTACTTTTCAGTTTAAGTCTATTCGTATACTTCGTCTGTTTTACTGTTTCAGCACTTATATGCTTTGATAGGCATGTTAATTTTATCGCGTTGTCATCATAACATAAATAGATAATCGAAGCCAAAAATGTGTTTTCTCTGTTGATATATAATATCAAGATGGCCAGTCTGACGTGTCGTATGGTTTAGTTTTCTGTTTCAGATAGAGTTTCAGTTCCTTATCGACAATAACAAGAGCATCGCGTTCAGTCATACTAATCCAGATGCCCAGTATGCCACTGAATGAGAAACCTATTACAATAAAAGTCTTATGTGTCGTCTTACGTGCTCAGTGGAACAGATAATACCAACACAAGATCCTACGCTTTTGAATTGTAAGACTATGTACACACATTTCGATGATATGCTTAGCGTCTCAAGTATTGTTCCTAAATCCAATTGGATCTATACTTCCTTTGCTTTTAAGCTATTTCTGTCATGAAATATCTGAGTAGGCAGTTTGTACTGTAAGCTTAATACATCACACGATGGTGAAGAATCCAATGCAGGATGATGTGATTGAATGTCTATTTTAAAATACATCTCAGTTACATAACTGAGAACTGCACACGCCTACACTGCACAGTATTTTCGCCTAGTGTTTTATAACAGAAAAGTATTCTTTTTTGTGTTTTTTTTTATTTTCCAAGCGACTGTTGAGTTCGACTCAAGTACAGCATGATCCAAGCCACGTGTTCTGGCTCAGTGGGTACTTTTGTGGACAGCTGCAGCAAATATTTTCACGTTATTGAACCTTCTGACTGTAGTTGAATATGTGCGTTAATATTTCCAAAGTGGTTCATTTGTGTAAAAACCTATATTTATCTAGACAGCCTAAAATGTTGTACGGAAAACAGTTAATGACTAGTTTTTTTCTGATATCCTCCACCTGTTTTTCTGCATGTCTGTGTATTTATGGGATCTAATCGCTTCCATGTCCAAATACGAAAACCTTGGCAACACAAACCAATGTGTTTTTTTACAATCGGTTTTGTACTTAAATGGGTCTGTCATGTCCTTACTTTCAAATGTGATCAAGATCAATCCGCCTCAGCAGAGAATTCCTACGGTAAAGACATGGGCACTAGAAAACCGACTGTAGTTGTTTTCACACTGTCAGGGATGTCATTTATTTAGTGAGTGAGTGAGTTTAGTTTTGCACTCAGCAATATTCCAGCCATACGGCGGCGGTCTATAAATAACAGAGTCTGGACCAAACAGTCCAACAGTTATGATCAACAGCATGAGCATCGATCTGCACAATTGGGAACCGATGACATGTGCCCACCTAATCTGCGAGCCTGACCACCCGATCCCGTTAGTCGCCTCGTTTGACAGGCAGAGTCACCTTTTGTGATAGGTATGGGTTGCCGAAGGCCTATTCTACCGCGGACCTTTCCGGTCCTGTGATTTATTTAAATCAGTTGGGCCCCTGGTATGTTTAATGCAGCTAGTAATGAGTATTCGCTTAAGCTGATACCTACACTAGACTCAAAAGATTCCTTGATTCCCACGGAAAACTAGTGTGGAGAATTCTACATGTACACGAGTGACATCGATTCTAATTTGGATTGAGCTTGTAAGTCCTCATGTCGCAAAACTATCAAAACACTGTTTGCGTAGCCATATTTGATTGAACATGTTCAGACATTGTAGAATTGAGCTTGCCACATTTAGTGAGAGATTTTGTTAATTTTCTTCACACATGTTTTACTTTCTGTGTGTCATTTCGGTATCACATCTCAATGGATGATGAAACTATAGGTACACATGTGCCAATCAGCATCTTTTTATTTGAAATGCGATTACAAAATCAATATTGTTTATGCGTGATCTTTCTTGTCAATGTAACACGCAACAATGTTCCAACTCCAACAACTAGAATTATACCTAAAACAATCTATCTATAGAGGACAATGCAATATAACATGGGCTATAGATTGCTAACAGCTGAAGGTAGATCACCATATTAGGTTCTTTTATACTGAGGAACTACTACGTTATTGCAAGGATTGCAAGCAATCACCCCGTACCTGATTGTTCGGAGTCAGTTCCGAGTGAGTTAAGATTATAAATCGCAATATTTCAGTCATATCGTAACTACAAACAGGGTATGATTTTACAAAAAAAATGAAGGTAAATTGTAAAAAAGCTGTCATCAAAGGACAGTGAAATAACTACTTGATCACCGATGTCAAGTTAAAACTATTAACTACACAAAACATTTTTACTATAGATGACAATACACCATTAAGACAGGCTAGATATTGTTAAGAACTGAAGGGAGATCACCATGCCAGGGACCATGGGGACTTACAGTATTTTTGCTTTCTGCATGGACCCTAGCTGGATGCACATCGTTTCATCAGCTGTCAGCACGTATATAGAATTTCGCCATGCATTAAAATAACATATTCTACGGCCAGAATTGAAGGAATGGTGTGTCCTAACTATTCTGATCCGTTGTCATTTCCTTGAGTGACATAATTTAACGATGACTAGTTATGTCCTCACAAAGGAAACAGAATGATATTGAGTATGGTTTACACACCGTGTCATTGAAAGGCTATGACATCAGTAACTTTTGATAAAGGATGGGTCTACAAACAGTAAATGCTCACAATATCAACCGTAGAGTGCAGTTCTAGACATTACGTAACTAAATCATTAACATACACAACATATACAAACTTGCTTTTGTGCCAATTTTTATTTCGCAAACAAGGTAGGTTTAAAGCCATTGTTGATGCTATCGACGTTTACCTGACATCATGAACAAATGAGTTTTGACAATGGATTGTGGCAACGATTTGGATGACTTTTCGCAATTCAACTCGTCGGTGACAATTCGTGTCAGATACAAATCCCTATTTTACTTTTCCCGGGGTTTCCTTATGACGAACACTTACGTTGCCACTGTCTGTGATATGTGCCACAGTATCATAGTCATTATCACTGATTCAAAAACACATGTTGGATTTATTCAGAAACGTTCAGATAGAAAATAACGTTTGTGCTGTCAATTGTTGAGTGTTTAAACTGTAAGAGAAGAAACAAAGCTTTAATACACAGACAACTGTCATCCACAATATGTCTGTCCTGAAGTAAGATTATGATGTGTCTCACAAACACCATACAAATTGTTTGACTAGACTACAGTGTCTGTCAAATAAGTGCCACATAAAACTACCTCTTTGTTAAATGAGTAAGAACGCTGTCGCAACCATGCACCAGTATTGTCAAGAATTCATCTCATTCTATAATGCAGGAACACGCTCTTCTAAATCTCCACAAAACATTTATGAAAGGAGATACATTGCAGAGCACGAAAACATACGATCAAATTTAATTATTTGAGACGAGTGAAACTAATAACCAGAGAAATCTAAAAAGCTATAACGATTTGTTTGCATTTTCTGTAATCTTAGGATTACAGAAGCAAATTAAATTTTATAACACTTGAATGTCCAGCTTTTGAAATCACTCTCCACTCGTGACATTTTCTGGGCTCATTTTCCAATGCTATGGATGTAGGTGCTAAACGTGATATAAGATTACATATAATAACAGGTCCATATATCTACACACATTCACAACGATTGGGGGTTGTAAATTAATAGCAGCTTTCATAGTTGTTGTTCGACAGGTAAGCATCCGATTTATATCTATATTCTTACATCATGACTTTTTATTAAATGTCACAATCACATCTACAAGGCTGTACGATCATATGACACCCTTCCCACACTGCTGTACAGTTTTCCAGCAGCTCCATCTATTAACGTCTTCACAGTTGAGAATGTTATTTCTGTGACGATTCTATCTCAACTTATGACGTTCTGGAATGTGATCAAGGATGCAGCATCCAAGGCCTCAACGAACCTTCACAATGTTGCACTAAGTATATTTCTTATCTATTGGCGCATCATTGACTATTTGTCCAGGGCCCTTATTCTCGAAAAAAATGTAGCCCTAAGGATTCTTACGTTTGATCGTGGTCAGTGTGTTAAGAATGAATTTAAGAAGTTCGTAAGGCTACGAAAGTCTCAAGAATAGCTAGCCAGTTTATTGTAAACACTTGGCTTGCCTTTGCATACTTTGTTCAAGTGGCACAAACGAAGATGGTATGCTGGATGTCGTACTATGGATTTGCTTTTAACATACACTGGTTATGATAAAGAAACGTTGTTTGTCAGTAGTAATAAAGTGTCAGAAAAATGTACTGCAGAAAAGACAATAAAATTACCCTTCCTCCTCCAAGCTTAGGTAGTATCAAAATATCCAGGTACAAACATATTACGACCTGCGCCCGGTCGTTCAAAACTCGGTTATCTTTTAACCACTGGTTAAATCCTCTTAACCGGCCGTGAAAGTGTTAAAGCCAAGTGTTAAAGCGTTTCTCAAAACCCGGTTATCTTTAACCTACCGTTATCTTGGCGTTTAAGTTAACACACCCACGGACCGCCGCTAAATAGTTAACCATGTTGTATACATTGGCAAGATGGCATTGGTCATTCATCCGAACGCCGCATTCATGGTGCCGTGTCCATGAAATGACACTCTGTGGAGGCCGGTATTGAGACGCCAATGACGTCACGTATATAGATCTATCATATTCGGCTGCGACAAATAGATAACTGAATTCCCCATATATTTTAGAATCAAATTACAGGTCTTTGTCACCAATACCAGCTGTTCTAGATAAAATGAAACGAAAGATATTGGGTGTGCTCGAAAGGCTGCGCTTGTTTCAAATGTAAAGAAAGAAAAAGTCCGATGTTACAGTTCGGTGCATTTTCTGAAATTTTCCAACATCCAGCCGTGTATTCGTTGCTTGTAATGGCTCAAATATGCATGACGAGATTATAATTGCAGGAAATCAAAAACAGATACAATGCAGTGATTTGATAATTCATATGAAATTGTCAAAGTTTCCGTGCAGCGAGACGCCATGACTGATGTAAAATCACGCAGAACGACAACGGTACTGATCAACATTTCTGTCTTCTCCTCTTACGTACAATGAAACCGATGAAACACATATCACAATATCCAGGTGGTCAGAATTATTCTGATTACGTACCTGTCATATTTATGTACAAACGATCCCAGAATCAAAGGGAGCGTCCTCACAACACTCTGTGTCACCGAAGCCGCCATTTTGTAAGGAATCGGTCATCGGTACTGTATTGATGTCATCCGTCAACATTGCTGCCAATTTTAGGCAGTTTCTTTGAGGTGAAGGTCGGTTGAACAAGAGTAAACACAATCGCCCTATCGTCAAATGCACTTTCAGCATTGTGATGGAAATTTGGCGCATCGTTAATATTGGTTAATATTGTTGATGTTCTGGACACAATAAAATGGTAAAATCAGTCAGTTTATAAAGAATGTTCCATTATTGTAAGCAGTTACGTTATATTTGAAGATATCGCTCTTACCCTGTTAATAATGATGCAAAATTAGTCAAAATTATGGGCGCGGTGGGCGAGCTGTCTAAGGCGCCAGGCTACTAATCCAGCAAGTTTGGAGGGTCCGTGATCGAGCCTACCTGTGACCGGGTGTAAAAAAGACTTGGGGTCAGCTGTGTGTGGGCACACACTTTCAGTGTTGTCGCAACCCTAGTGTGCAGTACACAGCCCTGTGCACTTAAAGGAACACACGAATCCGTTGGTAGATGAAGGCCACACGAATACGTGCAAACTCCTATAGTTGTACCAGTCTATCCAGCTGTGGATGGGTACCTCGTAAGGATGGGAAAGCCACATTAACTCGGTGCGGCTGGTAGACTGCAAGAGTTGTATCATCCCCAGGGAGTTGAGACTGAAAATACTATGTGCCGTTGTGATGGATATCCAATGATCGAGGGAAAAATAAGGCGCCCTTGAGCAGTTGAACTAACTGGATATCGGCACTATACAAATATCTAGCCGTATCGTATCGTAAAATACATCTACACAAACAGGAGAATACAGGAACCTCAGAAATAATGTATACATCGGCTATAGTATTTTATATATCGCTATTACCTGCTTCTCATGTAGTGTATTGTTATCTTTTCTTATACATTATGAAACTACCGAAACTACGTCAATAATATGACTAGTACTGTCAACACTTTTTTTCCAAGAGTGTGATCCTCCACCGAAAAATTCCTACTTCTATTCTCTATTGGTTTCAGGTTTTCAGGCGGTGATTTCTCGTTCGGTGCCTCCATTTCTGACATTGACGGAAGTGAACAAACTGTTGCATTATGGGATGGAGAGAACGTTAAACATGTCTTTAACCATAACGTTCAAGATAACCATGACGTTAGTAAACGGCAGTGTTATGGACTAAGCAACGCAATTTTAACGTCTGTTTTAACGTTAGCTAACGGCGGGTCAAGGATTTAACGCGGGGTTAACCTAGTGTTAAAATAACCTAGTTTTGAACAACTGGGCCCTGGTAGTATTGCTCTTTACGGGAGGTAAATACATTTTGTACTCGAACTACTGAGTTTCTAACTATGTATCATCGTGTCTGGTTGCGCCACGCCAGCATCACGCTGAGATAACTACCGTCACATTTTAGTGCAACACGAGTCCCGCACAGTAGATTATTCCCAGACAATGTAATTGCAACGTGCCTGTAACCTTTTTCCTTGGTATTCGCGGCAGTGTAGAAAATAGACGATCAGATATGTGTGACTGTCTCTTATGCAACATGATCTCCAGTATATGTATTCCAGTCTGATGGTTCTGGCGAACATGAGATTATCAAGGCTTGGGCATCAATGTTCTTTGTTTTGTATTGACACTAAGATGTCATTGCGCTCGACCTCACGTCGAATGGAGCCGGTGCACTGGACAGAATGTAAAGTGTTTCAGATTCTTGGACAGACACATGTATCTTCCGTCCTGAAACCAAAACATACTTAACGCGTTATCAGTGTAATGCTCGGTTGCTAGAATAATGACAAATCCATTTCATTGCCTCGAGTTGGTTACACACTGGTTCCTCGTTGCCATGGGAAAACATGCACTAAAGTATACAGTATCGACAAGGAGGTGTCAATCCTGCTTGTGTACTTGTGCCCACAGCGTTGTGTAAATGGAAATCAGGGGCTTCTTTATAACGGAAATCGATAATTACTGAACGTGGAAGGCTGATGACTTTACAGCGATTATAAAGACCTTTCACATAGTGTCCAAGGAACATCTCTTCTAGAAGTACATATTTGAAGAACAACTTGAAGTAAGCAGTCAACTGACAATAATGTCAGTGCCTGCCAGTTAGACATGACCTCAGAATAACAAGACGTCGAACTGTACAATTTGGCAAACGACTTTACCAACATGCTGAGACAGGTTTGTTACACAGGAGGACGACGAATTACGCAATTGGTGAACATTGCCCTGTAAAGGCACGAGACTTAGACGTCTCAAGGTAATAAGTTAGATACCTTGAACAAGATTGCAGAATTGAGTGGTCACCAAATAGCCTCAACTTACTGGAAAAGAACTTTTAGTTCTTATCATGCATTTAAACATACGGATCACCTTTAGAATACAGCACCACAACGTCTCGTGAGGCTGCAAGGGTTAAGTTGACCTAACCTTACCCTAATAACTTACAATTACGTCAAAGGGTATTATGACGCGTTTATAAAGTTTGTGGTGTTGTATTCTAAAGGTAGGCCAAAGATACATATATACATGGGCATATATATTGTCAGTGATATTTTGAAGTAAACATCGTTGTCACTATTTATTGTTCTGTCAACCCCCCCCCCCCCCCCCCCCCCAATTGTAGACACATGATTATTTCACACTAGGTAACGCCGTTAATATGACACAGGGGCGAACGATTACTGTCTACTTAACCCATTTAAAATTTTGACTGCCATTGAAACCATCAACAGCTTTCTTCTCTCACTCACTTTCTGATTCACACCAACTCACTTCGTGAATGTATTGTGACTTTCTACGAACAAACAATAATACCCCCAAAGGCCGAGCATTGATCAAATTTAACGTATTACTTAAAATAATCCCAAGAACGCTGTCGACAAAAAGATTGAATCAATATGATAATCTCCGACGCCAAGAACCCAGAAACATCCATAGTGTTGCCAATTATTTCCTTGCTCTCGAACCATTCATTACTCTTAATTTAGCTTTTTTCGCATTTCAACTGTGTATGTCTTCCAGATTATTTTCATGAAATGGATAAAGATAATATCCACCGTGTGTTCTTCAAATAACCTGAGTGTTGTGCAAATACGACCAAGCCTTTACTTGATGAAAACAGGAATAATGTTGAATTACGAACTGTTTTCGCTTCCTGTTGCATGTCATGCCATCTACAAAAGAACCTGCATTTGGAACAGAGCCCTCATATCCACGCTTCATCCAGTCCATTTTAAGCATTTGTTGATTAAAACATTTCTGCCTAAGGTATTTACGGTGCTGCCAATAACTCACTGAATAGGACAGATAACATTTTCCTCACCTTGGTCATGCGTTCAATTATGAAAGAAAAATATAACTGACTGGTTTCACCAGTTAAACTTTGCTAGTTTAAGTGACTTTTCCAAGCTAACAACTATTCGATATTACTGGTAACAAAATGAATTATTATAAATGACCTTCATTTCCTCCTATTTCTCCTAAACGTGATTCGTCAGTGCTTGCTACAGTGAGGAAAATACATTAAACATTTTCTTAAGTTTCACTTTTGCCATCTTTACTGTTTAACTGAAGAGCTCAAAGATTAATATCAAATATGAGTATATTTTAAACTGAAGAAAACTGTAAGTGACAAAGCAAACAGGTCTAATGGCGCACAAAGAAAAGCTGGATGTTCGATTTTCTGCTGAAATAGATTTATAAACATCATTTTACACAGAAAGGAAGAACGTAAATAGAAATAAAGACCTTGAACAAACCGTATGCTATCCACGGTTCAGAAACCGACAACTGGTAGTCTAGACTGCGTACTTTGTGTTCCCCTCTGATAAGTGTATATTGGAACGGCTCCCGCGACCGAAATTTATGATTACACAATGCCATTCAGAAAGTGGTCAAATGCATCATGTCATATGTGGGATTACACTTTCTCAGTGAAGTACAAATTCTTGTGCTTTTTTGGTTGAGCCCTATCCGGGATTCGAACTCGCACCCTCAGAGTCAGACACCTAATCGGCAACGTCAGCCGCCTATATGACATTATGTTAGGTGCCTGACTCTGAGAGTTCGAATCCCGGATAGGAGTCAACCAAAAAAGTAGTAGAATTTGTACTTTATTACGCAAGTGTAATCCCAAAATGACACTATGTTACTTTGGTAAATGTGATAATCATATAATGTAATATGACTAATCAGATAACATCAAAACAGTACACATAAAAATAACGTTTTTGACATGATGGATGTACATCACACGACGTTAATACATAGATAGGTACACATGCTATTATTTTATAACAAATTGTGTTATGAGTCTACCTAAGAGTATTCAATATATCTCTTCATCGGTTAACCTAACCTTGCACAGTTGCGATAGTTATTTCGTGCATGGAACATGCCGAAGTAGGTGACGTGGGCCTCTCACGCGACTCTGTCATTTACTATGAAAGCTGTACTATTTCATATCCACTGATAAAGTATCACGATTCCCGGGCTCATTGATATCTCTGTCGTGAGCGACAACTCCACTAGGAGTGAGTGAGGTTAGTTTTACGCCGCACTCAGCAATATTCCAGCTATATGGCGGCGGTCTGTAAATAATCGAGTCCAAACAATCCAGTGACCAACAACATGGGGATCGATCTGCGCAATTGGGAACCGATGACAAATGTCAACCAAGTTAGCGAGCCTGACCACCCGTGGCACCCGTGAACGGCCACCTGCTTGTGGTGGGTGCTAAGAGCCGTTCAAACCCCCGTGTGGACCCGGGTCAATTAGGTCCATAGCACCCAATTGCTGGTCGCAAGAATCGACCGAATTGGGCAACCTGTTTACCGTGGGTTGCGTCCCGTGTCTGTGGAGGACGGTAGTCTGGTGGTTGAGGACAGTAGGAGCTTGAACCGTGTTCTTGTTGCTTAACACACCACTTCGGCCCTTACTTCACCTAGACGGGTGTTAGAATCGGCCCGATTCTATCGATCGGCTGGTCACGCCAAGCCCTGTGTATAGACTTGTATGTCATCACACAAATTTAATTTGAAAAAGGTTTACTTTTGGACATGGCACATTTGTTTATATTTACAACTATTCTGCTGGAGAACATCATCCGAGTATCCTTGGTGCTGCAAGTTGGAGACCCACTTGTTTTTAGCATTGTCCTTGTGATACTCCGCGGTGGGTGGGGAGCTCGGATGATGAACCTTAAAACACTAGCCATGGCTTATGAAACCGCTATCACCAAGAACAAACGTCCCCTTGACACAGATCCTGATAATAATGAACTAAGACCGTCCACATCTATTGACTATTGGCCACGTTTTATAAAGTACTTGAGGCCGTTGAGAGGTGAACCCTTTTGCTGTTTCAAAAGGCATACAAGGCATAGCAGGAGATGTTAAAACCGTTAGACGTTTCCGTTCAGGTTCTCTTCTTATTGAATGCAGTAAGAGACAACAGGCAACTAACCCCCAGTCAACTAAATCTTTTGTCGGCATTCCCCTATCAGTATCTGCCCACTGAACGCTTAACACCAGCAATATATTTTATTAATGGTAGTCTAAATTAGCAACTGAGATTGTTTGTGGCTGTGTCGTCAAAGGCGGTTAAAGTATTGTAAAATTATTGTCCCCCTGAGAGGGTACGTACGTCCCAGAACTTAAAAGTAAAATTTTCACGTACCAAGTTTTTAATCGTACTATCTTGGTTATTTTAAATGTTTGCTAAACTGTCTTACAATCGCCAATGGCTGAGGGGATGGTGTAAATCCAGCTGGGCTCCAAGCAGGTAGCAAAAGTATAGTAAGTCCCCATTTTCCCTCGTATGGTGATCTACCTTCAGTTGTTGGTGATCTACAGCCCGTGTTTTATATTGTATTGCCTTCTCTCATTACAGTGTTTTAGTTTTACATGCTATTTTTATGTTCCTACCTGTGATAGTCTAGTAGTCCATTGTCGCCTGGTTTTACTCTTCCAGACGTTTTCATTTTATTAAGTGAATTGTTCTCATCACGATATGGCTGCAACATTGCCGATATGACGGTAAACATTAACTGACTGACTCACTCACTTAACACCAGCAAAGGCACAGTGAGACCGAGACTGCCTTTTTGGTGATATGCTGGACACTGATATTGCCTCTGAAATGAAGGAACAAAGTGTGCTATATGTAAAACGTGTCACTACCTTGAAACACAATGAGATCCAACAAACAAACAACTCTTTCTTTTCTTTCTCTACTCCGACTGCCCCTAAATCGATAAAGGCTGGTTACTGTCATATCAAAGTGGAAACGTGTATTCCATACCCAGTGAGATGTTTCAAGTGCCAAAAGTATGGGCATTTCATAAATACTTGCACATTGTCTGTTGTGTGTGCTCACTGTGGTGAGAAGGCCCACACAACAGAAGATTGTGGCAGTAGTTATAAGAAATGTACTAACTGTTCAGGAGACCATTCTTCTTTTTCAAAAGATTGTCCGATTTGGAAGTAGCAGATTGAGATAACCAAACTCAAATTCACCCAAAATACTAGTTTTTTCTGAAGCAAAACAACTTGTCCAGAGATCTGAATTAACAGACACGTGTGCTTCAAAAACTAAGAAATCATCTGAGGCGACGAATAAAGCAACCAGATCCAACTTCAGGCTGTCAAACAAATTTGACGTGGGGGAATACTGATTCCCCAAGGACTTATGCACCTGCAGTATCTACCCAAACTGCTGAGCCACTTCGTTGGCGATCTGTAGCCTGTTTTTACACTGTATTGTCCATATAGTGATAATGATCAGTTTTAGCTTTCCACACTAGTTTTAACGCTAGTTATGATATTCTAGTTGTTTTACTGTCCTTCGTTGACAGGTTTTACGTCATTTCAATGCTTATCATTGTTTCTCACCTCCGGGTGACAGAGCCACTGGAGGATCTTCAATCCTAGTCAAACAGAATGTTATCCATAGCCCAATTACACTCACTTCTAATCTTCAAGCAGCTGCCATCCGACTCACTTTCATGTTACGCCCCCATTATGCTCTTTGTATGTCTCACCATCTAAAGCTATCCAGAAGACTGATCTTCAAACCCTATAAGATCAACTCCCATTATTATGGGAGACTTGAGTGGCCACAACCCACTCTGGGGTGGTACAACTACTAATACCAAAGGTAAACTATTGGACGAGTACTGTTCAGATAACGATTAATGCTCATATAATGATAGTTCTAACACATATTTGCATCCTGGCACGGGAACATATTCAGCTCTTCATCTATCAATTACATACCCTGAACTATTGGGCGAATTTCAATGGTCAGTCCATGATGACCTTTGTGGGAGTGACCATTTTCCAATGATCTTAACACCTGTAAATCCATCTGATACTACCTCATCTTCGAGATTGAAGCTTAAAAAAGCTAACTGGAACTTATATCGAACTTTGTGTTGTAAAAGACTTAAACCTGAACTTCTTACATATGTTCCTGATGCTATAAGGAATTTGTCTGATCAACTCAATAATGTAGCTGACGAGTGTATCCCTAAATCTTCTTTCCGCCATCATCCCATAACTTGAATAATTACAAGATTTTAAGCGCTAAGGCACGGCGTTCTTTCAAGCACAGTAAGCGCCAATAATGGCGCAGTTACGTATCAAAAATATACTCCGATATCAAAGGTATGGCATATGATCCCGAAAATAAAAGGTTAGGGTTCTCAAACTAGCATTAAACATCTCAAAGCCGGAGACGAATCATTAACTAGTAAATCTGATATTGCACATAAAATTGGAGAAACTTCAGCCAAACACTCTTCCTCATCGAATTATGTATCTTAATTCCAAAAATATAATAAAAAAAACAACAACAGGAAACGAAAACTATTAATTTTAGTTCAGATAATGGGCATGACTACAATGAAATATTTTCTATTCATGAGCTTCATACTGCTCTGGAACAAGCTCATGATACTGCTACAGGAGCTGTTAACGTACATTATCAGCTCCTGAAACACTTACCGGAATCATGTTTAGAAACTCTCTTAAACATTTTTGATGATATTTGGACCTCTGGAAACTTTCCTTCTTCATGGCGTGATGCTATCGTTGTCACGATCCCTAAACCTGGACGTGATCATACCGATCCTTCGAACTATCGACGTATTTCCCTTACCAGCTGCGTTTGCAAAATCATGGAGCGCATGATCAGTAATCGACCTAATTACAGGTAGTCAATGTGTTTTCCGTAAAAACAGAAGTACCGCTGATCACTTACTGCGTTTGGAATCATTTGTTAAAAACGCTGTAATTAATAAGCATCATGCAGCGTCTATCGTTTTTTGATCTAGAAAAAGCATATGACACAACCTGGAAATATGGAATCATAAAAGATCTACATGACTTTGCATTACGAGATCGTTTACCTCAATTTATATCCAACTTTTTAAATGACAGTTTCAAATCCGAGTGGGTTCCACCCTGTCTGATCATTACAATCAGGATCAGGGTGTCCCACAGGGCAGCATTTTGTCTGTCACCTTATTTATTTAGCATAAAGATTAACAGTTTATCAAAGGTTTTAACCGATTCAGCTGATGGATCATTATTTGTGGATGATTTTAATACTTCTTGTCGTGGTAAAAATATGCATACTGTTGAACGGCAATTGCAGGTATGTTTAAACAAAATAGATAAATGGTGTCGTGAAAACGGCTTTACATTTTTTAAGTAAAAAACTAAGTGCATACATTTTTGACATAAATATAAACCACATAACTGGTAAATGGCACTCTCATCAAAGCTGTCAGAGAGGCCAAATTCTTAGGTCTGATTTTCGACTCACATTTAACGTTTCTTCCACATATCAAATCCCTACAAACTAAATGCCTGAAGGCACATGATGTATTTAAATGTCGTGTCTAATTAAAAGTGGGGAGGTGATCAAGCTATCCTTCTACACCTATATAGATCACTTGTCCGTTCCAAGCTTGACTATGGCTCCGTCGTATATGGTGGAGCCTGCAAAAGCAACTCAAAACTATTAGATTCTGTCCATCATTAAGGTCTAAGACTTTGTCTTGGTTCCTTTCGAACTTCACCTGTTGACAGCCTGTATGTCGAGACTGATGAACCATATCAGCGACGCATAAAATTAGCTTTACAGTATTAACAAAACTGTATTCCAATTAATCAAACCCTGCATATGTGTGTTCAATCCTCTGTATGAGGATTTATACAATAATAAATCACCTCTTGTCCGAATCTTGATTTAAGAATAAAACCACATATTTCTGCTGCCAGCAATTTCTGCTTCCCCTCCTTGGCAATTGGTTAGGCCCCAAGTGGACCTAACATAGACCACATTTAAAAAGATCAGTGGCGCAGTGGCTTGTGCCACTTTCATTGGATCCAGAACAATATCTTCAAGATTATCGGATAATAGCTGTATTTTTACTGGTGAAGCAAACGCCATATTAACAGCTCTTGAATATATTCAAAAACACCCTAAACATAAGCAGTATGTAATCTTTTCCGATTCTCTTTCTTGCCTTCGCGCTATTAAACATATTTCTTGCAAACATCCACTTTTAATAGAAATTATAGAATTGTATAATCGTCTTGCTACTGGCCAATACGACATCGTCTTCTGTTGGTTACCCAGCCATGTAGGAATCTCTGGTAACACACCTGCTGACCTTGCTGCTAAAGCAACAAATCTGTGACACCATTTCTTAAGCCTGACAGTGATTATAAAGCCACCATTAGATCTTATATCCGTGATCTGATGAAAAAGAAGTGGGTATAAATAAATTACATGAAATAAGACCCTGCAGTAGTTACACCTACTTGGGTTGTCAGTCCAGATTTCAAGAGGTCGTTATGCGACGATGTCGTATGACCCACACAAAATATACACATGGATATTTGCTTAAAGGTGAGGATCCTCCGTTTTGTATCCATTGTGATGAAAGAATCACAGTCAACTATATCCTGCTTGACCGTGTTGAGTATTTCATCACAAGGGATCAGTATTTTAATTCACGAACTCTGAAGGATCTTTTTAATAACACAAGGTCTCAGTTAATCACTGCATTTTTAAAAGAATTAAATTTATTACCTGAATTGTAAATAGATAAATATTTTATCCTTGGAAGTTTAAATTCATAATTGTGCTTGCTAGTGGCTGTATCCTCAAAGGATGTTTAAGTGCTGTAAAACTATTGTCCTCCTGTGGAAGTCCACAAACATTCAAAGTAAATTCAAACTTTCCACGATTTTAATCGTAGAATAAGTGTCTTCTTATTATATGGCTAGATTTCCCAAATTGCTGACGGCTGAGGGGATGATGTAAATCCAGCTGGGGTCCATGCAGGTAGCAAAGGTACTCTAAGTCCCCATGGTCTTAGCATGGTGATCTACTTTAAGTTGTTAGCAATCTATAGCCCATTTTTATACTGTATTGTCCTCTATAGATAAACTGTTATAAGTATAATTACTAGTTTTACATTCTTTTCTATGATATTCTAGTTGTTTTAGTGTCCTTTGTTGGCAGACTTTTATAATGCACATATATTCCATTTCAGTGTTATGTTCCCGCCACGATATGGTTGAAATATTGCCGATGCGACGTTAAATATTAGCTCACTCACTCACTCACTCACTCACTGACCACCCGATCCCGTTAGTCGCCTTTCATGGCAAGCGTGGGTTGCTGAAGGCCTATCATACCCCGGGACCTTCACGGGTCGCTAGGACAGAAAAAATGGATACAATAGTTAAATATCCTTGGTAGTGATGAAAACCCGCGATATGCTGTTGATGGAATAACACTGTCGCTATGGAATAACAACAATTATGGTATGGAAGTAACTTTTACAGGATCATGCATGATGTGACGGTTCTTGCTTGAATGACTTTATGCTAGTGTTATTTACGAAACTACATGAGAAGTCACCCATAGACGAAGACGGAAATGTATATGCCATTCTTTGGGACTTACCGTTTCTTTTGTGCCACAGTTGTGCCACGCCGGTAAACATAGATCATAGACATGCACGTCACTCCGCTATGTGTATAGGCACAGTCGATTTCAGTTAGTTGTTAGCCCATTTTTATTGCACTGTCCATTTTTTTTTGTCTACTTTTAAAGATATTTGCTTGCTAGTTTTAAATGATTTTGTGATACTGTTTTATTTTCACTGTCCTTCGTTGGCATTTAGCATTTGTTAAAGTCACGATATGGCTGAAATATTGCCGATTTGACTTAATCTTAAATCATTCACTCACATGTTTTAAGCTGTTTGAAAGCCACACTGAGGCCTGGGTGAGTGAATGAGTTAATATTTAACGTCACATCCTCAGTATTGCAGCCATATCGTGACGAGAGCATTCTTAAAAATGGAATCTATGTATATGACAAAAACTTGTCGGCGAAGGACAGTAAAACAACTAGAATATCACAATAAGAAATAAAACTAGGGTGAAAAGTTAAAACTAATATCCCCATTCAGACAATACAATATAAAAACAGGCTATATAGATCACCAACAACTGAAAGTAGATCACCATATTAGGGGCCATGGGGACTTGCAGTACTTCTGCTACCTGCATGGTCTCTAGCTGGATTTACACCATCCCCTCAGCTGCTGGTGACGGTATGCAAGATTAGCCACAAATTAAAATAACAGAAATACTACGACTAAAAACCTGGAAGATCAAATTTGACTTCAAATGTTTTGGGACTTACGTACCCTCTCGGGAGGACAACAGTGCTTTAACCCCCCTCGAGGATACAGCCACTAACACTCTGAGTTCCTAATTCGGACTTCCAGGCATAAAATATTTATCTATTTACAATTCATTTAGCAAATCTAATTCTTTTTAAAAATGCAATAATTAAATGAGAGCTAACAATATTAAAAAGATCCTTCAAAGTTCGTGAAATAAAATATTTATCCCTTGTGATGGAATACTGAGGCCTGGAATCCTGAAACCCTCTCCGCAACCAAAGATGGCATGACACCCTTAAACTATTAATCTGAACTATGTTCTTGCTGTCATCGTCATAAATATGAGTATTTCTATTTTCACACATTTTATTCATAAGTTCATTTTTGCCTCCTTCATCAGAACTTGTAAAAACCATACACATTATGACAACCAAGCTTCTGTCCAATGTCTAACGTATACAGGTCATCTTACAAATGGCGAAAGACCAGTCTGGACATACCGGAACAGTGCCCGACATGTACAGAAAGTCGTCACCGGAAAGCCGAAGGCATCCCTCATGCCATACAGTCTCGTGGGATGTCTCAAGTCACTCGGAATCTATATGCACATGTCCCTTGTATAGAGTTCAGATGGGAAATCATCGTGTCTTATTAGGCATCGAGTTCATCACGAACATTGAACGTATGAAGACACAATGACATAAAGAGATCAAAAGCGATTGGCCATCTGACGAAATGTTTGATTATATTATTTTTCTGCAATCGATCATGATCATACGATCGAAAATGATCTCACAATTCCAAAGTTTTGGATGGACTTAAAATTGATTCTGTCTACAAACATTCAGGCCAATTCTTTTGGGATTTTTTAGTTATTTTTATTTTTAGTTAGTTATTTATGTTTGTGTTTGTGTGTGCGTGCGTGCGTATGTGTTGAATCATTCCATTTGTTACATTTGCAGGATTCCGACCATTCCATGAGCATATTGTGATGAATCACAAGGACAGAGCGTTGTTAATAAGGTATTCGCCGAAAGGTTAGCCCATCATGCTCACCGAAGGCACCATGACACTTTCAAAATGGTCAGTGAAAGCAACCAGCAAGAAACAACAACCAAAAAATCTAAAACATAGAAACGTTTGTTTTAAGTCAAAATAGTGAATTGAATCAAACAACAGACTAGATATATCCTGACACATCCTGGAAGTTTGACTGACTGTTCTATGATTGATCATTGAACTTTTACACTCCTTTGAAATCTCTGTTGGAAATGCCCGATCGGGACCCTTATACCGCTAAGTTTGCTTTTACTGGTGTGAATACATGGGGACATTGAACAACAGGTCGATAATTTTTCATCAAACTGTGTTGTTTTGACTTTAACAAGCCAAACTGAAATTCCATAGAAAACACGCAGAACAACGTGCAGTACCATATATTCAGCAAAATGGCCTATGAATGACAGACATTCAGTTGTTGTTGCGGCACAATGTCGCCCCTTTGTCTGCACTTCCCGTTGGAATACGTCTTTGACGAAATGGAGAGTGGAGATTGCGACGTTGGCCAAATGCCTCAGTAATGCGTCAGCGGGCTTCCTAAGAAATGGAATGCCATTTCATAATACTTCTTACTACGTTTGATTGACTCTATGAGCCGCAGGTGTCATGCACGCCTCAATGCTCTTGGTGTCATGCACATCATTGACTGTTCATAATGAATTTTATTTTGACTTCATGTTATAATGTGCCATATGCAGACCTATTGTGGAATGAAGGTATAATCATATAATCATAAACAAATATCAGTTGATGCTTCACATACATAACTTCAAATCAATCACAATAACTTTTGCCTTGTAGTACATTCTAGGTACGATGAAAGAGCCGCATCTAACATTCTGCTTGCATCTGAAACCTGAGCGCAAGGATAATGATAAAAGCATACACCAATGATCAGGATTCATGTGTCTATTTCATCAAGAACGTTATCCCCCAACAACACTAAGGAAACGTCAACGGCGTAAAAGTAAACGTACATGATCTTTTGATGGTAACTGGGTAACAAAAATGTGTGAAAAGTCATAACAGTTGTGTTCAGCAGCACCCTTGATTTTGGCCACGGATGTAAAAGCAGTTTGGTTACAAACCTGCTCCGAAAGCTTTGAGTCAACAGGTGAAGATGGTTGATTTCTAACAGGTTCTTGCAGCTGGGTAGTTTTTTAAACTGTGATAAATTAATTAGACACACGTGTGTATAAAGAATTATCAATCCAAATCTAGCCTTAAAAATATTTATTCAGAAAGTTTGAAGGTTCAGTTTGTAAATATATATCATATCAGCTGTGTTTCTCCTGGATAGAATTGATCTTCTGTAACCCGTGCATGATTAACCGGGTCTGGTAGTCAGACTTGCTGCTCGACAAATGCCACCGTGTAACAGTTGCGTAGATCGACGCTCATGCTGTTGTTCAATGGGTTATATGGGTTCAGACTAGCTTATTTACAAACAGCCATATATCTGGAATACTGCTGAGTGCCGCTTAAAACTAAAATCACCCAGTCACCCAGCGTATAACACAGTTAATTTGAAGCAACATAGATGAAGAAAAAGGGAAGATGCAAAAGAAACGTTATTCAAAACACACAAATCAACATTTACGATGATCTTATGTTATGTTAGCTCGGGCATGTTGAAACAAATTTTACCCTTTTGGCCAATAAAAACAGTACATGGCTGATATACGCATAAGAGCAACGGGTCCGCTTTTATGGTTATTGCTTTCCTGCAGCCTCCGAAAACGCTCTCCACCTGCTTTGTTTGCTGCTTTGTTAACACTCAAATTGCGTTTACCTGTTCGCATGGATTAAGCCCGAAAGCTATGGGACTCTCGAAAATGAAAATACACGAAAGGAACAATAATAGAATACTGTTAATTTCGGTAATTGAACTTGATCAGTTTCTAAATGAGTTCCTGTTTTCATAATTTGCCGTTTTAGGTTTTCTTTATAGTCAATCCTTCAACGATGACAAGAAATCAAGAATGAAAGTTGCACAAGTGGGTTTAGATGTCGTGAAACAAATGCTAATGCTTGTTGTGACTGATTGAGAGAACTGATGGATAATTTGTCAAATTTCCATCTCAGTTAATGTATTGACCACGAGTGTGGCATTTAAATGAGCTAGGCTTTACAAATGAAATAAGAACAATTTATGATTAAAGTCATTGAAACTGTATAATAGATTGTTCTTTCTGCAAATGTTTTTCCTGTTGCCATGGGAATGGTTGTGTTGCTAAAATATATTTCGATTGTTCAGGCGTAAGTCCGAAAGATCCAAACCCAATGATGAAGGATGCAGGAAGACTGTAAAATCAGAAAAAGGTGCTTTGCTGAAAGAAAACCAAATATCACTGGGTTTTCTGCACAATGAAGGTATAGCGATAACAATAATTGTGTGTTGTTCTATTTCGATCATCCGGTTTGAAGGTGAGTTAAAAATTAGCGGCACATCGGCGATATTTCAGCCATATCGTGACGAGAGCAATAAATATACATAATAATGAATAGTAAGTATAAAAATCTGTCAGCGAAGTACAGTAAAACATCTAGAGTATTACAGGTAGATAAGTAGTAATTAAATCTAAAATACTTTGACTATAGGACGATACATATTATAAACGATAGATCGCTAACAATTGCAGGTAGATCACCATACCACCACCCCTGGTTGGATTTACAGCACCCCTTCAGCCCCTGGCCAATATGAAAGTGAACACGTCCTTATTTACAAACCATACATACCTTACGCTATCAAAGATTTGTAGTCTGATGAGGAAGAGAACACAGCAAGCACATGGCAAAGAAAAGTAATTGATACTAAGACAATATCCCAGGGGACGTGCTAAAACAAATAACCACGTAGATTAATTAGCATTCAATTCTGAATGCATCTCCTCTCCTCCTGGGTCCCGTTTCACAAAACTCTCGTAAGGCTAAGGTCTCGTAACTTTTCTCGTAGCCTTTGCACCTCCTATGTTACAGTATGCCAGGTACAAATGCTACGAGAAAAGTTACGAGACCTTAGCCTTACGAGAGTTTTGTGAAATGAGGCCCAGAACACGAAACGTATACGGTCATATAGGACGTGCACGAAAATTCTACTTGTTTAATATACTATAACCATGCCACCGAGAAAATTGGATAGTATTCTTGCGCTTGGAATGTATAGCTGCTATATTTCAATTATAAAGCATAACTCAGTCTGGGGTCAGTATTACCAGTACACTACGAACAACAATAACGTCGATCTTGCATTTCTGAAACGCAATTTCTCTTGTAACCAAAAGGTTATTAAAACAAAACAAAAACCTTCGCTTGAGTGAAACAGGAGGAATGTTGAATTTGGAATCGCGTTCGTTTCCTGTTGCTCCAACACGGTCGTGCAAGGCAGAGCAGAATCAGAAAATGGAATTGAGATGTCATTGTAGGATTAGCTGAAAAACACTTTGTAAAAATATTGCCTTTCTCCGAAGGGCGTTCAATTTGACCTTCAGTTTGCTGGGAATCTGCGCTCAATTAGAACTGATGTCACATTGCATTGAAGCTAATATAATGAAATCATGGTTTCCTTTATGAAAGAAAATCGATAACGGGCATTGTGGACGTTGATTCAAATATGGGATAACGCATAACTACGACAGTTTTAACCACTATAGTTGCAATAAATATATGTGAAAAAATATTAATTTTAAAAATTGCTTCAGAATGTTTTTTTGGTTTTCTCGCTATCGGTTCATAGAGAAGAACATGACATGAAGATGTTAAGTTTGTGTCATGAGGGAACATGTCCGTACATCCATTTCCTTGAGTCAGGTGTGTCTTTATGCAATGGAGCATGTGCACCAGCCTGTAGAGAGAGCTTCTATGCTTTGTCAATATTATCCATTGTCGTCTCCATGACGTAGCATGCGTAACACGCACTTAAGCCTGTCAAGACATCATAGACTGGCTGTTTTATCATATCTCCTTTCGATTAGGATACATTCCCTGAAGCTACAACGGTTCTGATGCCACGACAGATCTTCTGAGAAGTGGTGACAACATGTGCATTAATGTGAACAGGATCTGAGCGCAAGCCCTGAAAATTTCTTGCCCATGCTTGTACTGTGACTGAAGGGCAAATGTCATTGGTTAAATATTTATTATAATCAGATTTCTCAATGTATGAAAATCAACGACTGAGTACACTGAAAACTACGACACATACTTTCGCAAAGGGCGAAGATGGTTGTTTACTCTTTTTTAGAATTAGGTAAGGGAGAATTGCATGGCAGGACATTATTTAATTTCGTTCTATAATACACTCTATCTGTCTGGTTTGGGGCTTTTATAACATGCCGAAGTTAACGGCGAAGGCCTGATAACCCTTCCATAGCCATTTAGCAATCCACATTATATGGAATTCCTGGGGACAACATAAATCTGTGCCACTTACAATCACGCTGTTCAATTTATCGTTTTTCTGAAGCCACATGACAGCTGTCTGTAAACACACGAGCCTACTCCAGAAAAATCATTAATATTTTTATCCACCAAGACACTAAACCCGACCATTGATCCATTTAGTTTCCTCTAACGTGTTTGGGGGACCCCAACTTCCTGCAATTTCTCATTTCCTTCCCAAATTCGGAAATTCTTTCTCAACAGACAAGGTATTGAGTTTGGAAGTAACTTGCTAAGTGGCTTGCTTGATCACAGGTTCATCACACTGAGCATGGTGTTCATGCATCTCTCAACTCTTTCCAAAGGTTTGGAGGTTGCTCTGGAAAGTCCCCATGGGATATTATGTAATTCCTTGTTTATAAAGTGGTAGTTATCGGCAAGTATGTGGTGGGCACAAACGGTATCATTGCATGGCATGTTTTGCCATTATCATTTCTTTGCATGGAAAAGATTAATGAAATGTTTTTTTGTATACTTTAGGATGGATCAGCAAATGCAGCAACTGCATATGCGGAAGACATGACACAACGCCTATGACTGAGAGCTTTAGTGCAGGTGACGATGCAGTACGTTGTAATGCTTGGTCGATGTCTGTCAGATCAAATGGTGATTAAAGGAAAAGGAGAACAATTCCTCATGGTGCACATGCTACGTTCACCAGCTCATTTAGCAGAGAACCTAATATCCATTCCAAGCAAATACTTCGCATGGTTTGTTTTCTGAATGTGATTAATCTCTGTTGGTTTTCAATAAATAGTAAAAAATGTAAGGAAACACGTGATTTAAAGATTTTGTACAGTTTTACATTATATATCAGCCATACTTATGGTGTCGGTTCGTTAGGGCAAAAAAAAGAGATTTGTTTTGTACAAATGCATGCCTTGTAGATCTGACCTGCTTTCTCCTAATAAACATTTGTAGAAATGGAACATACGGTTATACGAGCAGATGAGTACAAAACGTGATGCAAAATGATATTACGATGGCATTCACGATAACAATAAACCAGTTCGTGCTGATGTGGAGGAAGTCAACTTCATGTACGGCCGAAGTCTGTTGTATGAAAAATATTTTCAAAACCATGAAAGGATGCACAAGAAAATATAATGTGGGATGAAATCCATAAAAAAACAATCGATGTCTTCTTTTACGAAACAGTTCACATGTTTGTTCTACGTACTGAATGTTTTGGTTGTTGTTTTGGGACAATACATGTGCAGAGATAACACTGAATGTCTTGAGAGAGTGGTTTTAAGCTACTGTATGTAATATTCTCTTATGTGACACCGAATATCAGAAATTATCTTCGCACCTTCTACCACAGTGGGAATTTTTCCTCTTCGGCTTGACTAGAGAATGACTTGCAAGCAGATACGGTAAGGATACCATCAATCGGCACCAACGTGTTTGCCATGTTACTATTTGGGATGATGTTGCCTTTTTCGTTATGAATCTCAATCCCGACATAGAAACATTTATTTCTTGTTCAATAGTTTTCGTATGTGGTAAATGTTTGAAACTGTGATAACATCGTTGCTTTTACCATGATAGCATGAAGTGAAAACAATATCAACTAGGCATAATTCAGGTCCGGAATGACAGGTTTTTATGGTCGGACGTTATTGATTTTTCAGACTGATATCGATTAAATTGTCCTCTTCACGATATAGCTGAAGCATTTCCGATGTGATGCTAAGACAAAACTCACTCACTCACTCATTCTATTCCAGATCCTGAGTGCATTTGATCTAAATTTAAGTCTACCAGATTTTTAATCGTTGTATTTTTGTCATTTTAATGCCTGGCTAAATATCGGCATAAATGTCAATGGCTAAAGGGAAGGTGTAAATCCAGGTAGGTTCCATAAAGGAAACAAAGGTAATGTACGTCCCCATGGAATCTAGAATGCTGATCTGCCTTCATTTCTAGTGGATAAATAGTCCATTCATACAATGTATTGTCCAAAAACAGTTTTCTATTTTTACAGATAGCTCCTTGCTAATTGTAAATTATATTTTCATTATTTTCATCTAGTACTTTTAATGTCCTTCGTTGACAGGGTTTTAGCATTAATCAATATGCATAGAAATAATTGTTCTCGTCACGATGTGGCTGAAATATGGCTCACTCACTCACTATTCCACATATTCTGCAAAGCAGCCCCAGCGGAATTGTTGCTCTGTCTCAATTCAGCAAGCTGTAAGAATGCAAGGATCCGGGAAATATCAACACAATTTTCAGACCGCGTGTTCAGGTATTAGTATTGGATCGTCTCATTACGCAGAAACTAATCATAGGATTCTGGGAAAACAAAATGTCGTCTCCAATACAAATTAAACACAATGTGGGATTTTCTGTTCAAAATAGTTGACATTCCATATTTCAAACTAACAGGCTTATAACTAGGGTTCCTGTGAGTGAAAAAAGAACTTCACAAGAGAACGTTAATTCTTCATGGCAGCGATTTAGCTTGAAGTGGCTATTCTTTCCTTTGTGGAGCTATTTGGATCCATTTGTCCCATGCTGCTTTGTCTTTTGCACCGAATGAAATGTGCTTTGGCGCATAATCGAGACTGTTTATTCTTTGGCGTTGGCTGTTGGTCAAGATGTCTTGAACAAATTGAAAAATACCAAGTTCGTCACTTTACGTTTGTTCTTCCTGGTAATAAAGTACTGTAAAGGTATTGTCCCCCTGACAGAGTACGTAAGTAACAAACCATTTGATGTAAATTCGAGTTATCCAGGCTTTTAGTCTTAGTGTTTTTGTCATTTTAATATATGGCTAATTCTCTGCATAAAAGTCAATGACTGATGGGATGGTGTAAATCCATCTAGGGTCCATGCAGGTAGCAAAAGCTAAGTCGCCATGGTGCCTATTGTAGTGGTCGACCTTCAGTTGTTGGCAGTCCGTAGCCCAGTTCTATAACTGTATATATTTTCGAGTTTTAAACGGATGCCTGTGATATATTGTTTTTTTTCAACAGGGTGTTAGTTTTTGACATTTTTGGTATGCAGTGTATTTATTATTGTTCCCATCTCGACATGGATGCAATATTGCCGATATTAACCTACTCACTCACTCTTCCTAGTTTCTTCATCATATGTCTCATGCTTCTGAACAATCCGTTTGGTTAACAAATATAGGGAATTAAACGACTGGTAAGTAGCGTATCAGTCTAGATGCCAACGAACTAATGCACTAGATGTATTCACACAGTTATACACCTTTACCATCACCAATTATATTACATTTCCGATGTGATGCTAAAACATAACTCACTCACTCTACTCTATTCTGTTCCAGATTCAAAGAGCATTTGATCTAAATTTAAGTCTATTTGTTCATACTTTTAACGTGAAATATACGGTATACTAACAACAAGGATAATAGTATGCTTTACTAACCTATTACACTTACGATACAATACTGGGCATTATTAAAATATATTGTTCGTTCACAAGATCAAATATTTGATTTGGTCAGAATGAAATATTTCAAAGATTACTTAGTCGGGAACTCCCAGGCAGATGAAAAAGAGGTAAGGTCAAATATCATCAGGGCCAAATGAAACTATGAACATCAGGATCAGGACATTTTAATCTGACACGTGTGTCCACTATACACGGCCCAGGATGATACAATTAGACAGATTAATGCAGATATATCGCATGCAAGTTACCTTTGCGTGTACGAGCTCATGAAATCGTTGCTCATTTATGTCCTATTTATAGATAACCTAGATCTTGGATAGAAATGCTAACGATGACCACAGTAAACGAATTAGTGGGAAAAACAATCCGCAGAATAAAGGACGAGGATATGTTATTAACCTTCACGACATGATGAAATTCCCTCTTTACAAAACTAGTCCGTTACAAATTTCATCAAATATACATAAAAACTGGGTATTTTGTATGTGGAACACTCCAGTTGTTTTGTAAACCGCGTCCAGGTCGACTTTCGTCGTGTAGAACGATTTAAAGATCAAACTAACCTCACAGTAGGTGTAGGTCATGTGTAAGACGAGTTAATATTTAATGCCTGTTGGCTAAGTAAGATAACCATGAAAAGAATCGATTTTCCTTCTGTATCAGACATCGGTGCCAGCGGTGAAACAGTTTTGTATGACATACACACGGGGGCGGCACCCAGTACCGTTTTCGCAGTGAAAATACTGTTGATCTGCCCCGATATTACAATACTATGACAAGAATAGACCGTGATTGTTATGTTTGATGCAACCTGTTCTAGACTTCGTTAACAGCAAATGTGATTGTGCAGAATGAATATAACAGGGGTGGACAATCTGGCTTGTACACATTAAAACCCACAATACGGGAACTCTGCAATGACGTCATCATGTACGCCACTACAACAATATAGGATCGATAGTAATGTCTAAGTTGTGTTTGTTTTTTGTGGTGCCCTGTCGCACAAAGCAATATTCCCACTATACTGCTGAATATCAATTCAAACGCATATTTTCACGGGAATACTGATGTTTTAATTTCTATACATTCAGTGGTCCTGGCTGTTTATGACCGCAGTATGACTATGCGATATGTTTTAGGACTCATTCCACGGTGTCTCAACACCACTTATTGCATCACAGTTTATACAGTCACAGCATCATACAGTGTGTCTTCACACTTCATACAAACACAACTTGGATATGCTGATATGTACATACAAACGACACATTTCGCCAAAAACTTAAAGACTGAATGAATGAATGAATGAATGAATGAATGAACTGTTTCAACACCACTTATTGCATCACAGTTTATACAGTCACAGCATCATACAGTGTGTCTTCACACTTCATACAAACACAACTTGGATATGCTGATATGTACATACAAACGACACATTTCGCCAAAAACTTAAAGACTGATGTATTGTAATTATGTTTATATGTATAAGGTGTTAACCCCATGCTGAACAGTACTGACCTTTGGTCTAGAAAGAGATCTTCCAAAGCTAACGTGTTTTAGCTCTATCAGCTTTTCTTGCAATTGCCCATTCCGCCGATACAAAATCTCATACAAATCCATACGAAAAGATATATCGTGCTTGGTCAAATAAATGGACCACCAAATCCTTGTCTTAGAGATCAGTAATTATTTTGCACATATTTGAGGAACAATAGTATTTATGTTCACGAAC
This sequence comes from Haliotis asinina, assembly GCF_037392515.1. Taxonomy (NCBI): domain Eukaryota; kingdom Metazoa; phylum Mollusca; class Gastropoda; order Lepetellida; family Haliotidae; genus Haliotis; species Haliotis asinina. The sequence continues at coordinate 16,015,388 of NC_090284.1, forward strand.
AGTATTTAAAACCAATGACTTCCTACCACGCAGAATATATAAAACAAGCTATCCAAGTGCACTTTCCACTGTATTTCTTCGCGAATAGTAGCGTTTCTTTTGTATGTGCTTATGACAGGTTCCAACTGTGAGGAACGATACGATCACCGTTTGGCGTATTTCTGGAATCATCACTATATAAAGTGAACATAAAACATGCCCATTATCTTCATGGCTCCATACATTCTCTGCTTTTGGCAAAGATTTCTTGTCGGAAAGGAAAAGTTTAGTTGCTTGTGTTCATTAATCTCTGTGGCGTCATGTTTCCGAATACAATAGAAACTGAACGTATGTTTTGCGCAAAGAATAAGGGACTGATAGATTTGGTACTCCAACAATATTATAATGCAGGATTTTACGAACCCGTAATAGCAAATAATACAGGTTTTGCTGCTCGTTGAATAACAGACCACGAAGTTTCATTATGAAGACTAAGATAAAGAGTCGGATTTGAAACATCAAGAATAACTAAATAGCACAAAATATAATCAGTTAGGCTTTCATTTCGCATAAATGGTGCAAGTTTTTGTGTCTAGAATTGCAAGTCGTGCGGGGTTTGATGCACAAAGTATACACTGCAATGTCTTTTTTTACGCCAAGAATAGCAACTAATGCCGGTTTTTACGAACCCCGAATAACAACTGAAGGTTTTCTTTCGGAAAAATAGGAAGGATAAGTAGTGCAAAGGCTGTCAGTGCATGAATAACAAATAATATGACTTCTTGCAGCAAGAATACCAAATAGTGAAGGTTTTGCGAACAGCTTGTACATTTACCGCGCGTTTCAAGTCAGAATGTAGAAGCTAAGCTCCATGTGTGTCCTAATAAGGCTTAACAGCATTAGCCGCGTGTCTCATCTCGTCCGTGCTTAATCACACTTAATTACACGGAGCGAAATCTGCTAAACCATGTTTTCCCCACATATCATTTAACATGGGAGTTTTATTTTTAACTATTCGTCGTTCTAACGGCTGTAACGGATCTGAGGGAAGCAGGTTGAGTCACACTATCGTGGTGTTCGCTCTTCGGGTGTTTTCCATTTAATCATAGAAATGTGTCGAGAAACTTGTAAGAGTGAGTGAGTTAAGATTTTAAGTCACGTCGGCAATATTTGAGACATGTACTGGCTAAATGACGTTAAAAATATACTACCGACAAGAAATAAGGGAACTAATGAAATAATAGCGAATTTGAAACTGCTTTAAATATCCACTAAATCAAGTTTAGGCGTCAAGTTCAATATCTGGTATGTCCACCATGTTGGGCAACACATTCACGGCACCTTGATGGCATGCTGTTAATCAATTTCCGGATGGTTGCCCGTGGTATTGCCCGCCATTCCTCTTGGAGAGCTGCACCAAGCTGGGCCAGGTTGGCGGGTCCTGGTTCCCTGGCGTACACCCGTCGACAAAGAACGTCCCAGAGATGTTCAATTGGGGACAGGTCTGGGGACTTAGAGCGCCAGTCCAATGTCTGGATACCTTCTTGTCGGAAATAAGCGGAGACAATTCGGGCCCGATGTGGTCTGGCATTATCATCTTTAGTGTTTCCCCCAGGATTACGAAAGGGCAGGGTAGTCTCATAGACAAAAGGGCACTTGAAAATTCAAAAGGGCATTCAGCAAACTGAAAAGGCACAACAGTTAAGGGTACAGCAATTTATTTTTGTGGTTGACATCATTTAGGTCGTTTGGCATGCTCTGATGCAAGTTCACTCTTCATAGTCTCCTATGGCCACACACTTCCTCAAGTCAATGTCAGCAGAAGATTTAGCATTCATGCTGACCATAAGTAGCTTGGAGCAGTTATCAATTTTCAGCCTGTTCCTATGTTCTGTCACAATGAGTTTCACGTGAGAGAAGACTCTCTCAACCTCCGGTGTTGAAAGGATCACAGTAGCATGAATGCTCAGGAGCTTCACAATGTTTGGGTAGAGGTCTCCTAGTTGGGGCTTAAGGCTGGTCAGAGTCTTCAGGATGGTGGATGGTGAAGAGGTGTCAACTTCTTCAGCAAATAATTCCTTGACCTGGCTCCACTCAAGCTGTGTCTTCTCAACATCCAGACCAAAGTGCTCTGCCAGTTCTGTAATCTGCAAAATTTGAAAATAATATGAATATGTGAAAATGTGACAAAAGTCCTGTTTTGAATAATTCTTGTTTCCATCTCTTACATTTACATTTTCAAGTACAAAATTGTTATATTTTACAAAATCAGTTTGATAGAATTAATTTCCAGTACCTCAGCATCACCATGGAATGTTAGGAATGATGAATCTCCAGCCTTCCTCAGATCAAGTGCAGATAAACTTGTCAGGATAGGGGTGACCTTCAGTCTTTGCTCCAGATTCTCCATCAGTTTATCCAAGAACAGAGTCTTTGACCTTGAGACATCTGTTCTCCTGCTGCCAACTTTCTCCAGTTTATACTGCTCTCCAAGTTGATCTACACGGCTCAGGTATGGACCAGGTTTCTCCTTCATCTTTTTCAAAGATGCCAAGCTACTTCTCATCTGAGGCTCAACAATACTAAGGTCGAGATCTCTCCTCTCAAACATCTTTGTCAATCCTGATAGGAGTGAACAAACGTCACACAGAAGCAAGATGAAATAAAAGTTCTGGTAGGACATCATCTGCTTGTAAAGACCTTCAGCAGTCACACTCTGTTTGTCACCAGCCCGCTTGTCATTCCCCATACCAACTGCATTCTCTAGGTCAGCAAGGATAGCAGGATAGCTTCTCCTGACAGCATGAACAGCCTTTTCATGACTCAGCCAACGTGTGTGCACAGCCTTTTTGATAGTCACATTACATGTGTCATCTGCAGTGTTTTCCATTTCTCTGATGAGTGTCTGCATCTGTTCAAGGCTCTTGGATCTTACAGTACTGTAATGATAGTATTTAAATAGTCCCATTAGCATTTCATCCACAGACTCGATTTCAGTCACTAATGTGAAAGCTGAACTAACAGCCAGTTGCAGTCTATGATTCACACAGTGGACATCAATCAAAGCTGGATTGTCTCTCTTCAGTTGTGCAACTACACCATTCCTTTTGCCTGTCATAACAGCTGGACCATCACTTGCAAAACAGGTCATTTTATTCTGGTCCAGGTCAGTCTCACGCAAATAGTCCTTGACATTCTTCACAATAGTGTCTGCAGTCCCATTAGGAATTTCAGCATCCTTGAGAAAAGCAAGTTTTGACTCTCCATTTTCCAGATAACGGCCCACCAATGCAATGTGTTTTCTGGTTGAAACATCTGTATATTCATCAAGCATCAAGCCAAATGAATTGCTCTCTCTCATCTTCTGCAGGACTTGCTCTTCCACTACCTCAGCCTGACATTCAAGAAATTCCTGGACTGTACTATGTCCAGTGTATGTGGCATTCTTTCCATGGCTCAGTTTGGCTATATTAGGAGCACCAAGTTCAGCACACAACTCTATGAGAGGTCCAAACAATGTTGTATGTGGCAAATTGTGCTTATCAAGAAAAACAAAACTTTCTGTGCATCTACCAGTGATGAAGTTTCCTGCTCTGAATAACTATGAAATATGTTATGAATGGACATAACATCATCTTTTTCAAGTTTGACTGCTTCCTGATGCATTTGAGAGTTCTCGTGCAGAGTAATTTTGTCCAGTCTTACAGTCTGACATCCAACTTGTGTCCAAACCATGGAGCCATTTCGTCCTTTCATATTCCATTTAGTGCAAAAGGAACAGAACATCATGCCGCTTCTTTCGCCCTCATCATTTGCACCCTCAACGTATTTTAGCCAGGGACGATCTTGTTTCCACTTGGTATCGAACACAAGCTTGTGGCCTGCATCTTTCTTCTTCTGAGTTGGATGAGGGAGTGGGTCACGCTTCTCATAGCAAACAAGTTCCGAATCTTCCACATCAGGTCTGAAATACACATTCAAGTCAGTTTAAGTTCCAGACAAAATTTATTGTATTCTGTAATTTAGTAATAATAAAATATCATTTGAATATTAAGAAAATAAGAATAGTATCTTTCTCATAAACATTCATGTAAGAAACAAAATCTAACAATGAATTCCTTTAACAACTATAACACGTACACTTTTACACTGACATGACTAAATTAACCCAAACACATACAGACTGAAAAGACAGACTTGGAGACAGGTAAAAATTGCCTTTGTTCATCTTATCAAGCACAAAATCTGCCATCTTCAAATTAAATATACACATATAATTAATTTATCAGTTCTACCGATATTTTAAAAAATAAAAATTTGCATGAAAGCAGTGCAGTAAATAAACCTTGATACGTTCAGAAATAGACGTGTTTCTTTCATTTGGAATCATTACCTCGGTAATTCCTACATTTACAAAAAGATATACCCAGATATACATTTCAACAGATATACCCAGTAACCGAGTTGTTAATATTAACTATAGCAAACGAGATGGTTTTGCCTTTATCAAGAAAATGAAAATGAAAAATATGTGCTTCCGAAAAGAAATCTTTCAGAGTGAGGTCGTCTGAACACAAGGAGAAATAAAAGTGAAAATAAATACTACAACCTATTCGCAATCATAATATTAGAAAGGATAATAATCCCCGGTATAATTTAAATACTTGAAATAAGCTGTGAAAAGATAATGAAAAAAGATCGGAAACAATCTAAAGTGATCATGTCCATTATGGCTTCCCTTTGTTTCAATCACATTTTTTTCTTCTCACTAAAATACTAAAATAAATCATAAACGTACATTATTTACATCTAAGATTGTTAAAAATCATAAACAAAGAATGGGCATGTTTAATTAGCTATAAAGAGATCACGTGAACGTGTATTATATGTTTTCTAATTTTGCCGCTATCGGTTCAAAATGGCGGAAGTCATTGTCGAGTCGTACCTGTTTGGCGCGAAGAAATCCAAGAGCCGACGACACTTCCTTGTCTCAGCCTTCACCGCTTCTTCTCTTTTCCTCTTTGTTCTTTCTTTGGTTGGCATGGTGTTTCAGAATGAAAATGAGCAAAGCCGAAATCGCCATGACTTAAATAGGTAGTTTTATTGCACAACAAAAACTTCCGGGAAGGGAGGTAACTCCTGCCTTCGTTAAAATCCGGAAAACAATAATTTTGCAAAGGGCAGATAATGCGGTGCTTCGAAAGGGCAGGGCGCTGAATGAAAAGGGCAGGGCGCTGAATGAAAAGGGCAGGGCGCTGAATAAAAAGGGCAGGGCGCTGCGCCCTGCCAAATATGCCTAGGGGAAACACTAATCTTGGAATACAAAATTTCGGCCGATAACTCTAGCCAATGGAGCCACATCAGGACGCAATATTTAGTCAACGTATCGCTGACCAGTCATGGCTCCGTTAATGATGACCAAATCTGATCGTCTGTCATGTGTAATCCCACCCCACACCATGACACTAACACCTCCATATCGATCATGGTCAAGAATTGCTGCTCTGGCATATCGCTCCCCGCTCCGACGCCAACAACGTTTTCTGCCATCTGTGAATCGTAGGCAAAACCTTGACTCATCAGAGAACATGGTGTAACGCCAGTGGCGCATAGCCCGTCCCTGATGCTGCCTAGCCCATGCCAATCTTTGGCGCTTATGGTGAGCTGAAAGGGTGACACCCTTAAAAGGCCGTCTTGCTTTCAGACGAGCTTGATAGAGTCGGTTTTTAACGATTGAAGTTGAAATGCGTCTTCCAGTGAGTGTGCGGAATTCTCTATTGATGGCAGGGGTCGATTTAAACCTATCGCGTGGAGCAATTAACGTAATGAGACGATGTTGTCGTGGTGTCGTTGATTGTGGTCTACCACGCCCAGGTCTCGTTGCAACCCCACCCGTTTGACGGTACTTATCCCACAGGCGTGAAATTACACGTTTTGATTTACCCATCTGCCGGGCAACTTCACATAATGATGTCCCCCCTCTATCATCCCCACAATTCTCCATTTTGTTGCTTCACCGAGATACTGCCTCGGAAGCATTTCTGTCAGTAAGTGTCAATCTCTACTGCATTAGTGATTGCGACCTCTCCAGTACATTTACAGGAGTTAACTTCTGTATGCGCGTGTAGCACGTGCTGGGCATGCATTATGCGAAATTCCATTGTCATTGGATTTTGCGTTTGGGAGATACGCTACGATAACGGACCCTGTCACAGTCAAAGTCATCTACATTCAATTTCTTGGTTCCGTTATTTTCTGTCGGTAGTATATATTAACAATCGTAGATAAATTATAAAAATTCTGTCAACGAAGGACAGTAAAACAACTAGATTATCACATATATAAATATAAAACTAGTAACTGAATCTAAAATATTTGAACTATACATGACAATGCAATATGTAAATAGACTTTAGATTCCCAACGACTGACGGTTGTAGGAGTGAACATTTAACGTCGCATCGGCCATATTTTGGCCATATCACGACGAGAACATATTTGATATGGAAATGAAACGTGTATATTATTAAAAAAACTGTCGTCAAACGACAGTAAAACAACCAGAATATCACAGTTACAATTAAAACTGGTGTGAAATGTTACAGCTAATAGCACTATTTGGACGAAATAATATAAACTACGGGCTATACATCACCAACAACTGATGGTAGATCACCCTAGTAGCCACTATGGAAAAATTGTAGGACGGTCTCATCCGAATTCTGCAGCGAATCGGTGCTTCTTAATGACTTAGTTGTTCAACTGAAAGAGTAAATCACGTATAACTTAGGAATCTTATTTTTCATGTGTATCACGTGAAAAAAGTAAATGGCATGATACAAGCTACGGAACTCTTGCATTTTCACCATACGTTCTCCTTGTCATCCGTCCACTTAACTCAATTATTCCTCAGAAGCGATTGTCTATTCGCGTGTCTCTGTGGCAGGGATGGTGCCTGTTTAGTATCTTCGAGTGGTTAACGCAACGTGACATTTGTAGCATTCTGTTTTGGGGAGGAGGAAGTGTGTTTATGGGGGGGGGGGGGGGGGGCGTGAGGTGGGGGCAGCTCAGTGAACACACTGAAGCTGGATATGAGTAGCATTAGCAAGATGAAGGCAGTTTGCATCACCTGAAGCTGTTTGGTAGTAGTGAGATATGGATTATCTTCCCAGGTAGTACAAAACCAAAACACTGTGAGAGAGAACATTAACGTAGGCTTCATGAAGAGTGTTCCGATATCATTCAGATTTTCTCAAATTGCCTATTAGACTGATGTATCCAGCACAAATAGGAGCCACCATGTTTTAACATAAATATTCCGAATGACAAATATAGGTATGACTTAGCATCGACCTGGCCTTCATGCCTAGTACCATTCCAAGAACTGTAGCCTTTGGTGTCTACACATGTTCTGCCATTAAGCATACTTTATTTTGACAAAGATTGCAAAGACGGCCAAACACAGTGTGTTTGATCAGAGTTTCAGTGTTCCGGATCTGAAAGTAAAGGGTCCATGCGGAACATATTTCCAGATTTCATAAATCATTGACAAACACGATGCCAGATAGGTGTTTTGTGATATGAAAAGGACACATTAATTCCTATTTGAGGCAAAACTTAAACACATGTCCATGGCCCTTAGTATAGTTATCCTCCTTCAGTAGTTAGCAATCTATAGCCCAGTTATACATTGTCATCTATGGATAAACCAACATGCCACCAATATTTCAAGTCACTAATCCAAACTACCAATCATTAAAATACATCTACTTACAGAACATATTACTCAAAATTCAACGTAAAAATCAATTTCTTTTAAAAACCCAATAATTAAATGAGAACTAACGCTGGTAAAAAGATCCTTATTTTTTTACTGTAAAATACTTATCCCTTATGATGGAGAATTCAACACAGTCAAGCAGGATATGCTTCACCGTGACTCTCTCATCACAAGGGATACAAAACGGAGGATCCTCACCTTTTAACAGGTATACATGAGTATATCTTGTATGGCGATACGACATCGTAGGTGTAACCAATATACGGTTTCATTTCATATAATGTATTTATGCCTACTGGAGTGTCCCACTTCTTCTGCGTCAGATCACGGATGTCAGTTTTAATGCTAGCTATGTAATCTGAGTATGGAATAAGAAGTGGTGTCACAGATTTGTTGAGTGCTGCCTTGGCAGTAAGATCGGCCATTGTTACCCAAAATGTCTACATGGCTGGGTAACCAACAAAAGACGATGTCGTATTGGCCAGTATTAAGATTATTATACTTTTCAATAATTTAAATTAAAAGTGGATCTTTACAAGACAAATTTTTAATCGCCTGAAGGCAAGAGAGAGAGAGAGAGAGAGTCGGAATAGATTATACACTGCATATGTTTAGGATGTCTTTGAATATATTTAACAGCTGTTATTATGGCATTTTGCTTCTGCAGTAAAAATAGAGCTGTTATCTGAAATTCCAGAGGATATTGTTCTCGGTCCAATGACAGTGGCGCAAGCTACTGCACCACCGTCCTTGGAACCATCTGTAAGTAAGGGTTTGTAATTGCTATATTTAGTTTCTAATTGATTATATTCTTGATTATATTATAATTCATTCGTTTCTGATTTTTTTTAAAATGGAGTTAATGTTAGGTTGACTTGTGGCCTAACCATCTGCCAGGGAGGAGAAGAAAGAAGTCGAGAGGGAGTTATGTTTTTCAGCTCAATGCCGGTCGTAGAATGAAAGGGTTTATTTCTGTGTCCTAGAGGTCGAAGAAGAGAAGAATTCTTGCCGTATATATCCTCAGAAAGTGGATTGGAAACACAGTTATAGGCAGTGTTAGATTCATTAGAGTATAATTTAGTAATGTATTGTAAAGACAATTTTATACGACGTTGTGTAAGAGATGATTCATCAGCCTCAACGTACAGACTGTCAATAGGTGAAGTTCTAAAAGAACTCCACCATAGACGATGCAGTCATAATCAAGTTTCGAACGGACCAGTGATCGATATAGGTGTAAGAGGGTCGCTTGATCTTCTCCCCAAATTTGAGTTGGAACAACAAGTGCTTTCAGGCATTTAGATTTAAGGGATTTAATATGAGGCAGAAATGTTAAGTGGGAGTCAAAGATTAGGCACGAGAACTTGCCATCTGGGTCCTTATATAGCTTATATTTTCTGCAAAAATGTATACAATTAGTTTTGAATTAAGAAAATTTAAAGCCGTTTTCAAGACACCATTTATTTATTTTGTTTAAACACAGCTGCAGTTGCCGTTCAATGGTATGCATACTTTTACCACGACAAGAAATATTAAAATCATCCACAAATAACAATCCAGCAACTGAATCATTTAAAACTTTTGATAAACAATTTATCTTTATACTAAAAAGTGTGACAGACAAAATACTCCCTTGTGGAACACCCTGATCCTGACTGTAATGATCAGGCAGGGTAGAACCTACGCGGACTTGAAATTGTCTGCTATTTAAAAGTTGGCTATGAATGCAGGCACCCGACCTCCAAACCGAAATCATGTAAATCTTTTAAAATGCCATATTTCCAGGTTGTGTCATGCGTTATCAAGATCCAAAAAGATAGACACAGCGTGTTGTTTATTAATCAACGCGTTTCTTACAAATGAATCTAAACGCACTAAGTGATCGACAGTACGGAAACCACATTGTTTATCTGTTATAAGGTTATTTGTTTCCAAGTACCAAACAAGTCGATTATTTATTTAATTCGTTATTACTTCCGTTATTTAATTATCATTAGTATCATGTGCCGGCATTTAGTAAAGACAATCTCAAGCTCCCTTTCTGATATATTTCAGCCAATGGGTGAGACCCGTGCACTCATAAATATCCCTTGGTCTTCTCTGGCACTCACGCTTAGCAGACGCGTGTGATTTGAAAAGAAAAAGTCCAACACGGTTTGACTGAACCGTATACTTGTCTATGACATCTCTAAGGGTCATGACAGTCGTGATTGGCATACTTTGTGTGTTACATTTGTTCAAAGTCTTAACAGCGCGGTCTTGTAGTTCTGTATTTCATCATGTATTAACTAGTTGTTGCCCTTAACCCACACTGTTGTCCGCGGTGCTCAGCATGTTTAAGTGTCAGATTCTTTTAATTGTGACACAGGTCGTATAAAACCTGCCACAGGATGTTTTGTTCAGCTTCATTTCGACATAGCAATCGGCACCAGCTGTTCGGAGCAGAGTCGGTGATGCGGGAGATGAACTTCATTTAGCGAAGATTCACACGTGAAATTTTACAATGTTTCGGAAGAATAAAGATATAATAAGCAGACACGACGTTTTAGAAATTAAAACGAGAGGACCATTTCAATAATAATAAGATACCGTTGTTAAGACAGAGTTAATTTCTCCGATTATATCACAACAGGCATTTTCCCAGTGCTGGAAGTAATGTAATATAATGTAAAAATTCAAACGTTTGTATTATTCACGTGGAGCGAACATTGGTGTCAGTCAAGCTGATATATGACATAGTGTGCATGAACCATTTTTTGTGAACTAAAATTCCGAGATCTGGAACCGACGTATTGGAACACATCAACTGGCGTCTGTATTGATCAAAGAAAAAAAATGGCAGCTGACGATGTTCGTGTTTTTCTTCAGTGTGTGTTGTAAAAAAATGTTAGCAATATTCAAGTTAAATTAAAGCGGCACGGAAGTGACTTCTAAAATACTGAGTCATTTAGGCTAAATAAAAAAGTGAAATGTGGCGCGTCATTTCTATTTATTTTTTTCATTTTCATTTAAACAGTAAACTGTATAATTTGTATAATCGGTTGATACTAAACTTCGATGCAATGTTTACTCAAAGCTCACATATTCATCCATTCAAGAATAAAAAAGCGCTTCACGAAGGCTATCCCATTCTGTTATGAAAGATACCTCAAATGACAATATCACTACGTCTGAAACTTTGTCGAGATTACCCATTGAATACAAGAACCGTATTCTTTTATTGTTCATGTATTTTCATTTTCGAGATCCATCACAAGGGATAAATATTTCAGCGTCAAAACTGTGAAGGATTTTTTTACTAAAGCTAGTTCTCATTTAATTATTGCGTTTTTTATAAGACATTGATTTCATGGATGAATTTTGATTAATGTGTTCTGTAGATAGATGTATTTTTATGGTTGGTAGTTCAGATTAGGAACTTGAATTGTTAGTTGCTGGGCACCCGTGGCGAGCCACCTCCTCGTGGTGGGTGCTCGGTAACGCCAAGAGCTCGCCGACACCCCAGTAGTGGAGGGATATTTGGTCCACCAACCCGTTTGCCGTGGGTTGCGGCCCTGTGTCGGTGGGGGAGGGGATCCTGGTGGTTGAGGGCAATGGGAGCAGGACCAGTGTTCCTATTGCTCAACACACCACTTCGGCCCTGACTTCACCTAGACGGGTGGCTGAATGGGCTCGGATGACGAACCAATAACTACTAACCATGGAATTCCAAACCCTACCAAAACGACAAAACGTCCACTTGACATTGATTCTGAAAACACTGAACACAGATCCACTAAGTCAATTGACTACTGGCCGCGCTTTCTCGTAATTGAGACTCTGGATAAGACACCAATGAAACTGAACCCTTTTGCGGTATTTAAGGGAATACAAGGAATTGCAGGTGAAGTGAAAAGCATCCGACGCTTGCGTTCAGGTGCTTTACTTGTTGAATGCAGTAAACAGCAGCTAGCCACGAACCTGATGGCGATTGAATCGTTTGTGAACATTCCTGTGTTGGTCTCAGCACACAGAACCTTGAACACCAGTAAAGGAATAGTGCGAGACCGTGATCACTTGTTTGCTGACATGACAGAATTTGATATCGTGTCAGAAATGAAGGATCAAGGAGTCACTTAAGTTAAGCGATTCAAAACTCGTAGAAATAATGAAACCGTACAAACAAACACGTACCTATTTTCCTTTTCGTGTCCGATTGCTCCAAAATCAATAAAGGCTGGCTACTGTAACATCAATGTAGATACTTACATTCCTAATCCTTTAAGATGCTTTAAATGCCAAAGATACGGCCATGGTGTCAATACATATAAATCATCTGTTACATGTGCTCACTGTAGTGAGAAAACTCACACGACGGATGACTGCACCAGCACTTTCAAAAAATGTACCAATTGTGAAGGAAATCACTCATCTTTCTCAAAGGAATGTCCCATTTGGAAACAGCAAATGGAAATCAACAAAATAAAATTTACACAAGACATTAGTTTTGCTGAAGCCAAAATACCAGTGACAAAATCTGAACTCAAGGAAAATATCCACTCAGACTGTGGAAGTACTTCCAGAGTCATCCAGTATTCAGGATGCATCTATATCTAAGGCATCTAATCCCAGTCACATTCTAAATTTGATTCTGAACCGAATGTGACAGACATTGCAAAGCACCCAGTGAAATCAAGAAATGTATCTCTACAAATATGTCAAAATGGCAGAGCCTCGAAAGGTTCAACAAATAAAATCCACCCAAACAAATTTGGACGTTGGAGGACATGGATGTGTCCGTAAACATCCCCCACAGGGCACATAGCTTGTCGCCCTCTAGAAAGGTAAGGGGTAGGTCCCCAATAAATCCATTCTACAGTGGAACTAAAGAGGCCTTAAAAATAATATTCATGAACTTCATCTACTAGAGCAGGATCTTCAACCATCTGCGATCTGTTTACAAGAAACGTATCTGAAACAAACAGATTCTATAAACTCACATCAGTTCAACACATATCATTGTTATTCTCCCCCAGGTGATAAAGCCACTGGTGGACCCTCCATTCTTGTAAGACATGGCGTTATCCACAGCCCTGTGATGCTCAAAACAAATATCCAAGCAGTTGCAGTGCGCCTTACTTTGAACATTACACTTACTCTGTGTTCATTGTACATTCCGCCATGATCGACTCTCCTTCTGGCTGATCTTCAATCTCTCTATGATGAACTACCAAAACCATGTGCACTCGTGGGCGATTTGAATGGCCACAACCAACTCTGGGGGAGCGCAACCACAAACACAAAAGGTAAAATTCTAGAGGTTTTTATTTTAAATAATGATTTATGTATATTCAATGATGGTACAGACTCGTATTTACATCCTGGTACAGGAACATAATCAGCTCTTGATTTGTCAATAACTGACTCCAACGTACTAAATGAATTGGGTCAGTCCACGATGATCTTTGTGGAAGTGACCATTTTTCTACTGTATTGAAATCTGTAACCCCATCTGATGTTTCTCCATCTTCAAGATGGAATTTTAAAAAGGCTAACTGGCATTTATATGAAAACTTGTCTCTTGACAAACTTAAACCTGAACTTTTTATTGATGTTCCTGATGCTATGAACTGAATTACATAGCTGATGATTGTATACCAAAGTCCTCTGCAGTTCCACATGTCCGGAAACTATGGTTTAACCATGAATGCAAACAAGCTAGGAAGGCAAGGAAAAAAGCAGAACATTATTTCCGTCACCATCCTATGGTGCACAATTTAAATAAATTTAAAATTTTAAATGCTAAAGCGCGGCGTACTGTTAAACAGAATAAACGCCAATCTTGGCAAAATTATGTATCCAAAATAAATTCTCGGACACCCATATCCAAGGTATGGAACATGGTCCAGAAAATTAAAGGTAAAGGTAATAAATCTACTGTGCATCATCTTAAACATGGAGATCAATTACTTACTGATAAGACAGATATTGCGAATAAACTGGGCGAAAGTCTCGCTAAATATTCTTCCTCTTCTAAGTATACACCTAAAACAGCAAGAAAAGAAAAGTATTAACTTCAATTCTGATAATGGGGAAGATTATAATGAAACGTTTTCTACTCATGAACTCCATACTGCTCTTGAGCAAGCTCATGACACTGCTACAGGAGCTGATAACATACATTATCAACTCCTGAAGCACTTACCAGAATCCTGTTTAGAGACGCTCTTGTATATTTTTGATGATATTTGGACTTCCGGGAAATTTCCTTCTTCATGGCGTGATGCTATAGTAGTATCAATACCTAAACCTGGACGTGATCCATCCAATTATCGTCCAATTTCATTAACTAGCTGTGTTTGCAAGACCATGGAGCGCATGATAAATAATCGACTCGTTTGGTACTTGGAAACAAATAACCTTATCACAGATATACAATGTGGTTTCCGTAAAAACAGAAGTACAGGCGATCACTTAATGCATTTAGAATAATTTGTTAAAAAAGCGCTGATTAATTAACAACACTCTGTGTCTATCTTTTTGGATCTTGAGAAGGCATATGACACAACCTGGAAATATGGCATTCTGAGAGATTTACATGATTTCAGTTTGCGAGGGCGTTTGCCTGAATTCATAGCCAAATTTTTAAATACCAGACAATTTCAAGTCCGCGTGGGTTCTACCCTGTCTGATCATTACAATCAGGATCAGGGTGTTCCACAAGGCAGTATTTTGTCTCTCACACCTTTTAGTATAAGGATAAACAGTTTATCAAAAGTTTTAAGCGATTCAATTGATGGATCGTTATTTGTGGATGATTTTAATATTTCTTGTCGTGGTAAAAGTATGCATACCATTGAACGGCAACTGCAGTTGTGTTTAAACAAGATTAATAAATGGTGTCTTGAAAACAACTTTAAATTTTCTGAATCAAAAACTGCATACATTTTTGTCGTAAATATAAATCACATAAAGACACTGAACTATCTCCTGATGGCACGCCAATTAAAGTTGTGAAGGAAGCTAAGTTCTTGAGTCTAATCTTTGATTCACACTTAACGTTTTTACCACATATTAAATCCCTTAAAACTAAAGGCCTGAAAGCACTTGACTTGACTTGAGTGGTTTTAAATTCAAAATGGGGAGGGGATCAAGCTACCCTTCTCCATCTCTATCCATCACTCCATCACTCGTGCGTTTTAAACTTGATTATGGCTCCATCGTCTATGGTGGAGTCTCCAAAAGCAACTTAAAACTATTAGATTCTGTCCATCATCAAGGTCTAAGACTTTGTTGTGGGTCTTTTAGAACTTCACCTATTGACAGCCTCTGTGTTGAGGCTGATGAACCATCTCTTGAGCAGCATCGTATAAAGTTAGCTTTACAGTACATTACTAAATTATACTCTGATGAATCTAACCCTGCATATAACTGTGTTTTCAATCCCCTTTATGAGGATTTATACAAAAAAAGTCTTCTCTTGTCCCGCCTCTAGGACACAGAATTAAACCCTTTCTTTCTGCTGCCGGCGGAAAACATAGCTCCCTCCCGTCTTCTTTCTTCGCCTCCTTGGCAGTTGGTCAGACCCCAAGTAGACCTAACATTGACCACATTTAAGAAATCAGAAACTAATGAATTAGAATACAAACAAGAATATGATCAACTAAAACAGAAATATAGCAATCACAAATCCTTATTTACAGATGGGTCCAAGGACGGTGGTGCAGTGGGCTGTGCCACTGTCATTGGATCCAGAGCAATATCTTCTAAATTACCAGACAGTTCTATTTTTACGGCTGAAGCTAATGCAATACTAACGGCTCTCAACTATATTCAAAGACACCCTAAACATAAACAGTATATCATCTATTCAGACTCTCTTTCTTGCCTTCAGGCTATTAAAAATATTTCTTCTAAACATCAACTTTTAAAAGAAATTATTGAATTGTATAATAATCTTGCTACTGGCCAATACGACATCGTCTTCTGTTGGTTAACAAGCCACGTAGGCATTTCCGATAACGCAATGGCCGATCTTGCTGTAAATTCCATACACTGATTATAAAGCTAACATTAGATCTTATATCCGTGGTCTGATGCAAGAAGAAGTGGGACAACCAGGTAGGCATCAATATATTACATGAAATAAAACCCTATATTGGTTATTCCTACTTGAGTTGTCAATCCAGATTTGAAGAGGTCATTATGAGACGATGTCGTATTGGTCACACCAGATATACGCATAAATACCTATTGAAAGGTGAGGATCCTTCATTTTGTATCCCTTGTGATGAAAGAATCACGGTCAAGCATGTCTTACCCGATTGCGTTGAGTATTCCATCACAAGGGATACCTATTTTAAATCACGTAATATGAAGGACCTTTTTACTAATATCAGTTCTCATTTAATTATTGCGTTTTTAAAAGAATTGGACTTGTTGAATGAATTGTTAATAGATGTTTTTTATTATTGGTAGTTTAGATTAGTAACTGAGATTGTTAGTGGCTGTACCCTGAAAGGGGATTGAAGTATTGTAAAATTATTGTCCTCCTTAGAGGGTACGTAAGTCCCAAAACGTTCAAAGCCAAAATAAAATTACCAGGATTTTTAAACGTAGTTATTTTAGGTACTGTAAGTGCCCATGGTGATCTACCTTCTACCTGTTGGCGATCTATAGCCTATTTTTAAATTGTGTTGCCCCCTATAGCTAAAGTGTTTTTCAGATTTAATTACTAGTTTTACATGTATATCTGTGATATTCTAGTTATGTTACTGCCCTTCGTTGGCAGGATTGTATAATCTATGTTGTATTATTGTTAATCAATATATTGTTTTAGTCCCGATATAACTGAAATATTGCCAAAGCGATTTTGAATTGAATTCCCTCACTCACTCACTGACGAGTATCGGCAGTAGCCCAGCCATATCGTGACTAAAACAAGTTGTAAATCCACCAGAAATACATGTAAATCATAAAAATCTGTCAACGAAAAACAGTAAACCCAACTAGCATATCACAGTAATTTCTTAAGTAAAACTAGCGGCTGTCTCTAAGACTCGAGTTTAAATGCTGACAAGACAGTATAAAAATGGGCTACAGATCGCCCACAACTAAAGGTAGATCACCATAGTAGGCACCACTGTAGGGACTTACAGAACCTTTGCTACCTGCATGGACCCTAGCTAGATTTACACCATCCCCTCAGCCGCTGGCGAGTGTACGAAATGCTAGCCAAAATTAAAATAACAAAAATACTACGATTAAGAACTCAGTAGACTGAACTTTACATCAAATGTTTCGGGACATATAGTATTCCCAGAAATTATTGAGAATCATGTTGCGTCATGTAACTCATTACGTTTATTAACTTCTGGCGTTTTACTTACATAAACATGTTAAAACATCATCCTTTTACAGTCTCAGTCTTGTTTTAGTACTTTGTTAGACCTCCTCGCTCAGCAATGCATGCCTGAATACGCCTAGGCACACTACCCATCAAAGTTTGTAGGTAATCGTGTGACAGGGTATCCCAATATTGGACCACCTCGGCCTTCATATCTTCAATATTTCTCAGTCCCTTTTGGTTTATTCTGTCCTTCATGACTCCCCACACATTCTCAATTGGGTTTAGGTCTGGGCTGTAACTGGGCCAGTCTAAAACTTGAACATTTTCGCCCGACAACCACTGTTTTGTGTAGCGCGAAGTGTGTTTTGGGTCATTATCATGCTGGAAAATCCAATCATCTTCATACAATGTTTGTGCTGTCGGAAGAAGGTGACCATTTAGAATGTCAACGTATCTTTCTTTTGTCAAGTTTCCCGTGAAAACACACAATGGCGTCACTCCGCGAGCCGACATGCCACCCCACATGTGAAACTTCGGGCTATGTTTTGGTCGCTGGTAGATAGGTTTGACAGTATCTTTGGTCCAAATTTTCACACAATTAGGGAAAAGCCAAACAGAACTTTCATCTGAAAAGAAAACATTATCCCAATCTTGATTTTCATGAGCCCGACACCAGTTTAAACGTTTTTCCTTTTGTGCATCTTTCATCAACGGCGAGGGAATTCCACGTTTTTTCACCCAATTAAGTCTCTGTAATTCCTGCCTAACTGTTTCATTGCATACCTGAGGACTTCCTCTGCTAATCATTTCATTTCTGATATTCTCAACACTTTTCAATTTGCCCCTACTCACAATCTGCCCAAGTCTTCGGCGATCCACAACACTGAATTTCCTAGGCCGACCTGCCCCTGCTTTGTGCTCTATCCCGGTTCCTTCTTCAAAGTTCTGTATACTGTAGACAGAGGAATACCATGTCTACAAGCTAACACTTTAGCATCAGCCTCACCCCTTTCAAAATCATCTAGAATGAGCTTTCTTTTCTCTCTTGCTGTAAATTCTGCCATGTCAACACAGGAAGCCGTCTGCTCAGACAAGGGAGATAACTCTTGACGTAATGAGCTGCCTTCTAAGCCTTCAAGAGTTGTCTCCCTTATTTAGTATGCTTAGTGCATAGTGAAAGCCCCTTTTCCAATCTTAGCATCATTAGAAAAAAAACAAAGATTTTCTCAATAATTTCTGGGAACACTGTATGTACCCTCACAGGGGGACAACAATTTTACAATACTTCAACCCCCTTTGAGGGTACAGCCACTATCAATCTCAGTTCACTCACTGACGAGATTACCCAATGCTATGAAATATCGATAATGCCTTTATAGACATGTATTGTTTCGACTAACCAATTCTGCTTAGCATAAGTAAATCTGACATTTACTGTGTCTGGTTTTTGAGCGCTCAAAGCTTGATTTACGTCGTAAAATAGCTATATATAGAGTCAAAGTATTTAAGCGTCTTGGAAATAATAATAATTTACCATTAACCTACATCGCATTTTCTAAATAGAATTAGTTCTTTAGTTACATGTATTAAATGTATGATATTTATGTCATCTATATATTTTTAATCATTATCTAAGAGTGATGTTTAATATTAACTCATTCATTATCTTACCAGACTCTGAATTGCAATTCCAAATGCATCATGATATACTGCTAACATGTCAGTTTCAAAATACATTTTATCTTTTTCGAAACCTTTGAAGAAAGATGGAAAATGAGTGAATCCACGATGTAGAGCAACTAATGAGATTGCTGTTCAACTTTCCTACAAAAAAATATCAGGGAGTAACTGTATATGTATATATATATATATATATATATATATATATATATATATATATATATATATATATATATATATATATATATATATTTCTAATTCTTCTGGTACTAAAGAAATCAGTTCCTGACTACTGCATATGCTGAAGGAAATGGACACATAGAGTCAGAACACATAGAGTCAGTAGATGTACACGAATTAGGCTTAACTCAACCCATGACGCCTCTGGATAATGGGACATCATAGTCCTGATTGTCACAAACACATGTTACAAGGAAAATGACGACCTTTGTTGCGTGAATCACTGGGACTAAAGAAAGTTACTGAAAGTCGTTTCAAACACAGAATGGGAAGGGGGTCAGACTATCCTCCTTCACCTCCTACAGATCATTGGTTCTCTCTAAACTAGATTACGGCTCCATTGTCTGTGGTGAAGCCTGTAAAAGCAGTCTAGAAAAATAGATTCTATCCACCACCAAGGCCTTAGGCTCTGCCTTGGAGCCTTTAGGACCTCTCCGGTAGACAGTCTATTTGCAGAGTCCAACGAACCCTCCCTCGAACAACGCCTTTTTACACTTGAGACGCAACACACTATTATTGTAAATGTGTACAAAATCGTTTTAGTTATTGTTCACATCGATCGTCTTAAATCGTATCTTACATTGTACATGGGCCTGTGGCCTTCCTACTGAATAAAGTTACAACACACTAAATTGCGTTCAGATGTGTCCAATGCTGCATAAAACTGCGTTTTCAACCCTCTATATGGAAACGGCTACCAAGTCTGATGCCACCACTTGGAATCAGAGTTCAACCACACGTCTGCACCTAAAATTGATCTCGATATTATAGCTTCTAACCGGCTTCTATCTTCGATCTATCTTACCCTCACCAAACTCAATAATGGAGAAACAAACCCTTTGGTGTTCTAGTTACGTTCCAGTTATAACACCCAAAGATCCATGTTCACTGACGGATCCAAGGATGATTGCGAAGTTGCCAGTGCTACAGTCATTGGATCCAAGACTGGCTCATCTAGAATTCCAGAGAACAGTTCCATCTTCACCTCCGAGGCCACTGCTATCTCTACAGCTTTGACATATAGAAAACACCAGACCTACTCGAAAAACCTCATCGTGTTTACAGATTCATTATCCTGCTTTCAGTCACTTAAAAATGTTACTTCAAGTCACCCTATCATTTGACCTTTTCAACGATCTTTTAACTTGCCAAAGTGACATTGTCCTCTGCAGGCTGCCAGGTCGCGTCGGCCAATGCAGCTCCTGGCAGGCCGCTATCTTCACTACTGATCCCGTACAATGACCTCAAACCAACTATCAAAAGATATACTCGTGAGCTCATGCAAAAAAGGTGGGTCACCCACGTAGGAAGAAATAAATGTCATCAACAGAAGCCAACAATTGGTTATACCTACTTGGGTTGTCAATCAAGACTTGATGAAGTAGTCTTCCGTAATGTCGTAATGGACACAGCCGTTTTACTTATGGCTATCTGCTGAAAGGTGTGTGTGTGTGTGTGGAGGGGGGGGGGGGATTATGGACCTCCCATACGTGTCTCCTGCAAAGAGATGTTAACCATCAAGCATACTTTGATCGACTGCGTGGGCTTTTCAACTGCGAGGAACTAACATTATGTTGCGAGAAATTTCAAAGATCACTTTTCCCATGTGAGCGGGCACCTGATCGTAAATTTCCTGAGGGAAGTTGACCTATATTGCAAATTGTAGTTTCATAGAGAAACAACTCCGACATCAACAAATGGATGTGCCTAAACATCTAACCAACCGGGCCTATTAATTCATGTCTCCAACATATGCTCAAGGGAATGGAGATGGAAAATGTCAGAAGAAATTGAGTGAGTAGGTGTATACGAATTTGGCTTAAAATTCAACCCACGACAGCTCTGGTTAATATGAAAGTCCTGTTTGTCATAGGACACGAACACATATAAGTTACAAAGAAAAATGACGTTCTGCTTTACGTGAATTAGGAGGATAAACGAAACAACTCCCACATAAGCAGACTGATGTTGCCTTAAACATCGGTCCTGTCAGCAAGTCCCTAGTATGGTGATCTACCTTCAGTCGTTGGCAATCCAAAGCCCCTTTTTATATTGTATTGTCCTCTTATAGTTGAACTGTTTTAGATCTAATTACTAGTTTTACATTCTCTGTGATATTCTAGTTGTTTTACTGTCCTTTGTTGATAGGTTTTCATGATATAAATATATTCTATTTCATGTTCTCGTCATGTTCTCCTCACGATATTGCTGAAATATTGCCGATATTAACTCACTCACTCACCTATCAACAAACACATAAACTCTTATCCTTTCAGGCAAATACGGCGCTCAAAAAGGGTCCTGAATTGTTCATATACACTTAAAACAAGAATTATGAGAACTATTTCTGGAAGTAAGACCGCTTGACAGTCCACTCACATTTACAGTGGGTGTGGAATATTGTGGGTGAGTAGGTGAAAGATGCTTGCAGTAGGCTTCATCAGCAACATTTCAGATACTCTTAATACGTCAGTGATTGACCCAGTTACAATCACATGCACGTACATATCAGTCAGTCTATAAAACAACAAGATCCATGAAAACAAGTCAGTTCAATCAAGATCGGTTTAGTAAGCCTGTATTTACTGAACCTATACATACGATGGTGTGGTATATACTTGCGATCATCTGCCTCATAAATACTTGAGCCCCAGTTCAATATCATGTTGACTGTAGATTAAAGTCGTAAATGTCAGGATATGGCCAGGATAATATATCATCACTGTTTAGAAGATCACATGATACGTAAGTATTGGCGCTCGTACATTTCATTGTATATATCTCTCATGCAAAATGATGCTCGAGATATTTTAACATATTTGCCACAATGTATGTTTATATCATATCCAATAAGGGGAAATTTAAGCACCTCATCTCTGGTAAGCAAATCTCAAGAATTTGTTTCCGTTCAAAGTGTTTGAAAAGCATGTACTATTTCAGTTGCCCCCCCCCCCCCCCTTAAAAAGACCCACAAACACAAAAAACAAAACAAAAAAAAAACAAAAAAAAAACTGTTATCAATCATGGTTAGGTCAGCCTTAAGGACAAAAAACACATTCTGTTTGTATTCTTTTCCAGATCCCTACATGCTCGTTCGAAACATATCACAAGTTGAAATACTGAGTAGGATTGCCTGCAGATTACCTCGAATCACCGTCTGGTTAGAACTGATGCTATAATGCATTGTAGCCATCCTTTCCCCCTTAAATCGATGCACACGTTCCTGGGAAGAAATTTGGAGGTGAAGAACTTAATGTCATTGTGAGTATCAATTTCACCGCTGAACCACATGGTTAATTCTTCATTTGGAGATAACTTCATGCCCTGAATTGATGTATGTTTAAGTATTCACTTTAGTATTATTTAACGATGAAAAGGTACTTCGTTTGCATTGCATTGAGAAATTGAATCCCTGTCACGTACATTGTTGTCGCTGCCACTCGATAACTTCCTTTTGCAGAGTGTGTCCGAGATTATGAATACTTTGTGGGCACCAAAAGTGACAAGCCGATTAATTCCTGTCAGCAACTAAAAAATATGATAATTGTAGTGTTACATTTTCTCTTGACCTCGGGCATCAGGTACGTGATTAGCAAGCGACAATGTCAAAAGTATCATTTTTTAAATATTTCATTCGTGAAATTAATAGTTTGTTCACTATGGAATAACAAAAGGTATTTCAGCTGGTGTCGTCCAATAATCTCGCATTGGTGTAGGTTATTTGTAGTCAACACAGTACCACCGCTCACAACAAAATAAAGTTCATTATAAATTGTATATGTTTCCAGTTGGTGGGAACTATGTAGTATTCGATTGTTTTCGTGACAAAGATAGTTCAGGGTAGTCCATTTGCATTTAGTCAATGAGATAGATCATTGGGAGCTATTTGGAATTTTCCATTGAACAAATATGTACAGACGAACACAGACCGTGCACATTTGGTAATAAAAAAATAACAACACTTAACAGCGTGAGTTGATATTTTAGCCATATCATGACGAGAACATATTTCATATTGAAATTATATACAGATTATCATGATTAGAATTAAAACATGCGTGGAAAGTTAAAACCAATATCGCTATTTGGACAATAAAAACAGACTACAGATCGCTAACAAGAGAAGGTAGATCACCAGACTAGGGACCATGGCGCCTTTGGTACATACATGGCCCCTAGTTAGAATTACACCATCCCTTCGGCTGCTGGCGATTGCAGGAAATGTTAGCCATAATTAAAATACAAGAACACTACGTCTACAAATTGCTGGTAATTTTGAATTTACTTCAAACGTTTTGAAACTTAGGTACCCGGTCAGGAGGACAATAATTTTACTCACTGAACAAGATCGTCACCGCCATGTAACCAAGACATCATGAGAAGGCCAGTTAATGAAATTCCACTATTCGCATCCTGACCCATTTCTACTTTTAGATCTCCAGCCGCACTATTTTTTTAATCATGTTTATGTTTAATGATATTACTGTTGCTTCATTTTTGTTTGATTTCGTAGTTTATAAAACCAAAAGGCAGGCTCCTCTGACACAGGAATGGTTCTTCCAAAATAAAAGCAAGTAAGACAATGAGAGGGGTTACGTGTGTGAGCATGAAACTTTGAGGCCGGTAAATGGCTTTTTATACCTGTAGTATTTCTACAGTTAAGTGACACATTCAGACATTTCATTGAGCTTAGTTTACTGTATTGAGCGCACTCAGACAATAAACGTACAAGATGGTTTGATTTGCCGCTATTACGTGTCGTCATAATCATTGCGGGCAGCCTAGTGGCGTAAGCGTTCACTCGTTAATACAAAGTCTCGGGGGCCATCCTCCACACGAAGCCAATTTTGGGCGTAAAACCCAGTTTCTCCCCTGTAAGATACTAATCCCGATTAATGGCTCGAATAACGTCACGTATGTTCCAGTCGCTTGTGTGACTTCGTTGTTAATTTATGTGGTTGTCTATCTTCATGACAGGCAGGCTGAATGTTTATTCCTTGCTCAGGCTCGAAAATGAACAGACGATCGGAACATACTTTCAACGTTGGTTGTAAGGAACGACAAAGAGGTAGGGAAGGAGTAATTCTTGTTTATTGGGCTTGGAAGACGGGGCGAGTACTGGAAGCAGCCCGGTCGTATCTGCTTTCTGCCTGGTCACCTCCCTTTATATAGCCCATTGGTCAGTCTTCATGACTCAGCCATCTGCAGCCATGTTGTGTAAATCGCTAGACACATGCCATAATTGTCGGCGTTGATTCCCCATGGATTAACTTATTATTGGTCATACTGGTCATTATTCCTCCATAAAAGTGCCACTGCCGTCATGGCGGATTACCTCCCAGTGTTTCTTTGTGTATGTTGACACATTTTGGGCTTACATGGACTGACCTGAGACTGACCGGGGTGGGTGGTCACTAGCCACTATGTTACATTGGAAAAGCCAACCAATTCATGGCAATGAAACATCTTCCCCAGTCTTCAGCATTGAAGTTACTTACTGACTAGCACTGTCATTGTATTACTGGAAGCAGCATATTACGGTTTGAGAAACATTTTCGGGTTATAGTGGTTCAGATTTGTATACTGTTTCCTCGTTATTAAGATTTAAATGAGAACTCTTTCTGCCAAGCATTGCTCTTTGGGGTGAAATGCGCATTGTTAAATTTGACAACTACAGATCACGTTTCACATCTGAACAAAATATTGACCTGAAAGGTGTCACAAGTCTTGATTCATGGAGCATTACATGTTGCCTTTATCAAAAGAGTATCCCCCTAAGCCCAGAGATTAATCCCTTTGATAACATCTCATTTTAAACACTGCTTTGTTCATTTCTGTGTTCGTCACCTTGCATCCATGGCGTTTAACGATAATACCCTTTGTACACAAGCTGAGGTTATATGTAAATTTAATCTAAAAACTATATAATATCTGACAGTCCGTTGTTCATATGTGCACATTAATGACATAACGATTGCTCTGTTGCTCTACACTTTGAAGCTGAGTCGCGGTTCGTGATAATCAACGTCAGTATCAAAGAGCCAGAGTTGACAGCCTTGTCCATGCAATTAGTGAATTTTTGTCAATTTCGAGTTCAAGCACCTTCAAAAGAGATACGTTTGAAGGAAAATACAGCCAGTTTAGAAGAGGATAGAACAGCGGGCTTTGTTGCTCATCTGTTATGTAATACGTCGCATTTGCATAAAGTTTCTTAACATGATGAAACTCTCTGGAAGCATGACGACGTGTTGAATGTGATCTTGTTTCGTGAATCAGGCAAGGGAACCACAAAGAAGAACGGTCACCCCTTTTCCTTTGGTTTTTCTTTAATGTCACAATTATCAGTGCTCATAAACTATTGCACATACTGATATTCACATCCTCGGAGGAAACTGCACAAACCACTCACTGTTACTCACAACAACTAAACACTGCAATCTGAAGACGTTCGAGAAAACCCAGTTGGCACAAATGGATGCCTAGTAGTACTTCTTCTCTAAATGGTTTACCCCACGTTCTATATATATGTTGTCAATGTGGACATTTAGCCTTTCACGGGATGTTTTCACACCATCAGTACATGAAGTTTGCTTTCATTTCTGACAAACTGTCCTGATCCCCTGGATATGAACACGTAGGTATATCACTTGTTTACTGTGCATATGCCCCACGGATAAAAGAATACGGATTTACCATGTTGAATACTGGCATACAGCCTTGTAGTCAGAGGTTTTGCCAGAGCTGACGTCGTTCGTGTGAATGTAAAAATTCACGCAACTACTCTTGAGAATTCATAGAGTACTAATTCTCAAATACTTTTTGTGACTATACAGAACAGTCTTGCTTGACAACATTAGGGAGTATCGTTAAGACAGAGATGTAGTGGCACATTTGGCGAACCCGGCAGTATGATCTCACTACCACATCTGTATAAAGCGTTGAGATCCAGTTCAAATGGGGAATGCAGCGTCATCAGGCTTCTAGGATTTCCTCATTGACAACGTTTGCAAAATTGCAAGTTAATGTTTCCAATATCACCGTCACATTCTGACACATGGAAAGTACCAAGTAGCGTTGACAATGTCACCTGTCAGAGATTCAATTTAGAAGTAAGCGCCTTCTTATCGACAAGTAGTGCTGAATGTTATAAAACATATTTCATTTTCAGGGTACGAAGTCATCTGCCAACGAGAAACCTGCTTCCCTCTGATGCAATTTCAAGAGAACTGACGAAGCGAAAGAGAGATACACCATACAGCACTACCTCTGTTCACCATTACCTCTGTTCTAATAAGAAGATCATTCGATGCAATCTGTTGACATTTTTCGGATTGTCCGCTTGTGGCATATTTTTGTGAGCACTGAAGGGTATGAAAATATCTGAAATAACTACATAAATATTGTCTGTCCTTCCTGTTCTCTTATAGAGAAAAGAAAAATTATTTTGACAATTTTGTCGCGTTGCTTATACTCCCAATGAAACTGTACGCTTAACTGTGCTAAATGTAGAGAGCAAATGTAAAGGCACAATAATAATCAGCATATCACTTTATGGCATAGATTTCATTTACTGGCGTAGACAGTGTTACACATTTCCGTATCGTCACACGGGTTACAAAGGTTCAAACAAACTTAACACAGTATGCAAGACGACTTTAAGAAAGTCAAATGTTTCCTTTATGACGAGCAGTTTTCAAACAATGTTTCTAGTTTACAATAAGAAAAAAGGAATGGTGATTTGAGTGAGTGAGTTAAAATTTATCGTCACATCGGCAGTATTTCAGCCATATCGTGACGAGGACGATTTATTATGAAAATACATAGTAATTAATGGCACACATTTAAAACTGTCACCGAAGGACAGTAAAACTAACTAGGATATCACAGAGAGGAATTTAAAACTAGTAAGTACAACTAAAACGGTATAACTATTTTTTTTGGACAATACAATATAAAAATGGGCTATAGATTGCCAACAGCTGAAGGTAGATCGCCACACTGGGGACAGAATGGTAATTTCAATGAAGTGACAGTAGTTTTGTAAAGTTATGCTAGTTTAGAGTTACACTATGGGATCTAAGTTGTAGTTCTTGAACATGCCTGACATCCAATCAATCATCGATTTACCTCAACTCGGTGAACCTGGGAAGTCGTGTCATGGTTCAACAAAAAGTTCATAGTTCAGTATATTATCTGGATTGATCTTGCTATAAGGTCACGAGTGGAAGGTTAAATAAATTCAGAATGGTTGCTTTTGGATGAATCACTTCAGTATCAAATATTGTTTTGTTCACAAGTGTATATCTGTTTCACGATTGTATACTATGGCTGTCCACAGCATCAAACAAGAACCTCTGAATGTGTCAGCTTTCCGCGATGTGCAACAAACCACTCTTCTGTGCGCCTACACATACATGCTGGACCATATCAGGAGTAGATAGAAAAAACGTATCTTATCGCTCATTTAAATTCAGTCTCCATGTCTCCAATTCCCGAGACGAAACTTAACCCTCTACTCCATGTGGTGGAGCAGTCTAGTAGTGAAAGCGTTCGCTCGTCACGCCAGAGACACGAGATTGATTCCCTTCATTCGATTCTGCAGGTCCCTGTCATGAGCGTGTCGGAATATTGCTAAATGTGGCGTAAAACCGTACTCACTCACTATCCGTTTACTGATAAGGTAGATACTAATATTGATATAGCATTCACAACATCAACAGCCCAACCGAAGTGAGTGAGTGAGTAAGTTTATATTTAACGTCACATCGGCAATATTTCAGTCATACCGTGACCAGAACATTTAACACTGAATGGAATATATGTTTATTATAAAACCTGCCGACGAAGGACAGTAAAACAACTATAATATTACAATTAGCATTAAAACTAACGTAGAAAGTTAAAACTAATATCACTATTTGGACAATACAATATAAAAACAGGCCATAGATCGCCAACAGCAGAAGGTAGATGACCACACTAGGGACCATGGACCTTAGTTGGATTTACACCATCCCTTCAGCTGCCAGCGATAGTAAGAAATGTTAGCCAAAATTTAAACAAAAATACTACGCTTAAAAGCCTGGTAAGTTTACATTGACTTGAAAGTATTGGGATTTACGTACCCTCTCAGGAGGACAATACTTTGACAATACTTCAACGCCGTTTGTGGGTACAACCACTAACAATTATAGTTACTAACCTAAACTACCAATCATTAAAATGCACCTATCTACACCTAGCTATTATTTAAAATTCAACAGTGAAATCAATTCCCTTTAAAGAAACCAACAACTAATAGAGCACTAACTGTGTGAAAATATCCTTTCCTGTTTTTACAGTAAAATACATACCCCTCATGATGGCTCGACCGAAGAAAAATACGCTTATTTTTTTAAGGAGAGAGTGAGTTAATATTTACCGTCACAACTATTTTATATATATCAGACAAGAAGCAGTTTTTCTAGTTGCGCTTGAACCTTTTCAATTGTTTCCACGAAAAGATAGCAACGTTTCTAATGTTTTCATTGAGTGTAATGTCGTGTAGGCTTCCTTGTTCTGCTGTTTACATGGTTCCATCACTGACTGATATGAACAATATAACCATATTCCACACCTTTATTGCATACAGGACACTCTTGAAAAGACATACAACAGGGGATTATATAGTTTTTGAAAGGATATGTCATTAACTATTTAGTTATTACCAAGATATCATTGGAAATATCAATCAGAACATAAGCTATATCTACTTTTCATATCAGCCAATACACATATCATTGAAAGTTTCGGGAAGTATATATTTCTTGCAGTGAAGAAACGTAGATTGTTTCTGTCGCCAACTTAACCATGATTATTAACATATCACCTGCACCATGAGTCTTCGTATCCTGTTGTACAATTTAATGGGCCCGTGGCCCCTTTACTGCAATTAATCCATCCATCCACCCATTCATTCATTCATTCATACATTCATTAACTATTTGGTAAATAAAAAAGAGGTGAGGTCTTAAAAAATACACCAGTATAGTAAACGTAAAAATGTCACTGGAAACATTTCTTTGATTCTTCTAAAGAAATGGAATATTGTGTTCGTGTCCTGAGGATGCACGTTCTGTTTCCCATGTTTAGGTTCGGGTTCTTAACATTTTAACTATAAGCATACTCTGTCATGAGATGTAACGCAAATGACAATTTGATTGTCACTACAGTTTGTAACAACGATGTTTCTCACTGAAAAGCAGTTCCTGGAGCTTGGCAATGGGCGTATAAGAGCATTGTATTACCGTTTTCTCCCCGGGATTTGCATCTTAAGCAAAATGAGACTTGACGTTTGATGATGATATGGTCAAATATGATTTGAATCACATATGATGTTATACATTCTGGCTAAGCTCTGCTCAATCTTCCAAAATTTCTTTCAGCTCAAATGTTAAATATGAACAAGTGAAGTGCTTCTAGACGCAGATAACTGAATCTTAAGTGAAGGGGTAACATGGACAGTTAACATAGATGCCTTGGGCGTGGAACTTGTTCAAAATCATACCGACGTTCCTGGACATTCCAGTTTGAAAAGCCATCACTTGCTTCCCCATAGGCACGCCTTTGAATAGACAGGGCGCTGAAAATAGATTCAGTCCTGAAGACTGTCCTTTTTGAAACAAATTCAGCAAACACAGGCGGTCAGTAGATGCTCTCGGGATGATGTGGTGACAGTGAGTTAGGCTGATAACATGCAGTGTGTCTTCCGTTTACATTCAAATGTTTCTTTCTTGCAGTTTCAATGTTCCTGACAATCAAATTCAAGTGTTCCTAAAAGACGTTCTTGGGCGGAATTTAGCAAGGCACAAAAATGGAAGTTTCGCATACATCGAATATAGATTATGATAGAATCAAATTGAAAGGCGATGATCCGATTACATAACCACATGGTTGCGGATAGGAAATTTACCTTACTCAATTTATGTAGATCGTGCATTTTGGCCGCACATTGAGAAAAGTCAATGTGACTCAGCAACGACACGGGCAAGATGTGTAAGGTGAATAACCCACGATAAAATGTTTTAAATATGTATATGACGGCACTGACAAAAGCTGTATTTGCAACGGAAAATGAAATTGAAGAGAAACGAACCCCTGAGAAAGCTGATTAATAGTCGGGCGCTTGACTTCTATACCAGTTTTAATTCATTTGCAAAGTACAACCCCATTTATTTCAATATACATTACAAGAGACAAATAGTGGTAATATCAATTTTACATATCTCATATGAGCTTATGCTTGTGTCAATATAACAAATCCTTTTCTGTGGAGAAACAGTTGAATTGGGATTTATGCAAAGAATACAAGATCCAGGAACCTAAACCAAAATCTCATATGAGGATCTGTTGAAACACATTTTGCAAAAGTATTGCTTTCTCGGGACTTTCAATTTGATCATTAGTTTTCTACGGGTTTTCTCAATTAAAACTTAAAACGTTCCATTGACACAAATATAATTAAATCATGCTTTCCTTCTTGAAGGAAAATCGATAATAGGCCATTCTTGGCACTGGCTTAGATATGGGATGAAGATAGTTCAAATTGTTTCAGCCACTCAAGTCGTAACGACAGTTCATAAATTATATGAGTACTTTTGCTTTTTCGAAAGTTGCCCGTTTGATTTCCCTCAGTGGATGACCTTCGGGAAGTACATCAAGTTGTCAAGTTAGTGTCATAAAGAAACTTCTGCGTGTTCTGACATTTAGCCATCGTCATTTCCTTGGAGTATGTGCACTTTTCAGCAATATAGAACGTCTGTACCACACTGCAATAATAGTGAGTGAGTGAGTTCATTCATATTTAACGTCACATCGGCAATATTTCAGCCATATCGTGACGAGAACATTTAACACTAAAATGGAATATATGTATACTATAAAAACCTGTCGACGATGGACAGTAGAAACACTAGAATATCACAGATATGAATGTAAAAACAGCAAGAAAAACTAAAACACTGTAATTAAAAAAGACAATACATTATGAAACACGGACTATACGTCGCAAACAACCGAAGGTAGATCACCATACTAGGGACCATGGGGAGACTGCATAACAAACCTCAGTGAAGTGTGAGCACTATTCATTGTTGTCTTCCAGCGGCAGCCACCTTGTCAAACATAAATACGTGTCAATAGGAAGTGACCTCCATAAATGTGAAGGCGATCTCAACGCAGGTCGTGGATACTTTTGGCCCATGATTCTAGTTTGATTGGAGGGGCAGTGTTAGTATTGTGTCGCTCCAATCCAGATCAAGGCTTTCAGTTAATGGTTGCAAGATATCCATTATAACAGAGGTGGAATTAGTACATTATAATATTGGATAGGATTGCGTTAATAGTTGGCACAATATAAAACTACAGCGAACGATCCACATGAGGAACTTTGAAAGAGCAACACTGTAGCTGTATTGAATGTATTATAAGCCTGAAAGTAGCCATCACATGATTGAGAAGGATTAAAAGATCTTCTCAACATAAACATCATGAACTAGCAGCAAGGGACATAAATATGGCGTAAGTAATTTCGCTTCTTCAACGGTAAGACAATTACTTAATTGCAGTACATGTAAACCGTTCACAACACCATGAATACCTCAGGAAAATAACGATCAGTTGGACGCATCTGTATTCCTTTAACTTCACTGTTCGTGTTCAGCATATTCGCTCCTGGAAGCAATAACCAGTTAGACATATATATTTGTCATATGGAAATACACTGGTGGGGAATTATGTTCTTGGGGAAAAACTTCATATCCGCTGACATGGTTTTGGAAAAGAATATGGGATTGTTTGAGAATCAACATAGAATATATTTCTCGAACTCAACTGACTGTTAACGCCAGGTGAAAATGTTCTTTCCTTCTGTTTGCAGTAAGCTCCAAAGCACCGTTTCTCCTGTCAGTTGCTTCAAAAACCAATGCACACAGTTAAACTCTGTTTTTGTTAGCACATGAGTTCCACTCTGATTGGATGTGGACGTTTAGCTGATTGGATTTCACGTTTATCCCCTTTTCTGTACTTGTATAGACAGGGCGTAGATTAAATGTCCCAACCTATTTACACAAGTTACTGTTCCAGTTGCTCGTTGAAATACTTTATTTTCTGGACTATATATCGTAGAAAAGGTTACACGCGCTGGGACATGATGGTTTATTTAAGGACCGTCCTCCACCATTTCAATTATACCTGCACAATTAACAACCAATGGCTCTTATAAATTGATTCAGAGTTGCAAGATAGATTTAGTAATGCATAATATCATTTCAGTGCTCCATAATGGAATATCCATTGAATTGGTGCTGAGAGAGAGAGGGGGTGTGGGGGTGGTTAATGATAAGAAAACTTTTCTGACTGTTGAGTCCAAAGTACGATGCAGAATATTTTGTTAGCAAGCGTATATGAATCCGTTTTCAATACATCGTGCTGCCACGCAGTGATGTGACTGGAATTTTGCCTCATAATAATTCACACCTGCTAATTCTCCCGGTAATAAACATATTTGTTCAGCATATTTCATGAAGCACGCAGGCAAACATAGATAATTGAATCGAAATCGCGACATAATGTTCTGGAGTGCAAGTATCTCCCAACGCTCATCTATTTAACCAGCTTTCACAACATCGTTGGTCCTTCTTCACCTGGAGAAAGAAAGACATTTGCAACAATTATATTGTCCATGGAACATTCTGTCGCACTTGATTTATGTGAATGTCAGGCGAAATGTCTCTCACGCGACTCGGTCATTTATTTTGCAAGTTTAAAGTTATTCCTATCCATTTGTGTAACAGCAGATCAATGAGAAGTCTGATGTGAGCGACGTTGGGTCTAACCGTTTCCACAGAGAAGACAGATTGAGCAACATTGTGACCTTGATGAAGCAAAAACTGTTCCGTTGACCACATAATTTTGTTATCAAGACTAAACATTGATCTTTCAGTCGGTGCCTGTCTGTGCAAATGGTGTCGTTACCTTCGGTATGAACTTGTGTTTCTTGTTAGAAACGTTATCCTACACGCATATCACAGCGGTCTGTAAGAAATCGAGCATAGACCAGACAAATGAATGGTATTTTAATCAAGCAAGTCACCAAGCTTGACCACCGATACATCAAGTCTCCTCCCACCTTAAGGATCCCTCCTATCTTTCCTTGCTTATCGAAACTCCAAAAATCTTTCTCAGCAGTTTCTGGTTTTCTCAAAGGCCCCTCACGTTTCCCAGAGTTCACGTCTTTACTGAGGTATGTACGGAGCTCTAAGAGTGAATGAGTGAGTTAATATTTAACGTCACATTGACAGTATTGCAACCATATCACGACGAGAACATACGTGACATGAAATGGAAATATATATGCATATTACGAAGAACCTGTCGACAAAGAACAGTAAAACCACTAGATTATCACAGTTAGTATTTAAAACTAGCGTGGAAACTTAAAAAATAATAGTATCACTATTTGGACGGTACAACAAACACAGGCCATAGATCGCCAACAGCTGAGGGTAGATCACCATACCAGACGCCATGGGGACTTACGGCACTTCTGATTTACACCATCCCTTCAGCTGCTGGCGACTGTATGCAAGATTAGCCACAAATTATAATGACAGAAATACCACGGCTAAAAAGAAGGAAGATTAGATTTGACTTCACATGTTTTGGGACTTACCTACCCTCTCAGGAGGACAATAATTTTTACGGTACTTCACCCCACCTCGACGATACAGCCAGTAACAATCTCAGTTACAAATTTAACTTCCAATCATAAAATACTTATTTATTAGTCACTCACGTAAGGGATAAATATTTCCATGTTGAAACTGTTAAGGATCTTTTCATACTGTTAATTACAATTGAATTCTTGGATTTTTATAAGAAATTGATTTAATTAATGAAATTTGATAAATATGTTCTGTAAGTAGATGTGTTTTAATAACTGGTAGTTTTGATTGTTTTGGGCTGTACCTTCAAAGGGGGTTAAAGTACCGTAAAATTAGTGTCCCTCTGATAGGGTATGTAAGACCCAAACCTTTCAAAGAAAACAATAAACATACCAAATTTTTAACTATAGCATTTTTGTAATTTTCATTTTCTCAGTAGCTGAGATGATGGTATAAATCCAACTAGGGTCCATGCAGGTAGCAAAGGCACTGTAAGTCCCCATGGTCTCTGATATGGTGATCTATCCTCAGCTGACGGCGACCTATAGCCCATTTTTCACATTGTTTTGTCCAAACTGATTTTGCTCCTTTTAAGATATCTGCTAGCTAGTTTTAACTCAGTCTGTGATAATGTAGTGTTTTATTGTCTTTCGTCGACAGTATTCTATATCTCTTAGAACTAGTTTTAGTCACGATATGGCTGAAATATTGCCGATTTGACTTTAAATCTTTACTCACTCACTCACTCACTCACAAGTCACTCAACAAATCTAATTCTGCAATAATTAAATGAGAACTTACGTTACTAAAAGGGTCCTTCATAGTTCTTGACTTGAAATAATTATCCCTTGAGATGGAACGGAGCCCTAAGAAGTCGGACAGATTTAAAGCTACTCGGCAAAAGTTATAGATAAAATCTTGATCCAGGTAGGGTATAAAATATATAATTTCAATTAGTAATTTATGGCCCACATAAACAGTTTTGAGTGATGTGCGGCTGTTACGTTTTAACAAGTATCGAACGTCTGAACCATGTATAGGAAGTTCAACTCCAGTTTTGATTGAAGTACAGAGAAAGGTCCTTGGCTAGATTTAGGAAGTACCCAAGCAGTAATTTCCTCATGCGTTAGCCGCTACATATCTCACAGATCCATTAATTGAAGCGCCGGTGCTTTACGTGTTAATGATTTGCCGATGTCTGGCAGACCAAAGGCCGATTAACTGATCATGAGAAAAGTCCCTCGTGGTGAACATGCCACCTTCACCACCTCATTTAGCAGCTAACATAAAATCTATTACAAGCAAGTAATTTTCATGGCCGGTTTCTGATGTAATTCATATTTTTTTGTCAGATTAAACATTCAATCATTTAAAACGTATGTGAATATAGTGTAAAAACAATGCATGATTTGTGGTTTTAATTAAGTCTTTACATGCCCATATATTTCAACCATGGTAATGATGTAAGAACAAAACAGTGCACACAACCGTTTCTAGTCTTCCTTGATTTCTTTACATGGAAATGGAAGTTGTTTGTGCTCTTTGAGATGTTGTGAGTACAATACACCATGAATAACATTAAAAATCGGCTTCCCACATTCTAAAGTGTATTATTTGGGAAATGGAACCCAGGGTGTTTGGTCTGAGGATTGAATGCTGTAACACAACGATAACCTTCCGCCTTACGAAGGACATAATATCGACGTGGTGAATATGCCTACTCGGAATGCGTGCACTATTAGTTTTTATCATGACCCATTATGTAAACAGTAGACTAAAACTGTTTTTTGCCATATTTCGTGCATAACATATTTTCTCATCACTGAATGCCAAAAAACAGTTATGGACGTTACGATAGTTTCCAAAATATTTTAGAAATTCCGTGCAAGTCACTTGAATATCAAAGAACGCTACTATCACCCCGTTGGACCAAAATGAATAAGGGATGGATTGCAGTAGGTTTGGGGGACTAAGCAGGACCCTAGAAAACTCTTTGCTACATGAGTGGAAGTAAGTGCTGGGGAAATGCGTACTTTAATTGTGGCTTGAAGTCACTAACAACATCAGCTTGTGCTTATCCTGTCGGGCGAATCAATAATGGGAGCACACTTTTTTTTCTTGAATTGTTCTTCAAATCTTTTGTCCAATGAAATATTTGAATATTATATCTGTCGAAAGCTTCTATCTTGAGAAAAATAATTGCAATGAATGAGACAATGATGGACTAATACAATGATTTGTTCGCAAATCCGAGAACTATGGCTCTTGTGGTAACCCGACTTTTTCGCAATATTACTGTTGACAAGCATATTGCCCTTCTAGTCATAGGATTTCCTCTTGCTTATTACAATGACGTGAGTTCGTTTAAGCATAGCAACACAATGTTAGTGTGCCATCTTTAAATTACGTTTAGTTTTGAAAAATTGAACATTTACATTATGTGATTATGCTCTCCTGTGATCCTATCGTTCATGTTTACTGTTTAAGCTCTCACGGATTATCTCGCAACATACCTCAAGAATGATCGATTATTATTATTATTATTTCTGCAAGTTAAACGCTCATGCAATGTTTGCCATTTACGATGAAGAGTGAGTGAGGTAATATTTACCGTCACATTTAGATACTGAAATGAAATATGTATACATTATATAAACCTGTCGTCAAAGGACAGTAAAGCAACTAGAATATCACAGTTACAATTATAACTACTATGGAGAGTAAAACAATCCCACTATTTGGACAATACAATCTAAAATACGGGCTGTAGATCGAAAAAAACTGAAGGTAGATCACCATACTAGGGACAATGGGGACTTACAGTACCTTTGCTACCTGCATGGACCCCACATGGATTTACACCATCCCCTCAGTCATTGGCGATTACACTAAAATGTAGCCATCATTAAAAACAACAAATATGCTACGATTAAACGTTTGGTCGTGCTAAATTTACATAGAATGTTTTGGACTTACGCACCCTCTCAGGAGGACAATAATTTTACAATACTTCAAACCCCGTCGAGGGCACAGCCACTAACAATCTCTGTTATTAATCTAGGTTATCAACAATGACATATTTATCTTTTACAATTCTCATAACAAATCTAATTCTTTTAAAAATGCAATAATTAAATGAGAACTGGTATTAGTAAAAAGATCTTTTATAGTTCGTGAATTAAAATACTGATCCCTTGCATTGGAATACTCAACACAGTCAAGCAGGGTATGCTTGACTGTGATTCTTTCATCACAAGGGATACAGAACGGAGCATCCTCACCTTTCAAAAGGTATTCATGAGTATATCTCGTATGGCCATTACGACATCGCCGCAATATGACCTCTTCAAATCTGGACTGACAACCCAAGTAGGTATACCCAATATATGGTTTCATTGCATGTAATTTATTTACACCCACTTGGGTGTCCCACTTCTTCTGAATCAGATCACGGATATACGATCTAATGGTACCTTTATAATCAGTGTAGGGAATAAGAAGTGGTGTCACAGGTTTGTTGAGTGCTGCCTTAACAGCATGATCGGCCATTGCGTTACCAGAAATGCCTACGTGGCTGGGTAACCAACAGAAGACGATGTCTTATTGGCCAGTAGCAAGATCATGATACAATTCAATAATTTCAATTAAAAGTGGATGTTTACAAGAAATATTTAGCCTGAAGGCAAGAAAGAGAATCTGAATAGATTATATACTGTTTATGTTATGGGTGTCTTTGAATATATTGAAGAGCCGTTAGTATGGTGCATTTTACTCAGGTATAGACTGTTTACTGGAAATCATGCGAAGCAAGTTTCAAAAACCAAAGTGAAACCAAACAATGATACTTTTAAAACAAACCGAGTGGCAGAGCCTCTAAAGGGGAGAAGACAAGATCCAGATATACAATAGGTTTGGATCCCTTGAAGCCATGGACGTGCCTGAAAACATCCAGCACAGCGCACATAGTCTGTCACCCTCTCGAAAGTCAAGGGGTAGATCCCCAATAAAACCCCCAAAGAAATAGTTTCTTCGAACATTATACAGAGTACATTGATGAATTAGTTAACGATATCATAAATAGCGAGTACAGCGGCGCTTTTATTGATGAGACCATAAATGCACTATCAATTCTTCTGTTTGCGGATGATGTAGCTATATTTGGTGACAGCGTTGTGAGACTGCAGAAAAAGATTGATGTCTTAGAACAGTATTGTACTAAATGGGGACTGGAAATTAACACAAATAAGACAAAGGTTATTGTTTTCAAAAAAGGTGGCAGAATAGCTAAAACAGAAAAATGGTCAATTGGAACAGAGAAACTAGAAACTGTCTCCTATTATAAGTATCTGGGATTAACGTTGTCTTGTAGAAAATGTATTCACAAAAGCTTGCGATGTTTTATGTAAGCAAGCAGAGAAAGCATTGTTTCCTATTAAGAAATTCATGTACAGATACAAAAGAATACCGTTTGATATTCTCTTCCAAATCTTTGGTTGTAAAATCCAACCTATATTATTGTATGGAGCAGAAATTTGGGGAATTGTTATCCGCCATGACATAGATAAAGTACACTCAAAATTCTGTAAAAACGTACTACACGTTGGTTATCATACACCGAACAAGGCGGTTTTAGCCGAATGTGGGAGATATCCTCTGCGTGTAAACTACATGTCACGAGTTGTTTCATTTTGGGTACGTCTGCTTCGGCAACCGGATTCACGTTACTCGCGTCGCGTGTACGATATGCTTAAACGTTTAGCCAACTGGGCTTCGGCAGTACGGTCAATACTATTTCAACATGGCTTTGCTTATGTATGGCTATACCAAAACGTTGGGAAGTGTGAGGTGTTTCTAAATATTTTCAAACAACGTTGTAAAGACATATACTACCAGGAATGGGCAGAGGATATAAGGGACTCCAAATCACTGCACATGTTCTCTACTTTCAAATTGCAATTTTTGTAAATAAAATCTTGTCCAGGGGCTCTGCAATAATTTAACACAAGATGTCACTTTGTACTATTGGCTTCATGGCCATATCTACGAAATAAACCTGTCTGTCTGTCTGTCTGTCTGGTATACCTAATATATGGTTTCATTGCATGTAATTTATTTACACCCACTTGGGTGTCCCACTTCTTCTGAATCAGATCACGGATATACGATCTAATGGAAACTTTATAATCAGTGTAGGGAATAAGAAGTGGTGTCACAGGTTTGTTGCGTGCTGCCTTAGCAGCATGACCGGCCATTGCGTTACCAGAAATGCCTACGTGGCTGGGTAACCAACAGAAGACGATGTCTTATTGGCCAGTAGCAAGATCATGATACAATTCAATAATTTCAATTAAAAGTGGATGTTTACAAGAAATATTTAGCCTGAAGGCAAGAAAGAGAATCTGAATAGATTATATACTGTTTATGTTATGGGTGTCTTTGAATATATTGAAGAGCCGTTAGTATGGTGCATTTTACTCAGGTATAGACTGTTTACTGGAAATCATGCGAAGCAAGTTTCAAAAACCAAAGTGAAACCAAACAATGATACTTTTAAAACAAACCGAGTGGCAGAGCCTCTAAAGGGGAGAAGACAAGATCCAGATATACAATAGGTTTGGATCCCTTGAATTCATGGACGTGCCTGAAAACATCCAGCACAGCGCACATAGTCTGTCACCCTCTCGAAAGTCAAGGGGTAGATCCCCAATAAAACCCCCAAAGAAATAGTTTCTTCGAACATTATACAGAGTACATTGATGAATTCGTTAACGATATCATAAATAGCGAGTACAGCGGCGCTTTTATTGATGAGACCATAAATGGACTATCAATTCTTCTGTTTGCGGATGATGTAGCTATATTTGGTGACAGCGTTGTGAGACTGCAGAAAAAGATTGATGTCTTAGAACAGTATTGTACTAAATGGGGACTGGAAATTAACACAAATAAGACAAAGGTTATTGTTTTCAAAAAAGGTGGCAGAATAGCTAAAACAGAAAAATGGTCAATTGGAACAGAGAAACTAGAAACTGTCTCCTATTATAAGTATCTGGGATTAACGTTGTCTTGTAGAAAATGTATTCACAAAAGCTTGCGATGTTTTATGTAAGCAAGCAGAGAAAGCATTGTTTCCTATTAAGAAATTCATGTACAGATACAAAAGAATACCGTTTGATATTCTCTTCCAAATCTTTGGTTGTAAAATCCAACCTATATTATTGTATGGAGCAGAAATTTGGGGAATTGTTATCCGCCATGACATAGATAAAGTACACTCAAAATTCTGTAAAAACGTACTACACGTTGGTTATCATACACCGAACAAGGCGGTTTTAGCCGAATGTGGGAGATATCCTCTGCGTGTAAACTACATGTCACGAGTTGTTTCATTTTGGGTACGTCTGCTTCGGCAACCGGATTCACGTTACTCGCGTCGCGTGTACGATATGCTTAAACGTTTAGCCAACTGGGCTTCGGCAGTACGGTCAATACTATTTCAACATGGCTTTGCTTATGTATGGCTATACCAAAACGTTGGGAAGTGTGAGGTGTTTCTAAATATTTTCAAACAACGTTGTAAAGACATATACTACCAGGAATGGGCAGAGGATATAAGGGACTCCAAATCACTGCACATGTTCTCTACTTTCAAATTGCAATTTTTGTAAATAAAATCTTGTCCAGGGGCTCTGCAATAATTTAACACAAGATGTCACTTTGTACTATTGGCTTCATGGCCATATCTACGAAATAAACCTGTCTGTCTGTCTGTCTGTCTGGTATACCCAATATATGGTTTCATTGCATGTAATTTATTTACACCCACTTGGGTGTCCCACTTCTTCTGAATCAGATCACGGATATACGATCTAATGGAAACTTTATAATCAGTGTAGGGAATAAGAAGTGGTGTCACAGGTTTGTTGCGTGCTGCCTTAGCAGCATGACCGGCCATTGCGTTACCAGAAATGCCTACGTGGCTGGGTAACCAACAGAAGACGATGTCTTATTGGCCAGTAGCAAGATCATGATACAATTCAATAATTTCAATTAAAAGTGGATGTTTACAAGAAATATTTAGCCTGAAGGCAAGAAAGAGAATCTGAATAGATTATATACTGTTTATGTTATGGGTGTCTTTGAATATATTGAAGAGCCGTTAGTATGGTGCATTTTACTCAGGTATAGACTGTTTACTGGAAATCATGCGAAGCAAGTTTCAAAAACCAAAGTGAAACCAAA
Source organism: Haliotis asinina (assembly GCF_037392515.1). Taxonomy (NCBI): domain Eukaryota; kingdom Metazoa; phylum Mollusca; class Gastropoda; order Lepetellida; family Haliotidae; genus Haliotis; species Haliotis asinina. Next base: position 16,056,339 of record NC_090284.1, read on the forward strand.
CAATGATACTTTTAAAACAAACCGAGTGGCAGAGCCTCTAAAGGGGAGAAGACAAGATCCAGATATACAATAGGTTTGGATCCCTTGAATTCATGGACGTGCCTGAAAACATCCAGCACAGCGCACATAGTCTGTCACCCTCTCGAAAGTCAAGGGGTAGATCCCCAATAAAACCCCCAAAGAAATAGTTTCTTCGAACATTATACAGAGTACATTGATGAATTCGTTAACGATATCATAAATAGCGAGTACAGCGGCGCTTTTATTGATGAGACCATAAATGCACTATCAATTCTTCTGTTTGCAGATGATGTAGCTATATTTGGTGACAGCGTTGTGAGACTGCAGAAAAAGATTGATGTCTTAGAACAGTATTGTACTAAATGGGGACTGGAAATTAACACAAATAAGACAAAGGTTATTGTTTTCAAAAAAGGTGGCAGAATAGCTAAAACAGAAAAATGGTCAATTGGAACAGAGAAACTAGAAACTGTCTCCTATTATAAGTATCTGGGATTAACGTTGTCTTGTAGAAAATGTATTCACAAAAGCTTGCGATGTTTTATGTAAGCAAGCAGAGAAAGCATTGTTTCCTATTAAGAAATTCATGTACAGATACAAAAGAATACCGTTTGATATTCTCTTCCAAATCTTTGGTTGTAAAATCCAACCTATATTATTGTATGGAGCAGAAATTTGGGGAATTGTTATCCGCCATGACATAGATAAAGTACACTCAAAATTCTGTAAAAACGTACTACACGTTGGTTATCATACACCGAACAAGGCGGTTTTAGCCGAATGTGGGAGATATCCTCTGCGTGTAAACTACATGTCACGAGTTGTTTCATTTTGGGTACGTCTGCTTCGGCAACCGGATTCACGTTACTCGCGTCGCGTGTACGATATGCTTAAACGTTTAGCCGATAACGGGGATGTCAACTGGGCTTCGGCAGTACGGTCAATACTATTTCAACATGACTTTGCTTATGTATGGCTATACCAAAACGTTGGGAAGTGTGAGGTGTTTCTAAATATTTTCAAACAACGTTGTAAAGACATATACTACCAGGAATGGGCAGAGGATATAAGGGACTCCAAATCACTGCACATGTTCTCTACTTTCAAATTGCAATTTTTGTAAATAAAATCTTGTCCAGGGGCTCTGCAATAATTTAACACAAGATGTCACTTTGTACTATTGGCCTCATGGCCATATCTACGAAATAAACCTGTCTGTCTGTCTGTCTGTCTGGTATACCCAATATATGGTTTCATTGCATGTAATTTATTTACACCCACTTGGGTGTCCCACTTCTTCTGAATCAGATCACGGATATACGATCTAATGGAAACTTTATAATCAGTGTAGGGAATAAGAAGTGGTGTCACAGGTTTGTTGCGTGCTGCCTTAGCAGCATGACCGGCCATTGTGTTACCAGAAATGCCTACGTGGCTGGGTAACCAACAGAAGACGATGTCTTATTGGCCAGTAGCAAGATTATGATACAATTCAATAATTTCAATTAAAAGTGGATGTTTACAAGAAATATTTAGCCTGAAGGCAAGAAAGAGAATCTGAATAGATTATATACTGTTTATGTTATGGGTGTCTTTGAATATATTGAAGAGCCGTTAGTATGGTGCATTTTACTCAGGTATAGACTGTTTACTGGAAATCATGCGAAGCAAGTTTCAAAAACCAAAGTGAAACCAAACAATGATACTTTTAAAACAAACCGAGTGGCAGAGCCTCTAAAGGGGAGAAGACAAGATCCAGATATACAATAGGTTTGGATCCCTTGAAGCCATGGACGTGCCTGAAAACATCCAGCACAGCGCACATAGTCTGTCACCCTCTCGAAAGTCAAGGGGTAGATCCCCAATAAAACCCCCAAAGAAATAGTTTCTTCGAACATTATACAGAGTACATTGATGAATTAGTTAACGATATCATAAATAGCGAGTACAGCGGCGCTTTTATTGATGAGACCATAAATGCACTATCAATTCTTCTGTTTGCGGATGATGTAGCTATATTTGGTGACAGCGTTGTGAGACTGCAGAAAAAGATTGATGTCTTAGAACAGTATTGTACTAAATGGGGACTGGAAATTAACACAAATAAGACAAAGGTTATTGTTTTCAAAAAAGGTGGCAGAATAGCTAAAACAGAAAAATGGTCAATTGGAACAGAGAAACTAGAAACTGTCTCCTATTATAAGTATCTGGGATTAACGTTGTCTTGTAGAAAATGTATTCACAAAAGCTTGCGATGTTTTATGTAAGCAAGCAGAGAAAGCATTGTTTCCTATTAAGAAATTCATGTACAGATACAAAAGAATACCGTTTGATATTCTCTTCCAAATCTTTGATTGTAAAATCCAACCTATATTATTGTATGGAGCAGAAATTTGGGGAATTGTTATCCGCCATGACATAGATAAAGCACACTCAAAATTCTGTAAAAACGTACTACACGTTGGTTATCATACACCGAACAAGGCGGTTTTAGCCGAATGTGGGAGATATCCTCTGCGTGTAAACTACATGTCACGAGTTGTTTCATTTTGGGTACGTCTGCTTCGGCAACCGGATTCACGTTACTCGCGTCGCGTGTACGATATGCTTAAACGTTTAGCCGATAACGGGGATGTCAACTGGGCTTCGGCAGTACGGTCAATACTATTTCAACATGACTTTGCTTATGTATGGCTATACCAAAACGTTGGGAAGTGTGAGGTGTTTCTAAATATTTTCAAACAACGTTGTAAAGACATATACTACCAGGAATGGGCAGAGGATAAAAGGGACACCAAATCACTGCACATGTTCTCTACTTTCAAATTGCAATTTTTGTAAATAAAATCTTGTCCAGGGGCTCTGCAATAATTTAACACAAGATGTCACTTTGTACTATTGGCCTCATGGCCATATCTACGAAATAAACCTGTCTGTCTGTCTGTCTGTCTGGTATACCCAATATATGGTTTCATTGCATGTAATTTATTTACACCCACTTGGGTGTCCCACTTCTTCTGAATCAGATCACGGATATACGATCTAATGGAAACTTTATAATCAGTGTAGGGAATAAGAAGTGGTGTCACAGGTTTGTTGCGTGCTGCCTTAGCAGCATGACCGGCCATTGCGTTACCAGAAATGCCTACGTGGCTGGGTAACCAACAGAAGACGATGTCTTATTGGCCAGTAGCAAGATTATGATACAATTCAATAATTTCAATTAAAAGTGGATGTTTACAAGAAATATTTAGCCTGAAGGCAAGAAAGAGAATCTGAATAGATTATATACTGTTTATTTTATGGGTGTCTTTGAATATATTGAAGAGCCGTTAGTATGGTGCATTTTACTCAGGTATAGACTGTTTACTGGAAATCATGCGAAGCAAGTTTCAAAAACCAAAGTGAAACCAAACAATGATACTTTTAAAACAAACCGAGTGGCAGAGCCTCTAAAGGGGAGAAGACAAGATCCAGATATACAATAGGTTTGGATCCCTTGAAGCCATGGACGTGCCTGAAAACATCCAGCACAGCGCACATAGTCTGTCACCCTCTCGAAAGTCAAGGGGTAGATCCCCAATAAAACCCCCAAAGAAATAGTTTCTTCGAACATTATACAGAGTACATTGATGAATTAGTTAACGATATCATAAATAGCGAGTACAGCGGCGCTTTTATTGATGAGACCATAAATGCACTATCAATTCTTCTGTTTGCGGATGATGTAGCTATATTTGGTGACAGCGTTGTGAGACTGCAGAAAAAGATTGATGTCTTAGAACAGTATTGTACTAAATGGGGACTGGAAATTAACACAAATAAGACAAAGGTTATTGTTTTCAAAAAAGGTGGCAGAATAGCTAAAACAGAAAAATGGTCAATTGGAACAGAGAAACTAGAAACTGTCTCCTATTATAAGTATCTGGGATTAACGTTGTCTTGTAGAAAATGTATTCACAAAAGCTTGCGATGTTTTATGTAAGCAAGCAGAGAAAGCATTGTTTCCTATTAAGAAATTCATGTACAGATACAACAGAATACCGTTTGATATTCTCTTCCAAATCTTTGGTTGTAAAATCCAACCTATATTATTGTATGGAGCAGAAATTTGGGGAATTGTTATCCGCCATGACATAGATAAAGCACACTCAAAATTCTGTAAAAACGTACTACACGTTGGTTATCATACACCGAACAAGGCGGTTTTAGCCGAATGTGGGAGATATCCTCTGCGTGTAAACTACATGTCACGAGTTGTTTCATTTTGGGTACGTCTGCTTCGGCAACCGGATTCACGTTACTCGCGTCGCGTGTACGATATGCTTAAACGTTTAGCCGATAACGGGGATGTCAACTGGGCTTCGGCAGTACGGTCAATACTATTTCAACATGGCTTTGCTTATGTATGGCTATACCAAAACGTTGGGAAGTGTGAGGTGTTTCTAAATATTTTCAAACAACGTTGTAAAGACATATACTACCAGGAATGGGCAGAGGATATAAGGGACTCCAAATCACTGCACATGTACTCTACTTTCAAATTGCAATTTTTGTAAATAAAATCTTGTCCAGGGGCTCTGCAATAATTTAACACAAAATGTCACTTTGTACTATTGGCCTCATGGCCATATCTACGAAATAAACCTGTCTGTCTGTCTGTCTGTCTGGTATACCCAATATATGGTTTCATTGCATGTAATTTATTTACACCCACTTGGGTGTCCCACTTCTTCTGAATCAGATCACGGATATACGATCTAATGGAAACTTTATAATCAGTGTAGGGAATAAGAAGTGGTGTCACAGGTTTGTTGCGTGCTGCCTTAGCAGCATGACCGGCCATTGCGTTACCAGAAATGCCTACGTGGCTGGGTAACCAACAGAAGACGATGTCTTATTGGCCAGTAGCAAGATTATGATACAATTCAATAATTTCAATTAAAAGTGGATGTTTACAAGAAATATTTAGCCTGAAGGCAAGAAAGAGAATCTGAATAGATTATATACTGTTTATGTTATGGGTGTCTTTGAATATATTGAAGAGCCGTTAGTATGGTGCATTTTACTCAGGTATAGACTGTTTACTGGAAATCATGCGAAGCAAGTTTCAAAAACCAAAGTGAAACCAAACAATGATACTTTTAAAACAAACCGAGTGGCAGAGCCTCTAAAGGGGAGAAGACAAGATCCAGATATACAATAGGTTTGGATCCCTTGAAGCCATGGACGTGCCTGAAAACATCCAGCACAGCGCACATAGTCTGTCACCCTCTCGAAAGTCAAGGGGTAGATCCCCAATAAAACCCCCAAAGAAATAGTTTCTTCGAACATTATACAGAGTACATTGATGAATTAGTTAACGATATCATAAATAGCGAGTACAGCGGCGCTTTTATTGATGAGACCATAAATGCACTATCAATTCTTCTGTTTGCGGATGATGTAGCTATATTTGGTGACAGCGTTGTGAGACTGCAGAAAAAGATTGATGTCTTAGAACAGTATTGTACTAAATGGGGACTGGAAATTAACACAAATAAGACAAAGGTTATTGTTTTCAAAAAAGGTGGCAGAATAGCTAAAACAGAAAAATGGTCAATTGGAACAGAGAAACTAGAAACTGTCTCCTATTATAAGTATCTGGGATTAACGTTGTCTTGTAGAAAATGTATTCACAAAAGCTTGCGATGTTTTATGTAAGCAAGCAGAGAAAGCATTGTTTCCTATTAAGAAATTCATGTACAGATACAAAAGAATACCGTTTGATATTCTCTTCCAAATCTTTGGTTGTAAAATCCAACCTATATTATTGTATGGAGCAGAAATTTGGGGAATTGTTATCCGCCATGACATAGATAAAGCACACTCAAAATTCTGTAAAAACGTACTACACGTTGGTTATCATACACCGAACAAGGCGGTTTTAGCCGAATGTGGGAGATATCCTCTGCGTGTAAACTACATGTCACGAGTTGTTTCATTTTGGGTACGTCTGCTTCGGCAACCGGATTCACGTTACTCGCGTCGCGTGTACGATATGCTTAAACGTTTAGCCGATAACGGAGATGTCAACTGGGCTTCGGCAGTACGGTCAATACTATTTCAACATGGCTTTGCTTATGTATGGCTATACCAAAACGTTGGGAAGTGTGAGGTGTTTCTAAATATTTTCAAACAACGTTGTAAAGACATATACTACCAGGAATGGGCAGAGGATATAAGGGACTCCAAATCACTGCACATGTACTCTACTTTCAAATTGCAATTTTTGTAAATAAAATCTTGTCCAGGGGCTCTGCAATAATTTAACACAAGATGTCACTTTGTACTATTGGCCTCATGGCCATATCTACGAAATAAACCTGTCTGTCTGTCTGTCTGTCTGTCTGTCTGTCTGTCTGTCTGTCTGGTATACCCAATATATGGTTTCATTGCATGTAATTTATTTACACCCACTTGGGTGTCCCACTTCTTCTGAATCAGATCACGGATATACGATCTAATGGAACCTTTATAATCAGTGTAGGGAATAAGTAGTGGTGTCACAGGTTTGTTGCGTGCTGCCTTAGCAGCATGACCGGCCATTGCGTTACCAGAAATGCCTACGTGGCTGGGTAACCAACAGAAGACGATGTCTTATTGGCCAGTAGCAAGATTATGATACAATTCAATAATTTCAATTAAAAATGGATGTTTACAAGAAATATTTAGCTTGAAGGCAAGAAAGAGAATCTGAATAGAGTATATACTGTTTATGTTATGGGTGTCTTTGAATATATTGAAGAGCCGTTAGTATGGTGCATTTTACTCAGGTATAGACTGTTTACTGGAAATCATGCGAAGCAAGTTTCAAAAACCAAAGTGAAACCAAACAATGATACTTTTAAAACAAACCGAGTGGCAGAGCCTCTAAAGGGGAGAAGACAAGATCCAGATATACAATAGGTTTGGATCCCTTGAAGCCATGGACGTGCCTGAAAACATCCAGCACAGCGCACATAGTCTGTCACCCTCTCGAAAGTCAAGGGGTAGATCCCCAATAAAACCCCCAAAGAAATAGTTTCTTCGAACATTATACAGAGTACATTGATGAATTAGTTAACGATATCATAAATAGCGAGTACAGCGGCGCTTTTATTGATGAGACCATAAATGCACTATCAATTCTTCTGTTTGCGGATGATGTAGCTATATTTGGTGACAGCGTTGTGAGACTGCAGAAAAAGATTGATGTCTTAGAACAGTATTGTACTAAATGGGGACTGGAAATTAACACAAATAAGACAAAGGTTATTGTTTTCAAAAAAGGTGGCAGAATAGCTAAAACAGAAAAATGGTCAATTGGAACAGAGAAACTAGAAACTGTCTCCTATTATAAGTATCTGGGATTAACGTTGTCTTGTAGAAAATGTATTCACAAAAGCTTGCGATGTTTTATGTAAGCAAGCAGAGAAAGCATTGTTTCCTATTAAGAAATTCATGTACAGATACAAAAGAATACCGTTTGATATTCTCTTCCAAATCTTTGATTGTAAAATCCAACCTATATTATTGTATGGAGCAGAAATTTGGGGAATTGTTATCCGCCATGACATAGATAAAGCACACTCAAAATTCTGTAAAAACGTACTACACGTTGGTTATCATACACCGAACAAGGCGGTTTTAGCCGAATGTGGGAGATATCCTCTGCGTGTAAACTACATGTCACGAGTTGTTTCATTTTGGGTACGTCTGCTTCGGCAACCGGATTCACGTTACTCGCGTCGCGTGTACGATATGCTTAAACGTTTAGCCGATAACGGGGATGTCAACTGGGCTTCGGCAGTACGGTCAATACTATTTCAACATGACTTTGCTTATGTATGGCTATACCAAAACGTTGGGAAGTGTGAGGTGTTTCTAAATATTTTCAAACAACGTTGTAAAGACATATACTACCAGGAATGGGCAGAGGATAAAAGGGACACCAAATCACTGCACATGTTCTCTACTTTCAAATTGCAATTTTTGTAAATAAAATCTTGTCCAGGGGCTCTGCAATAATTTAACACAAGATGTCACTTTGTACTATTGGCCTCATGGCCATATCTACGAAATAAACCTGTCTGTCTGTCTGTCTGTCTGGTATACCCAATATATGGTTTCATTGCATGTAATTTATTTACACCCACTTGGGTGTCCCACTTCTTCTGAATCAGATCACGGATATACGATCTAATGGAAACTTTATAATCAGTGTAGGGAATAAGAAGTGGTGTCACAGGTTTGTTGCGTGCTGCCTTAGCAGCATGACCGGCCATTGCGTTACCAGAAATGCCTACGTGGCTGGGTAACCAACAGAAGACGATGTCTTATTGGCCAGTAGCAAGATTATGATACAATTCAATAATTTCAATTAAAAGTGGATGTTTACAAGAAATATTTAGCCTGAAGGCAAGAAAGAGAATCTGAATAGATTATATACTGTTTATTTTATGGGTGTCTTTGAATATATTGAAGAGCCGTTAGTATGGTGCATTTTACTCAGGTATAGACTGTTTACTGGAAATCATGCGAAGCAAGTTTCAAAAACCAAAGTGAAACCAAACAATGATACTTTTAAAACAAACCGAGTGGCAGAGCCTCTAAAGGGGAGAAGACAAGATCCAGATATACAATAGGTTTGGATCCCTTGAAGCCATGGACGTGCCTGAAAACATCCAGCACAGCGCACATAGTCTGTCACCCTCTCGAAAGTCAAGGGGTAGATCCCCAATAAAACCCCCAAAGAAATAGTTTCTTCGAACATTATACAGAGTACATTGATGAATTAGTTAACGATATCATAAATAGCGAGTACAGCGGCGCTTTTATTGATGAGACCATAAATGCACTATCAATTCTTCTGTTTGCGGATGATGTAGCTATATTTGGTGACAGCGTTGTGAGACTGCAGAAAAAGATTGATGTCTTAGAACAGTATTGTACTAAATGGGGACTGGAAATTAACACAAATAAGACAAAGGTTATTGTTTTCAAAAAAGGTGGCAGAATAGCTAAAACAGAAAAATGGTCAATTGGAACAGAGAAACTAGAAACTGTCTCCTATTATAAGTATCTGGGATTAACGTTGTCTTGTAGAAAATGTATTCACAAAAGCTTGCGATGTTTTATGTAAGCAAGCAGAGAAAGCATTGTTTCCTATTAAGAAATTCATGTACAGATACAACAGAATACCGTTTGATATTCTCTTCCAAATCTTTGGTTGTAAAATCCAACCTATATTATTGTATGGAGCAGAAATTTGGGGAATTGTTATCCGCCATGACATAGATAAAGCACACTCAAAATTCTGTAAAAACGTACTACACGTTGGTTATCATACACCGAACAAGGCGGTTTTAGCCGAATGTGGGAGATATCCTCTGCGTGTAAACTACATGTCACGAGTTGTTTCATTTTGGGTACGTCTGCTTCGGCAACCGGATTCACGTTACTCGCGTCGCGTGTACGATATGCTTAAACGTTTAGCCGATAACGGGGATGTCAACTGGGCTTCGGCAGTACGGTCAATACTATTTCAACATGGCTTTGCTTATGTATGGCTATACCAAAACGTTGGGAAGTGTGAGGTGTTTCTAAATATTTTCAAACAACGTTGTAAAGACATATACTACCAGGAATGGGCAGAGGATATAAGGGACTCCAAATCACTGCACATGTACTCTACTTTCAAATTGCAATTTTTGTAAATAAAATCTTGTCCAGGGGCTCTGCAATAATTTAACACAAAATGTCACTTTGTACTATTGGCCTCATGGCCATATCTACGAAATAAACCTGTCTGTCTGTCTGTCTGTCTGGTATACCCAATATATGGTTTCATTGCATGTAATTTATTTACACCCACTTGGGTGTCCCACTTCTTCTGAATCAGATCACGGATATACGATCTAATGGAAACTTTATAATCAGTGTAGGGAATAAGAAGTGGTGTCACAGGTTTGTTGCGTGCTGCCTTAGCAGCATGACCGGCCATTGCGTTACCAGAAATGCCTACGTGGCTGGGTAACCAACAGAAGACGATGTCTTATTGGCCAGTAGCAAGATTATGATACAATTCAATAATTTCAATTAAAAGTGGATGTTTACAAGAAATATTTAGCCTGAAGGCAAGAAAGAGAATCTGAATAGATTATATACTGTTTATGTTATGGGTGTCTTTGAATATATTGAAGAGCCGTTAGTATGGTGCATTTTACTCAGGTATAGACTGTTTACTGGAAATCATGCGAAGCAAGTTTCAAAAACCAAAGTGAAACCAAACAATGATACTTTTAAAACAAACCGAGTGGCAGAGCCTCTAAAGGGGAGAAGACAAGATCCAGATATACAATAGGTTTGGATCCCTTGAAGCCATGGACGTGCCTGAAAACATCCAGCACAGCGCACATAGTCTGTCACCCTCTCGAAAGTCAAGGGGTAGATCCCCAATAAAACCCCCAAAGAAATAGTTTCTTCGAACATTATACAGAGTACATTGATGAATTAGTTAACGATATCATAAATAGCGAGTACAGCGGCGCTTTTATTGATGAGACCATAAATGCACTATCAATTCTTCTGTTTGCGGATGATGTAGCTATATTTGGTGACAGCGTTGTGAGACTGCAGAAAAAGATTGATGTCTTAGAACAGTATTGTACTAAATGGGGACTGGAAATTAACACAAATAAGACAAAGGTTATTGTTTTCAAAAAAGGTGGCAGAATAGCTAAAACAGAAAAATGGTCAATTGGAACAGAGAAACTAGAAACTGTCTCCTATTATAAGTATCTGGGATTAACGTTGTCTTGTAGAAAATGTATTCACAAAAGCTTGCGATGTTTTATGTAAGCAAGCAGAGAAAGCATTGTTTCCTATTAAGAAATTCATGTACAGATACAAAAGAATACCGTTTGATATTCTCTTCCAAATCTTTGGTTGTAAAATCCAACCTATATTATTGTATGGAGCAGAAATTTGGGGAATTGTTATCCGCCATGACATAGATAAAGCACACTCAAAATTCTGTAAAAACGTACTACACGTTGGTTATCATACACCGAACAAGGCGGTTTTAGCCGAATGTGGGAGATATCCTCTGCGTGTAAACTACATGTCACGAGTTGTTTCATTTTGGGTACGTCTGCTTCGGCAACCGGATTCACGTTACTCGCGTCGCGTGTACGATATGCTTAAACGTTTAGCCGATAACGGAGATGTCAACTGGGCTTCGGCAGTACGGTCAATACTATTTCAACATGGCTTTGCTTATGTATGGCTATACCAAAACGTTGGGAAGTGTGAGGTGTTTCTAAATATTTTCAAACAACGTTGTAAAGACATATACTACCAGGAATGGGCAGAGGATATAAGGGACTCCAAATCACTGCACATGTACTCTACTTTCAAATTGCAATTTTTGTAAATAAAATCTTGTCCAGGGGCTCTGCAATAATTTAACACAAGATGTCACTTTGTACTATTGGCCTCATGGCCATATCTACGAAATAAACCTGTCTGTCTGTCTGTCTGTCTGTCTGTCTGTCTGTCTGTCTGTCTGTCTGGTATACCCAATATATGGTTTCATTGCATGTAATTTATTTACACCCACTTGGGTGTCCCACTTCTTCTGAATCAGATCACGGATATACGATCTAATGGAACCTTTATAATCAGTGTAGGGAATAAGTAGTGGTGTCACAGGTTTGTTGCGTGCTGCCTTAGCAGCATGACCGGCCATTGCGTTACCAGAAATGCCTACGTGGCTGGGTAACCAACAGAAGACGATGTCTTATTGGCCAGTAGCAAGATTATGATACAATTCAATAATTTCAATTAAAAATGGATGTTTACAAGAAATATTTAGCTTGAAGGCAAGAAAGAGAATCTGAATAGAGTATATACTGTTTATGTTATGGGTGTCTTTGAATATATTGAAGAGCCGTTAGTATGGTGCATTTTACTCAGGTATAGACTGTTTACTGGAAATCATGCGAAGCAAGTTTCAAAAACCAAAGTGAAACCAAACAATGATACTTTTAAAACAAACCGAGTGGCAGAGCCTCTAAAGGGGAGAAGACAAGATCCAGATATACAATAGGTTTGGATCCCTTGAAGCCATGGACGTGCCTGAAAACATCCAGCACAGCGCACATAGTCTGTCACCCTCTCGAAAGTCAAGGGGTAGATCCCCAATAAAACCCCCAAAGAAATAGTTTCTTCGAACATTATACAGAGTACATTGATGAATTAGTTAACGATATCATAAATAGCGAGTACAGCGGCGCTTTTATTGATGAGACCATAAATGCACTATCAATTCTTCTGTTTGCGGATGATGTAGCTATATTTGGTGACAGCGTTGTGAGACTGCAGAAAAAGATTGATGTCTTAGAACAGTATTGTACTAAATGGGGACTGGAAATTAACACAAATAAGACAAAGGTTATTGTTTTCAAAAAAGGTGGCAGAATAGCTAAAACAGAAAAATGGTCAATTGGAACAGAGAAACTAGAAACTGTCTCCTATTATAAGTATCTGGGATTAACGTTGTCTTGTAGAAAATGTATTCACAAAAGCTTGCGATGTTTTATGTAAGCAAGCAGAGAAAGCATTGTTTCCTATTAAGAAATTCATGTACAGATACAAAAGAATACCGTTTGATATTCTCTTCCAAATCTTTGGTTGTAAAATCCAACCTATATTATTGTATGGAGCAGAAATTTGGGGAATTGTTATCCGCCATGACATAGATAAAGTACACTCAAAATTCTGTAAAAACGTACTACACGTTGGTTATCATACACCGAACAAGGCGGTTTTAGCCGAATGTGGGAGATATCCTCTGCGTGTAAACTACATGTCACGAGTTGTTTCATTTTGGGTACGTCTGCTTCGGCAACCGGATTCACGTTACTCGCGTCGCGTGTACGATATGCTTAAACGTTTAGCCGATAACGGGGATGTCAACTGGGCTTCGGCAGTACGGTCAATACTATTTCAACATGGCTTTGCTTATGTATGGCTATACCAAAACGTTGGGAAGTGTGAGGTGTTTCTAAATATTTTCAAACAACGTTGTAAAGACATATACTACCAGGAATGGGCAGAGGATATAAGGGACTCCAAATCACTGCACATGTACTCTACTTTCAAATTGCAATTTTTGTAAATAAAATCTTGTCCAGGGGCTCTGCAATAATTTAACACAAGATGTCACTTTGTACTATTGGCCTCATGGCCATATCTACGAAATAAACCTGTCTGTCTGTCTGTCTGTCTGTCTGTCTGTCTGTCTGTCTGTCTGTCTGTCTGTCTGTCTGGTATACCCAATATATGGTTTCATTGCATGTAATTTATTTACACCCACTTGGGTGTCCCACTTCTTCTGAATCAGATCACGGATATACGATCTAATGGAACCTTTATAATCAGTGTAGGGAATAAGTAGTGGTGTCACAGGTTTGTTGCGTGCTGCCTTAGCAGCATGACCGGCCATTGCGTTACCAGAAATGCCTACGTGGCTGGGTAACCAACAGAAGACGATGTCTTATTGGCCAGTAGCAAGATTATGATACAATTCAATAATTTCAATTAAAAATGGATGTTTACAAGAAATATTTAGCCTGAAGGCAAGAAAGAGAATCTGAATAGAGTATATACTGTTTATGTTATGGGTGTCTTTGAATATATTGAAGAGCCGTTAGTATGGTGCATTTTACTCAGGTATAGACTGTTTACTGGAAATCATGCGAAGCAAGTTTCAAAAACCAAAGTGAAACCAAACAATGATACTTTTAAAACAAACCGAGTGGCAGAGCCTCTAAAGGGGAGAAGACAAGATCCAGATATACAATAGGTTTGGATCCCTTGAAGCCATGGACGTGCCTGAAAACATCCAGCACAGCGCACATAGTCTGTCACCCTCTCGAAAGTCAAGGGGTAGATCCCCAATAAAACCCCCAAAGAAATAGTTTCTTCGAACATTATACAGAGTACATTGATGAATTAGTTAACGATATCATAAATAGCGAGTACAGCGGCGCTTTTATTGATGAGACCATAAATGCACTATCAATTCTTCTGTTTGCGGATGATGTAGCTATATTTGGTGACAGCGTTGTGAGACTGCAGAAAAAGATTGATGTCTTAGAACAGTATTGTACTAAATGGGGACTGGAAATTAACACAAATAAGACAAAGGTTATTGTTTTCAAAAAAGGTGGCAGAATAGCTAAAACAGAAAAATGGTCAATTGGAACAGAGAAACTAGAAACTGTCTCCTATTATAAGTATCTGGGATTAACGTTGTCTTGTAGAAAATGTATTCACAAAAGCTTGCGATGTTTTATGTAAGCAAGCAGAGAAAGCATTGTTTCCTATTAAGAAATTCATGTACAGATACAAAAGAATACCGTTTGATAGTCTCTTCCAAATCTTAGGTTGTAAAATCCAACCTATATTATTGTATGGAGCAGAAATTTGGGGAATTGTTATCCGCCATGACATAGATAAAGTACACTCAAAATTCTGTAAAAACGTACTACACGTTGGTTATCATACACCGAACAAGGCGGTTTTAGCCGAATGTGGGAGATATCCTCTGCGTGTAAACTACATGTCACGAGTTGTTTCATTTTGGGTACGTCTGCTTCGGCAACCGGATTCACGTTACTCGCGTCGCGTGTACGATATGCTTAAACGTTTAGCCGATAACGGGGATGTCAACTGGGCTTCGGCAGTACGGTCAATACTATTTCAACATGGCTTTGCTTATGTATGGCTATACCAAAACGTTGGGAAGTGTGAGGTGTTTCTAAATATTTTCAAACAACGTTGTAAAGACATATACTACCAGGAATGGGCAGAGGATATAAGGGACTCCAAATCACTGCACATGTACTCTACTTTCAAATTGCAATTTTTGTAAATAAAATCTTGTCCAGGGGCTCTGCAATAATTTAACACAAGATGTCACTTTGTACTATTGGCCTCATGGCCATATCTACGAAATAAACCTGTCTGTCTGTCTGTCTGTCTGTCTGTCTGTCTGTCTGTCTGTCTGTCTGTCTGTCTGGTATACCCAATATATGGTTTCATTGCATGTAATTTATTTACACCCACTTGGGTGTCCCACTTCTTCTGAATCAGATCACGGATATACGATCTAATGGAACCTTTATAATCAGTGTAGGGAATAAGTAGTGGTGTCACAGGTTTGTTGCGTGCTGCCTTAGCAGCATGACCGGCCATTGCGTTACCAGAAATGCCTACGTGGCTGGGTAACCAACAGAAGACGATGTCTTATTGGCCAGTAGCAAGATTATGATACAATTCAATAATTTCAATTAAAAATGGATGTTTACAAGAAATATTTAGCCTGAAGGCAAGAAAGAGAATCTGAATAGAGTATATACTGTTTATGTTATGGGTGTCTTTGAATATATTGAAGAGCCGTTAGTATGGTGCATTTTACTCAGGTATAGACTGTTTACTGGAAATCATGCGAAGCAAGTTTCAAAAACCAAAGTGAAACCAAACAATGATACTTTTAAAACAAACCGAGTGGCAGAGCCTCTAAAGGGGAGAAGACAAGATCCAGATATACAATAGGTTTGGATCCCTTGAAGCCATGGACGTGCCTGAAAACATCCAGCACAGCGCACATAGTCTGTCACCCTCTCGAAAGTCAAGGGGTAGATCCCCAATAAAACCCCCAAAGAAATAGTTTCTTCGAACATTATACAGAGTACATTGATGAATTAGTTAACGATATCATAAATAGCGAGTACAGCGGCGCTTTTATTGATGAGACCATAAATGCACTATCAATTCTTCTGTTTGCGGATGATGTAGCTATATTTGGTGACAGCGTTGTGAGACTGCAGAAAAAGATTGATGTCTTAGAACAGTATTGTACTAAATGGGGACTGGAAATTAACACAAATAAGACAAAGGTTATTGTTTTCAAAAAAGGTGGCAGAATAGCTAAAACAGAAAAATGGTCAATTGGAACAGAGAAACTAGAAACTGTCTCCTATTATAAGTATCTGGGATTAACGTTGTCTTGTAGAAAATGTATTCACAAAAGCTTGCGATGTTTTATGTAAGCAAGCAGAGAAAGCATTGTTTCCTATTAAGAAATTCATGTACAGATACAAAAGAATACCGTTTGATATTCTCTTCCAAATCTTTGGTTGTAAAATCCAACCTATATTATTGTATGGAGCAGAAATTTGGGGAATTGTTATCCGCCATGACATAGATAAAGTACACTCAAAATTCTGTAAAAACGTACTACACGTTGGTTATCATACACCGAACAAGGCGGTTTTAGCCGAATGTGGGAGATATCCTCTGCGTGTAAACTACATGTCACGAGTTGTTTCATTTTGGGTACGTCTGCTTCGGCAACCGGATTCACGTTACTCGCGTCGCGTGTACGATATGCTTAAACGTTTAGCCGATAACGGGGATGTCAACTGGGCTTCGGCAGTACGGTCAATACTATTTCAACATGGCTTTGCTTATGTATGGCTATACCAAAACGTTGGGAAGTGTGAGGTGTTTCTAAATATTTTCAAACAACGTTGTAAAGACATATACTACCAGGAATGGGCAGAGGATATAAGGGACTCCAAATCACTGCACATGTACTCTACTTTCAAATTGCAATTTTTGTAAATAAAATCTTGTCCAGGGGCTCTGCAATAATTTAACACAAGATGTCACTTTGTACTATTGGCCTCATGGCCATATCTACGAAATAAACCTGTCTGTCTGTCTGTCTGTCTGTCTGTCTGTCTGGTATACCCAATATATGGTTTCATTGCATGTAATTTATTTACACCCACTTGGGTGTCCCACTTCTTCTGAATCAGATCACGGATATACGATCTAATGGAACCTTTATAATCAGTGTAGGGAATAAGTAGTGGTGTCACAGGTTTGTTGCGTGCTGCCTTAGCAGCATGACCGGCCATTGCGTTACCAGAAATGCCTACGTGGCTGGGTAACCAACAGAAGACGATGTCTTATTGGCCAGTAGCAAGATTATGATACAATTCAATAATTTCAATTAAAAATGGATGTTTACAAGAAATATTTAGCCTGAAGGCAAGAAAGAGAATCTGAATAGAGTATATACTGTTTATGTTATGGGTGTCTTTGAATATATTGAAGAGCCGTTAGTATGGTGCATTTTACTCAGGTATAGACTGTTTACTGGAAATCATGCGAAGCAAGTTTCAAAAACCAAAGTGAAACCAAACAATGATACTTTTAAAACAAACCGAGTGGCAGAGCCTCTAAAGGGGAGAAGACAAGATCCAGATATACAATAGGTTTGGATCCCTTGAAGCCATGGACGTGCCTGAAAACATCCAGCACAGCGCACATAGTCTGTCACCCTCTCGAAAGTCAAGGGGTAGATCCCCAATAAAACCCCCAAAGAAATAGTTTCTTCGAACATTATACAGAGTACATTGATGAATTCGTTAACGATATCATAAATAGCGAGTACAGCGGCGCTTTTATTGATGAGACCATAAATGGACTATCAATTCTTCTGTTTGCGGATGATGTAGCTATATTTGGTGACAGCGTTGTGAGACTGCAGAAAAAGATTGATGTCTTAGAACAGTATTGTACTAAATGGGGACTGGAAATTAACACAAATAAGACAAAGGTTATTGTTTTCAAAAAAGGTGGCAGAATAGCTAAAACAGAAAAATGGTCAATTGGAACAGAGAAACTAGAAACTGTCTCCTATTATAAGTATCTGGGATTAACGTTGTCTTGTAGAAAATGTATTCACAAAAGCTTGCGATGTTTTATGTAAGCAAGCAGAGAAAGCATTGTTTCCTATTAAGAAATTCATGTACAGATACAAAAGAATACCGTTTGATATTCTCTTCCAAATCTTTGGTTGTAAAATCCAACCTATATTATTGTATGGAGCAGAAATTTGGGGAATTGTTATCCGCCATGACATAGATAAAGTACACTCAAAATTCTGTAAAAACGTACTACACGTTGGTTATCATACACCGAACAAGGCGGTTTTAGCCGAATGTGGGAGATATCCTCTGCGTGTAAACTACATGTCACGAGTTGTTTCATTTTGGGTACGTCTGCTTCGGCAACCGGATTCACGTTACTCGCGTCGCGTGTACGATATGCTTAAACGTTTAGCCGATAACGGGGATGTCAACTGGGCTTCGGCAGTACGGTCAATACTATTTCAACATGGCTTTGCTTATGTATGGCTATACCAAAACGTTGGGAAGTGTGAGGTGTTTCTAAATATTTTCAAACAACGTTGTAAAGACATATACTACCAGGAATGGGCAGAGGATATAAGGGACTCCAAATCACTGCACATGTACTCTACTTTCAAATTGCAATTTTTGTAAATAAAATCTTGTCCAGGGGCTCTGCAATAATTTAACACAAGATGTCACTTTGTACTATTGGCCTCATGGCCATATCTACGAAATAAACCTGTCTTTCTGTCTGTCTGTCTGTCTGTCTGTCTGTCTGTCTGGTATACCCAATATATGGTTTCATTGCATGTAATTTATTTACACCCACTTGGGTGTCCCACTTCTTCTGAATCAGATCACGGATATACGATCTAATGGAACCTTTATAATCAGTGTAGGGAATAAGTAGTGGTGTCACAGGTTTGTTGCGTGCTGCCTTAGCAGCATGACCGGCCATTGCGTTACCAGAAATGCCTACGTGGCTGGGTAACCAACAGAAGACGATGTCTTATTGGCCAGTAGCAAGATTATGATACAATTCAATAATTTCAATTAAAAATGGATGTTTACAAGAAATATTTAGCCTGAAGGCAAGAAAGAGAATCTGAATAGAGTATATACTGTTTATGTTATGGGTGTCTTTGAATATATTGAAGAGCCGTTAGTATGGTGCATTTTACTCAGGTATAGACTGTTTACTGGAAATCATGCGAAGCAAGTTTCAAAAACCAAAGTGAAACCAAACAATGATACTTTTAAAACAAACCGAGTGGCAGAGCCTCTAAAGGGGAGAAGACAAGATCCAGATATACAATAGGTTTGGATCCCTTGAAGCCATGGACGTGCCTGAAAACATCCAGCACAGCGCACATAGTCTGTCACCCTCTCGAAAGTCAAGGGGTAGATCCCCAATAAAACCCCCAAAGAAATAGTTTCTTCGAACATTATACAGAGTACATTGATGAATTCGTTAACGATATCATAAATAGCGAGTACAGCGGCGCTTTTATTGATGAGACCATAAATGGACTATCAATTCTTCTGTTTGCGGATGATGTAGCTATATTTGGTGACAGCGTTGTGAGACTGCAGAAAAAGATTGATGTCTTAGAACAGTATTGTACTAAATGGGGACTGGAAATTAACACAAATAAGACAAAGGTTATTGTTTTCAAAAAAGGTGGCAGAATAGCTAAAACAGAAAAATGGTCAATTGGAACAGAGAAACTAGAAACTGTCTCCTATTATAAGTATCTGGGATTAACGTTGTCTTGTAGAAAATGTATTCACAAAAGCTTGCGATGTTTTATGTAAGCAAGCAGAGAAAGCATTGTTTCCTATTAAGAAATTCATGTACAGATACAAAAGAATACCGTTTGATAGTCTCTTCCAAATCTTAGGTTGTAAAATCCAACCTATATTATTGTATGGAGCAGAAATTTGGGGAATTGTTATCCGCCATGACATAGATAAAGTACACTCAAAATTCTGTAAAAACGTACTACACGTTGGTTATCATACACCGAACAAGGCGGTTTTAGCCGAATGTGGGAGATATCCTCTGCGTGTAAACTACATGTCACGAGTTGTTTCATTTTGGGTACGTCTGCTTCGGCAACCGGATTCACGTTACTCGCGTCGCGTGTACGATATGCTTAAACGTTTAGCCGATAACGGGGATGTCAACTGGGCTTCGGCAGTACGGTCAATACTATTTCAACATGGCTTTGCTTATGTATGGCTATACCAAAACGTTGGGAAGTGTGAGGTGTTTCTAAATATTTTCAAACAACGTTGTAAAGACATATACTACCAGGAATGGGCAGAGGATATAAGGGACTCCAAATCACTGCACATGTACTCTACTTTCAAATTGCAATTTTTGTAAATAAAATCTTGTCCAGGGGCTCTGCAATAATTTAACACAAGATGTCACTTTGTACTATTGGCCTCATGGCCATATCTACGAAATAAACCTGTCTGTCTGTCTGTCTGTCTGTCTGTCTGTCTGTCTGGTATACCCAATATATGGTTTCATTGCATGTAATTTATTTACACCCACTTGGGTGTCCCACTTCTTCTGAATCAGATCACGGATATACGATCTAATGGAACCTTTATAATCAGTGTAGGGAATAAGTAGTGGTGTCACAGGTTTGTTGCGTGCTGCCTTAGCAGCATGACCGGCCATTGCGTTACCAGAAATGCCTACGTGGCTGGGTAACCAACAGAAGACGATGTCTTATTGGCCAGTAGCAAGATTATGATACAATTCAATAATTTCAATTAAAAATGGATGTTTACAAGAAATATTTAGCCTGAAGGCAAGAAAGAGAATCTGAATAGAGTATATACTGTTTATGTTATGGGTGTCTTTGAATATATTGAAGAGCCGTTAGTATGGTGCATTTTACTCAGGTATAGACTGTTTACTGGAAATCATGCGAAGCAAGTTTCAAAAACCAAAGTGAAACCAAACAATGATACTTTTAAAACAAACCGAGTGGCAGAGCCTCTAAAGGGGAGAAGACAAGATCCAGATATACAATAGGTTTGGATCCCTTGAAGCCATGGACGTGCCTGAAAACATCCAGCACAGCGCACATAGTCTGTCACCCTCTCGAAAGTCAAGGGGTAGATCCCCAATAAAACCCCCAAAGAAATAGTTTCTTCGAACATTATACAGAGTACATTGATGAATTAGTTAACGATATCATAAATAGCGAGTACAGCGGCGCTTTTATTGATGAGACCATAAATGCACTATCAATTCTTCTGTTTGCGGATGATGTAGCTATATTTGGTGACAGCGTTGTGAGACTGCAGAAAAAGATTGATGTCTTAGAACAGTATTGTACTAAATGGGGACTGGAAATTAACACAAATAAGACAAAGGTTATTGTTTTCAAAAAAGGTGGCAGAATAGCTAAAACAGAAAAATGGTCAATTGGAACAGAGAAACTAGAAACTGTCTCCTATTATAAGTATCTGGGATTAACGTTGTCTTGTAGAAAATGTATTCACAAAAGCTTGCGATGTTTTATGTAAGCAAGCAGAGAAAGCATTGTTTCCTATTAAGAAATTCATGTACAGATACAAAAGAATACCGTTTGATAGTCTCTTCCAAATCTTAGGTTGTAAAATCCAACCTATATTATTGTATGGAGCAGAAATTTGGGGAATTGTTATCCGCCATGACATAGATAAAGTACACTCAAAATTCTGTAAAAACGTACTACACGTTGGTTATCATACACCGAACAAGGCGGTTTTAGCCGAATGTGGGAGATATCCTCTGCGTGTAAACTACATGTCACGAGTTGTTTCATTTTGGGTACGTCTGCTTCGGCAACCGGATTCACGTTACTCGCGTCGCGTGTACGATATGCTTAAACGTTTAGCCGATAACGGGGATGTCAACTGGGCTTCGGCAGTACGGTCAATACTATTTCAACATGGCTTTGCTTATGTATGGCTATACCAAAACGTTGGGAAGTGTGAGGTGTTTCTAAATATTTTCAAACAACGTTGTAAAGACATATACTACCAGGAATGGGCAGAGGATATAAGGGACTCCAAATCACTGCACATGTACTCTACTTTCAAATTGCAATTTTTGTAAATAAAATCTTGTCCAGGGGCTCTGCAATAATTTAACACAAGATGTCACTTTGTACTATTGGCCTCATGGCCATATCTACGAAATAAACCTGTCTGTCTGTCTGTCTGTCTGTCTGTCTGTCTGTCTGTCTGTCTGTCTGTCTGTCTGGTATACCCAATATATGGTTTCATTGCATGTAATTTATTTACACCCACTTGGGTGTCCCACTTCTTCTGAATCAGATCACGGATATACGATCTAATGGAACCTTTATAATCAGTGTAGGGAATAAGTAGTGGTGTCACAGGTTTGTTGCGTGCTGCCTTAGCAGCATGACCGGCCATTGCGTTACCAGAAATGCCTACGTGGCTGGGTAACCAACAGAAGACGATGTCTTATTGGCCAGTAGCAAGATTATGATACAATTCAATAATTTCAATTAAAAATGGATGTTTACAAGAAATATTTAGCCTGAAGGCAAGAAAGAGAATCTGAATAGAGTATATACTGTTTATGTTATGGGTGTCTTTGAATATATTGAAGAGCCGTTAGTATGGTGCATTTTACTCAGGTATAGACTGTTTACTGGAAATCATGCGAAGCAAGTTTCAAAAACCAAAGTGAAACCAAACAATGATACTTTTAAAACAAACCGAGTGGCAGAGCCTCTAAAGGGGAGAAGACAAGATCCAGATATACAATAGGTTTGGATCCCTTGAAGCCATGGACGTGCCTGAAAACATCCAGCACAGCGCACATAGTCTGTCACCCTCTCGAAAGTCAAGGGGTAGATCCCCAATAAAACCCCCAAAGAAATAGTTTCTTCGAACATTATACAGAGTACATTGATGAATTAGTTAACGATATCATAAATAGCGAGTACAGCGGCGCTTTTATTGATGAGACCATAAATGCACTATCAATTCTTCTGTTTGCGGATGATGTAGCTATATTTGGTGACAGCGTTGTGAGACTGCAGAAAAAGATTGATGTCTTAGAACAGTATTGTACTAAATGGGGACTGGAAATTAACACAAATAAGACAAAGGTTATTGTTTTCAAAAAAGGTGGCAGAATAGCTAAAACAGAAAAATGGTCAATTGGAACAGAGAAACTAGAAACTGTCTCCTATTATAAGTATCTGGGATTAACGTTGTCTTGTAGAAAATGTATTCACAAAAGCTTGCGATGTTTTATGTAAGCAAGCAGAGAAAGCATTGTTTCCTATTAAGAAATTCATGTACAGATACAAAAGAATACCGTTTGATATTCTCTTCCAAATCTTTGGTTGTAAAATCCAACCTATATTATTGTATGGAGCAGAAATTTGGGGAATTGTTATCCGCCATGACATAGATAAAGTACACTCAAAATTCTGTAAAAACGTACTACACGTTGGTTATCATACACCGAACAAGGCGGTTTTAGCCGAATGTGGGAGATATCCTCTGCGTGTAAACTACATGTCACGAGTTGTTTCATTTTGGGTACGTCTGCTTCGGCAACCGGATTCACGTTACTCGCGTCGCGTGTACGATATGCTTAAACGTTTAGCCGATAACGGGGATGTCAACTGGGCTTCGGCAGTACGGTCAATACTATTTCAACATGGCTTTGCTTATGTATGGCTATACCAAAACGTTGGGAAGTGTGAGGTGTTTCTAAATATTTTCAAACAACGTTGTAAAGACATATACTACCAGGAATGGGCAGAGGATATAAGGGACTCCAAATCACTGCACATGTACTCTACTTTCAAATTGCAATTTTTGTAAATAAAATCTTGTCCAGGGGCTCTGCAATAATTTAACACAAGATGTCACTTTGTACTATTGGCCTCATGGCCATATCTACGAAATAAACCTGTCTGTCTGTCTGTCTGTCTGTCTGTCTGTCTGGTATACCCAATATATGGTTTCATTGCATGTAATTTATTTACACCCACTTGGGTGTCCCACTTCTTCTGAATCAGATCACGGATATACGATCTAATGGAACCTTTATAATCAGTGTAGGGAATAAGTAGTGGTGTCACAGGTTTGTTGCGTGCTGCCTTAGCAGCATGACCGGCCATTGCGTTACCAGAAATGCCTACGTGGCTGGGTAACCAACAGAAGACGATGTCTTATTGGCCAGTAGCAAGATTATGATACAATTCAATAATTTCAATTAAAAATGGATGTTTACAAGAAATATTTAGCCTGAAGGCAAGAAAGAGAATCTGAATAGAGTATATACTGTTTATGTTATGGGTGTCTTTGAATATATTGAAGAGCCGTTAGTATGGTGCATTTTACTCAGGTATAGACTGTTTACTGGAAATCATGCGAAGCAAGTTTCAAAAACCAAAGTGAAACCAAACAATGATACTTTTAAAACAAACCGAGTGGCAGAGCCTCTAAAGGGGAGAAGACAAGATCCAGATATACAATAGGTTTGGATCCCTTGAAGCCATGGACGTGCCTGAAAACATCCAGCACAGCGCACATAGTCTGTCACCCTCTCGAAAGTCAAGGGGTAGATCCCCAATAAAACCCCCAAAGAAATAGTTTCTTCGAACATTATACAGAGTACATTGATGAATTCGTTAACGATATCATAAATAGCGAGTACAGCGGCGCTTTTATTGATGAGACCATAAATGGACTATCAATTCTTCTGTTTGCGGATGATGTAGCTATATTTGGTGACAGCGTTGTGAGACTGCAGAAAAAGATTGATGTCTTAGAACAGTATTGTACTAAATGGGGACTGGAAATTAACACAAATAAGACAAAGGTTATTGTTTTCAAAAAAGGTGGCAGAATAGCTAAAACAGAAAAATGGTCAATTGGAACAGAGAAACTAGAAACTGTCTCCTATTATAAGTATCTGGGATTAACGTTGTCTTGTAGAAAATGTATTCACAAAAGCTTGCGATGTTTTATGTAAGCAAGCAGAGAAAGCATTGTTTCCTATTAAGAAATTCATGTACAGATACAAAAGAATACCGTTTGATATTCTCTTCCAAATCTTTGGTTGTAAAATCCAACCTATATTATTGTATGGAGCAGAAATTTGGGGAATTGTTATCCGCCATGACATAGATAAAGTACACTCAAAATTCTGTAAAAACGTACTACACGTTGGTTATCATACACCGAACAAGGCGGTTTTAGCCGAATGTGGGAGATATCCTCTGCGTGTAAACTACATGTCACGAGTTGTTTCATTTTGGGTACGTCTGCTTCGGCAACCGGATTCACGTTACTCGCGTCGCGTGTACGATATGCTTAAACGTTTAGCCGATAACGGGGATGTCAACTGGGCTTCGGCAGTACGGTCAATACTATTTCAACATGGCTTTGCTTATGTATGGCTATACCAAAACGTTGGGAAGTGTGAGGTGTTTCTAAATATTTTCAAACAACGTTGTAAAGACATATACTACCAGGAATGGGCAGAGGATATAAGGGACTCCAAATCACTGCACATGTACTCTACTTTCAAATTGCAATTTTTGTAAATAAAATCTTGTCCAGGGGCTCTGCAATAATTTAACACAAGATGTCACTTTGTACTATTGGCCTCATGGCCATATCTACGAAATAAACCTGTCTTTCTGTCTGTCTGTCTGTCTGTCTGTCTGTCTGTCTGGTATACCCAATATATGGTTTCATTGCATGTAATTTATTTACACCCACTTGGGTGTCCCACTTCTTCTGAATCAGATCACGGATATACGATCTAATGGAACCTTTATAATCAGTGTAGGGAATAAGTAGTGGTGTCACAGGTTTGTTGCGTGCTGCCTTAGCAGCATGACCGGCCATTGCGTTACCAGAAATGCCTACGTGGCTGGGTAACCAACAGAAGACGATGTCTTATTGGCCAGTAGCAAGATTATGATACAATTCAATAATTTCAATTAAAAATGGATGTTTACAAGAAATATTTAGCCTGAAGGCAAGAAAGAGAATCTGAATAGAGTATATACTGTTTATGTTATGGGTGTCTTTGAATATATTGAAGAGCCGTTAGTATGGTGCATTTTACTC
Source organism: Haliotis asinina (assembly GCF_037392515.1). Lineage (NCBI taxonomy): Eukaryota > Metazoa > Mollusca > Gastropoda > Lepetellida > Haliotidae > Haliotis > Haliotis asinina. The sequence continues at coordinate 16,082,291 of NC_090284.1, forward strand.
AGGTATAGACTGTTTACTGGAAATCATGCGAAGCAAGTTTCAAAAACCAAAGTGAAACCAAACAATGATACTTTTAAAACAAACCGAGTGGCAGAGCCTCTAAAGGGGAGAAGACAAGATCCAGATATACAATAGGTTTGGATCCCTTGAAGCCATGGACGTGCCTGAAAACATCCAGCACAGCGCACATAGTCTGTCACCCTCTCGAAAGTCAAGGGGTAGATCCCCAATAAAACCCCCAAAGAAATAGTTTCTTCGAACATTATACAGAGTACATTGATGAATTCGTTAACGATATCATAAATAGCGAGTACAGCGGCGCTTTTATTGATGAGACCATAAATGGACTATCAATTCTTCTGTTTGCGGATGATGTAGCTATATTTGGTGACAGCGTTGTGAGACTGCAGAAAAAGATTGATGTCTTAGAACAGTATTGTACTAAATGGGGACTGGAAATTAACACAAATAAGACAAAGGTTATTGTTTTCAAAAAAGGTGGCAGAATAGCTAAAACAGAAAAATGGTCAATTGGAACAGAGAAACTAGAAACTGTCTCCTATTATAAGTATCTGGGATTAACGTTGTCTTGTAGAAAATGTATTCACAAAAGCTTGCGATGTTTTATGTAAGCAAGCAGAGAAAGCATTGTTTCCTATTAAGAAATTCATGTACAGATACAAAAGAATACCGTTTGATAGTCTCTTCCAAATCTTAGGTTGTAAAATCCAACCTATATTATTGTATGGAGCAGAAATTTGGGGAATTGTTATCCGCCATGACATAGATAAAGTACACTCAAAATTCTGTAAAAACGTACTACACGTTGGTTATCATACACCGAACAAGGCGGTTTTAGCCGAATGTGGGAGATATCCTCTGCGTGTAAACTACATGTCACGAGTTGTTTCATTTTGGGTACGTCTGCTTCGGCAACCGGATTCACGTTACTCGCGTCGCGTGTACGATATGCTTAAACGTTTAGCCGATAACGGGGATGTCAACTGGGCTTCGGCAGTACGGTCAATACTATTTCAACATGGCTTTGCTTATGTATGGCTATACCAAAACGTTGGGAAGTGTGAGGTGTTTCTAAATATTTTCAAACAACGTTGTAAAGACATATACTACCAGGAATGGGCAGAGGATATAAGGGACTCCAAATCACTGCACATGTACTCTACTTTCAAATTGCAATTTTTGTAAATAAAATCTTGTCCAGGGGCTCTGCAATAATTTAACACAAGATGTCACTTTGTACTATTGGCCTCATGGCCATATCTACGAAATAAACCTGTCTGTCTGTCTGTCTGTCTGTCTGTCTGTCTGTCTGGTATACCCAATATATGGTTTCATTGCATGTAATTTATTTACACCCACTTGGGTGTCCCACTTCTTCTGAATCAGATCACGGATATACGATCTAATGGAACCTTTATAATCAGTGTAGGGAATAAGTAGTGGTGTCACAGGTTTGTTGCGTGCTGCCTTAGCAGCATGACCGGCCATTGCGTTACCAGAAATGCCTACGTGGCTGGGTAACCAACAGAAGACGATGTCTTATTGGCCAGTAGCAAGATTATGATACAATTCAATAATTTCAATTAAAAATGGATGTTTACAAGAAATATTTAGCCTGAAGGCAAGAAAGAGAATCTGAATAGAGTATATACTGTTTATGTTATGGGTGTCTTTGAATATATTGAAGAGCCGTTAGTATGGTGCATTTTACTCAGGTATAGACTGTTTACTGGAAATCATGCGAAGCAAGTTTCAAAAACCAAAGTGAAACCAAACAATGATACTTTTAAAACAAACCGAGTGGCAGAGCCTCTAAAGGGGAGAAGACAAGATCCAGATATACAATAGGTTTGGATCCCTTGAAGCCATGGACGTGCCTGAAAACATCCAGCACAGCGCACATAGTCTGTCACCCTCTCGAAAGTCAAGGGGTAGATCCCCAATAAAACCCCCAAAGAAATAGTTTCTTCGAACATTATACAGAGTACATTGATGAATTAGTTAACGATATCATAAATAGCGAGTACAGCGGCGCTTTTATTGATGAGACCATAAATGCACTATCAATTCTTCTGTTTGCGGATGATGTAGCTATATTTGGTGACAGCGTTGTGAGACTGCAGAAAAAGATTGATGTCTCAGAACAGTATTGTACTAAATGGGGACTGGAAATTAACACAAATAAGACAAAGGTTATTGTTTTCAAAAAAGGTGGCAGAATAGCTAAAACAGAAAAATGGTCAATTGGAACAGAGAAACTAGAAACTGTCTCCTATTATAAGTATCTGGGATTAACGTTGTCTTGTAGAAAATGTATTCACAAAAGCTTGCGATGTTTTATGTAAGCAAGCAGAGAAAGCATTGTTTCCTATTAAGAAATTCATGTACAGATACAAAAGAATACCGTTTGATATTCTCTTCCAAATCTTTGGTTGTAAAATCCAACCTATATTATTGTATGGAGCAGAAATTTGGGGAATTGTTGTCCGCCATGACATAGATAAAGTACACTCAAAATTCTGTAAAAACGTACTACACGTTGGTTATCATACACCGAACAAGGCGGTTTTAGCCGAATGTGGGAGATATCCTCTGCGTGTAAACTACATGTCACGAGTTGTTTCATTTTGGGTACGTCTGCTTCGGCAACCGGATTCACGTTACTCGCGTCGCGTGTACGATATGCTTAAACGTTTAGCCGATAACGGGGATGTCAACTGGGCTTCGGCAGTACGGTCAATACTATTTCAACATGGCTTTGCTTATGTATGGCTATACCAAAACGTTGGGAAGTGTGAGGTGTTTCTAAATATTTTCAAACAACGTTGTAAAGACATATACTACCAGGAATGGGCAGAGGATATAAGGGACTCCAAATCACTGCACATGTACTCTACTTTCAAATTGCAATTTTTGTAAATAAAATCTTGTCCAGGGGCTCTGCAATAATTTAACACAAGATGTCACTTTGTACTATTGGCCTCATGGCCATATCTACGAAATAAACCTGTCTGTCTGTCTGTCTGTCTGTCTGTCTGGTATACCCAATATATGGTTTCATTGCATGTAATTTATTTACACCCACTTGGGTGTCCCACTTCTTCTGAATCAGATCACGGATATACGATCTAATGGAGCCTTTATAATCAGTGTAGGGAATAAGTAGTGGTGTCACAGGTTTGTTGCGTGCTGCCTTAGCAGCATGACCGGCCATTGCGTTACCAGAAATGCCTACGTGGCTGGGTAACCAACAGAAGACGATGTCTTATTGGCCAGTAGCAAGATTATGATACAATTCAATAATTTCAATTAAAAATGGATGTTTACAAGAAATATTTAGCCTGAAGGCAAGAAAGAGAATCTGAATAGAGTATATACTGTTTATGTTATGGGTGTCTTTGAATATATTGAAGAGCCGTTAGTATGGTGCATTTTACTCAGGTATAGACTGTTTACTGGAAATCATGCGAAGCAAGTTTCAAAAACCAAAGTGAAACCAAACAATGATACTTTTAAAACAAACCGAGTGGCAGAGCCTCTAAAGGGGAGAAGACAAGATCCAGATATACAATAGGTTTGGATCCCTTGAAGCCATGGACGTGCCTGAAAACATCCAGCACAGCGCACATAGTCTGTCACCCTCTCGAAAGTCAAGGGGTAGATCCCCAATAAAACCCCCAAAGAAATAGTTTCTTCGAACATTATACAGAGTACATTGATGAATTAGTTAACGATATCATAAATAGCGAGTACAGCGGCGCTTTTATTGATGAGACCATAAATGCACTATCAATTCTTCTGTTTGCGGATGATGTAGCCATATTTGGTGACAGCGTTGTGAGACTGCAGAAAAAGATTGATGTCTTAGAACAGTATTGTACTAAATGGGGACTGGAAATTAACACAAATAAGACAAAGGTTATTGTTTTCAAAAAAGGTGGCAGAATAGCTAAAACAGAAAAATGGTCAATTGGAACAGAGAAACTAGAAACTGTCTCCTATTATAAGTATCTGGGATTAACGTTGTCTTGTAGAAAATGTATTCACAAAAGCTTGCGATGTTTTATGTAAGCAAGCAGAGAAAGCATTGTTTCCTATTAAGAAATTCATGTACAGATACAAAAGAATACCGTTTGATATTCTCTTCCAAATCTTTGGTTGTAAAATCCAACCTATATTATTGTATGGAGCAGAAATTTGGGGAATTGTTATCCGCCATGACATAGATAAAGTACACTCAAAATTCTGTAAAAACGTACTACACGTTGGTTATCATACACCGAACAAGGCGGTTTTAGCCGAATGTGGGAGATATCCTCTGCGTGTAAACTACATGTCACGAGTTGTTTCATTTTGGGTACGTCTGCTTCGGCAACCGGATTCACGTTACTCGCGTCGTGTGTACGATATGCTTAAACGTTTAGCCGATAACGGGGATGTCAACTGGGCTTCGGCAGTACGGTCAGTACTATTTCAACATGGCTTTGCTTATGTATGGCTATACCAAAACGTTGGGAAGTGTGAGGTGTTTCTAAATATTTTCAAACAACGTTGTAAAGACATATACTACCAGGAATGGGCAGAGGATATAAGGGACTCCAAATCACTGCACATGTACTCTACTTTCAAATTGCAATTTTTGTAAATAAAATCTTGTCCAGGGGCTCTGCAATAATTTAACACAAGATGTCACTTTGTACTATTGGCCTCATGGCCATATCTACGAAATAAACCTGTCTGTCTGTCTGTCTGTCTGTCTGTCTGTCTGTCTGTCTGTCTGGTATACCCAATATATGGTTTCATTGCATGTAATTTATTTACACCCACTTGGGTGTCCCACTTCTTCTGAATCAGATCACGGATATACGATCTAATGGAACCTTTATAATCAGTGTAGGGAATAAGTAGTGGTGTCACAGGTTTGTTGCGTGCTGCCTTAGCAGCATGACCGGCCATTGCGTTACCAGAAATGCCTACGTGGCTGGGTAACCAACAGAAGACGATGTCTTATTGGCCAGTAGCAAGATTATGATACAATTCAATAATTTCAATTAAAAATGGATGTTTACAAGAAATATTTAGCCTGAAGGCAAGAAAGAGAATCTGAATAGAGTATATACTGTTTATGTTATGGGTGTCTTTGAATATATTGAAGAGCCGTTAGTATGGTGCATTTTACTCAGGTATAGACTGTTTACTGGAAATCATGCGAAGCAAGTTTCAAAAACCAAAGTGAAACCAAACAATGATACTTTTAAAACAAACCGAGTGGCAGAGCCTCTAAAGGGGCAGAAGACAAGATCTAGATATACAATAGGTTTGGATCCCTTGAAGCCATGGACGTGCCTGAAAACATCCAGCACAGCGCACATAGTCTGTCACCCTCTCGAAAGTCAAGGGGTAGATCCCCAATAAAACCCCCAAAGAAATAGTTTCTTCGAACATTATACAGAGTACATTGATGAATTAGTTAACGATATCATAAATAGCGAGTACAGCGGCGCTTTTATTGATGAGACCATAAATGCACTATCAATTCTTCTGTTTGCGGATGATGTAGCTATATTTGGTGACAGCGTTGTGAGACTGCAGAAAAAGATTGATGTCTTAGAACAGTATTGTACTAAATGGGGACTGGAAATTAACACAAATAAGACAAAGGTTATTGTTTTCAAAAAAGGTGGCAGAATAGCTAAAACAGAAAAATGGTCAATTGGAACAGAGAAACTAGAAACTGTCTCCTATTATAAGTATCTGGGATTAACGTTGTCTTGTAGAAAATGTATTCACAAAAGCTTGCGATGTTTTATGTAAGCAAGCAGAGAAAGCATTGTTTCCTATTAAGAAATTCATGTACAGATACAAAAGAATACCGTTTGATAGTCTCTTCCAAATCTTTGGTTGTAAAATCCAACCTATATTATTGTATGGAGCAGAAATTTGGGGAATTGTTATCTGCCATGACATAGATAAAGTACACTCAAAATTCTGTAAAAACGTACTACACGTTGGTTATCATACACCGAACAAGGCGGTTTTAGCCGAATGTGGGAGATATCCTCTGCGTGTAAACTACATGTCACGAGTTGTTTCATTTTGGGTACGTCTGCTTCGGCAACCGGATTCACGTTACTCGCGTCGCGTGTACGATATGCTTAAACGTTTAGCCGATAACGGGGATGTCAACTGGGCTTCGGCAGTACGGTCAATACTATTTCAACATGGCTTTGCTTATGTATGGCTATACCAAAACGTTGGGAAGTGTGAGGTGTTTCTAAATATTTTCAAACAACGTTGTAAAGACATATACTACCAGGAATGGGCAGAGGATATAAGGGACTCCAAATCACTGCACATGTACTCTACTTTCAAATTGCAATTTTTGTAAATAAAATCTTGTCCAGGGGCTCTGCAATAATTTAACACAAGATGTCACTTTGTACTATTGGCCTCATGGCCATATCTACGAAATAAACCTGTCTGTCTGTCTGTCTGTCTGTCTGTCTGTCTGTCTGTCTGTCTGGTATACCCAATATATGGTTTCATTGCATGTAATTTATTTACACCCACTTGGGTGTCCCACTTCTTCTGAATCAGATCACGGATATACGATCTAATGGAACCTTTATAATCAGTGTAGGGAATAAGTAGTGGTGTCACAGGTTTGTTGCGTGCTGCCTTAGCAGCATGACCGGCCATTGCGTTACCAGAAATGCCTACGTGGCTGGGTAACCAACAGAAGACGATGTCTTATTGGCCAGTAGCAAGATTATGATACAATTCAATAATTTCAATTAAAAATGGATGTTTACAAGAAATATTTAGCCTGAAGGCAAGAAAGAGAATCTGAATAGAGTATATACTGTTTATGTTATGGGTGTCTTTGAATATATTGAAGAGCCGTTAGTATGGTGCATTTTACTCAGGTATAGACTGTTTACTGGAAATCATGCGAAGCAAGTTTCAAAAACCAAAGTGAAACCAAACAATGATACTTTTAAAACAAACCGAGTGGCAGAGCCTCTAAAGGGGAGAAGACAAGATCCAGATATACAATAGGTTTGGATCCCTTGAAGCCATGGACGTGCCTGAAAACATCCAGCACAGCGCACATAGTCTGTCACCCTCTCGAAAGTCAAGGGGTAGATCCCCAATAAAACCCCCAAAGAAATAGCTTCTTCGAACATTATACAGAGTACATTGATGAATTAGTTAACGATATCATAAATAGCGAGTACAGCGGCGCTTTTATTGATGAGACCATAAATGCACTATCAATTCTTCTGTTTGCGGATGATGTAGCTATATTTGGTGACAGCGTTGTGAGACTGCAGAAAAAGATTGATGTCTTAGAACAGTATTGTACTAAATGGGGACTGGAAATTAACACAAATAAGACAAAGGTTATTGTTTTCAAAAAAGGTGGCAGAATAGCTAAAACAGAAAAATGGTCAATTGGAACAGAGAAACAAGAAACTGTCTCCTATTATAAGTATCTGGGATTAACGTTGTCTTGTAGAAAATGTATTCACAAAAGCTTGCGATGTTTTATGTAAGCAAGCAGAGAAAGCATTGTTTCCTATTAAGAAATTCATGTACAGATACAAAAGAATACCGTTTGATATTCTCTTCCAAATCTTTGGTTGTAAAATCCAACCTATATTATTGTATGGAGCAGAAATTTGGGGAATTGTTATCCGCCATGACATAGATAAAGTACACTCAAAATTCTGTAAAAACGTACTACACGTTGGTTATCATACACCGAACAAGGCGGTTTTAGCCGAATGTGGGAGATATCCTCTGCGTGTAAACTACATGTCACGAGTTGTTTCATTTTGGGTACGTCTGCTTCGGCAACCGGATTCACGTTACTGGCGTCGTGTGTACGATATGCTTAAACGTTTAGCCGATAACGGGGATGTCAACTGGGCTTCGGCAGTACGGTCAATACTATTTCAACATGGCTTTGCTTATGTATGGCTATACCAAAACGTTGGGAAGTGTGAGGTGTTTCTAAATATTTTCAAACAACGTTGTAAAGACATATACTACCAGGAATGGGCAGAGGATATAAGGGACTCCAAATCACTGCACATGTACTCTACTTTCAAATTGCAATTTTTGTAAATAAAATCTTGTCCAGGGGCTCTGCAATAATTTAACACAAGATGTCACTTTGTACTATTGGCCTCATGGCCATATCTACGAAATAAACCTGTCTGTCTGTCTGTCTGTCTGTCTGTCTGTCTGTCTGGTATACCCAATATATGGTTTCATTGCATGTAATTTATTTACACCCACTTGGGTGTCCCACTTCTTCTGAATCAGATCACGGATATACGATCTAATGGAACCTTTATAATCAGTGTAGGGAATAAGTAGTGGTGTCACAGGTTTGTTGCGTGCTGCCTTAGCAGCATGACCGGCCATTGCGTTACCAGAAATGCCTACGTGGCTGGGTAACCAACAGAAGACGATGTCTTATTGGCCAGTAGCAAGATTATGATACAATTCAATAATTTCAATTAAAGATGGATGTTTACAAGAAATATTTAGCCTGAAGGCAAGAAAGAGAATCTGAATAGAGTATATACTGTTTATGTTATGGGTGTCTTTGAATATATTGAAGAGCCGTTAGTATGGTGCATTTTACTCAGGTATAGACTGTTTACTGGAAATCATGCGAAGCAAGTTTCAAAACCCAAAGTGAAACCAAACAATGATACTTTTAAAACAAACCGAGTGGCAGAGCCTCTAAAGGGGCAGAAGACAAGATCTAGATATACAATGGGTTTGGATCCCTTGAAGCTATGGACGTGCCTGAAAACATCCAGCACAGCGCACATAGTCTGTCACCCTCTCGAAAGTCAAGGGGTAGATCCCCAATAAAACCCCCAAAGAAATAGTTTCTTCGAACATTATACAGAGTACATTGATGAATTAGTTAACGATATCATAAATAGCGAGTACAGCGGCGCTTTTATTGATGAGACCATAAATGCACTATCAATTCTTCTGTTTGCGGATGATGTAGCTATATTTGGTGACAGCGTTGTGAGACTGCAGAAAAAGATTGATGTCTTAGAACAGTATTGTACTAAATGGGGACTGGAAATTAACACAAATAAGACAAAGGTTATTGTTTTCAAAAAAGGTGGCAGAATAGCTAAAACAGAAAAATGGTCAATTGGAACAGAGAAACTAGAAACTGTCTCCTATTATAAGTATCTGGGATTAACGTTGTCTTGTAGAAAATGTATTCACAAAAGCTTGCGATGTTTTATGTAAGCAAGCAGAGAAAGCATTGTTTCCTATTAAGAAATTCATGTACAGATACAAAAGAATACCGTTTGATAGTCTCTTCCAAATCTTAGGTTGTAAAATCCAACCTATATTATTGTATGGAGCAGAAATTTGGGGAATTGTTATCCGCCATGACATAGATAAAGTACACTCAAAATTCTGTAAAAACGTACTACACGTTGGTTATCATACACCGAACAAGGCGGTTTTAGCCGAATGTGGGAGATATCCTCTGCGTGTAAACTACATGTCACGAGTTGTTTCATTTTGGGTACGTCTGCTTCGGCAACCGGATTCACGTTACTCGCGTCGCGTGTACGATATGCTTAAACGTTTAGCCGATAACGGGGATGTCAACTGGGCTTCGGCAGTACGGTCAATACTATTTCAACATGGCTTTGCTTATGTATGGCTATACCAAAACGTTGGGAAGTGTGAGGTGTTTCTAAATATTTTCAAACAACGTTGTAAAGACATATACTACCAGGAATGGGCAGAGGATATAAGGGACTCCAAATCACTGCACATGTACTCTACTTTCAAATTAGACATTGCTCCAGAACTGTATTTGACTGCACTCTCTTCTCAACATCTGCGCAGAGTTTTAAACAAATTTAGATGAGGCTCCACTAATCTGAAAGTAGTTGGGTATAGAAGATCTAAAGACACTGACCTTAGTTTAGCCATGTGCGACTATTGCAAATATACACCAGAGGATGAGTATCATGTGCTGATGAAATGTCCTCTTTATGCAGCAGAAAGAACCCACTATATACCAAGTATCTATTCCATGAACCCGGATATAGAAAAATTTATACATCTTCTAAATACTAAGAACCATAACATTATACTCCGTCTTGCAATTTTTGTAAATAAAATCTTGTCCAGGGGCTCTGCAATAATTTAACACAAGATGTCACTTTGTACTATTGGCCTCATGGCCATATCTACGAAATAAACCTGTCTGTCTGTCTGTCTGGTATACCCAATATATGGTTTCATTGCATGTAATTTATTTACACCCACTTGGGTGTCCCACTTCTTCTGAATCAGATCACGGATATACGATCTGATGGTACCTTTATAATCAGTGTAGGGAATAAGAAGTGGTGTCACAGGTTTGTTGCGTGCTGCCTTAGCAGCATGACCGGCCATTGCGTTACCAGAAATGCCTACGTGGCTGGGTAACCAACAGAAGACGATGTCTTATTGGCCAGTAGCAAGATTATGATACAATTCAATAATTTCAATTACAATGTTTACAAGAAATATTTAGCCTGAAGGCAAGAAAGAGAATCTGAATAGATTATATACTGTTTATGTTATGGGTGTCTTTGAATATATTGAAGAGCCGTTAGTATGGTGCATTTTACTCAGGTATAGACTGTTTACTGGAAATCATGCGAAGCAAGTTTCAAAAACCAAAGTGAAACCAAACAATGATACTTTTAAAACAAACCGAGTGGCAGAGCCTCTAAAGGGGCAGAAGACAAGATCTAGATATACAATAGGTTTGGATCCCTTGAAGCCATGGACGTGCCTGAAAACATCCAGCACAGCGCACATAGTCTGTCACCCTCTCGAAAGTCAAGGGGTAGATCCCCATTAAAAACCCCAAAGAAATAATTTCTTCGAACATTATACAGTGGAACTGCAGAGGCCTTCAAAATAATTTGCGTGAGCTACATCTACTAGACCACGACTTTCAACTGTCAGCAATCTGCTTACAAGAAACGCATCTGAAGCAGACAGATTCTTTAAACGTTCGTCAGTTCAGCGCATATCATTATTATTCTCCTGCTGATAATAGGGCCACGGGAGGATCATCCATTCTTGTCAGAAATGGCGTTATACACAGTCACGTGACACTCAAAGCAAACCTTCAGGCAGTTGCAGTGCGACTTACGTTGAACATTACACTTACTCTGTGTTCATTGTACATTCCGCCATCATCAACTTTTATTCTGGCTGATCTTCAATCACTCTATGATGAACTTCCCAAACCATGTGTACTCATGGGCGATCCGAATGGCCACAACCCGGGGGAGTGCGACCACCAACACTAAAATTATTGGTAGAATTATTGATGATTTTATTTCAGATAATAATTTATGTATATACAATGATGGTGCAGATACATATTTACATCCTGGAACAGGAACATATTCAATAGCCTTGACCTTTCAATAACTGACTCCAGCTTACTTAATCAATGTGAATGGTCAGTCCACGATGACCTTTGTGGAAGTGACCATTTTCCTAATATACTTAAACGTGTGACCCCATCTGAGACACCTCCATTATCCAGATGGAATTTTAAAAATGCTAACTGGCCTATATATGAAACAGTGTGCTGAAAAACTTAAACCTGAACATTTTATTGCTGTTCCTGATGCTATCAAGTGCTTTCCTGATGAACTAAATAAACATTGCTGATGAGTGTATTCCAAAGTCCTCTGCAATTCCACATATTCGAAAATCGTGGTTCAACGATGGCTGCAAACAAGCTAGGAAGGCAAATAGAAAAGTAGAACATTATTTCCGTCGCCATAACATGGTGCAAAACTTAAATGAATTAAAATTTTTAAATGCTAAAGCACGGCGTACCTTTAAGGAGAACAAACGCCAATCTTGGCAAAATTATGAATCCAAAATAAATTCTCGGACACCCATGTCCAAGGTATGGAACATGGTCTAGAAAATTAAAGGTAAAGGTATTAAATCTAGTGTCCATCATCTTAAACATGGAGATCAATTACTTACGGATAAATAAAATATTGCAAATAAACTGGGTGAAACCCTCGTTAAACACTCTTCATCTTCGAATTATGTACCTAAATTCCAGCAGTATCAAAGACATCAAGAAAAGAAAACTATCAATTTCAATTCTGATAATGGCGAAGACTATGATGAACGATTTTGTATCCATGAGCCCTATACCGCTCTTGACCAAGCCCACAATACTGGTACAGGAGCTGATAACATACACTATGAACCCTTGAAGCATTTACCAGAATCCTGTCTTCAAACTCTGTTGACTATTTTTGATGATATTTGGACATCGGGTAACTTTCCTCCCTCATGGCGTGACGCTATAGTAGTACCAATACCTAAACCTGGATGTGACCATACGGATCCGTCCAATTAGTGGCTCTATCACCCGAAGGTGAAAACAATGATGCGCATTAAAATGACGAAGGTCAAATGTGTCTGTTTTATATATGTCTCTTGGAGACATATCGCCGAAGGTGGAAATTCTTGGATTAATAGCTGTAATTCATGTAAATTAGTCCTCAATCCTCTGCAGTTGCACTGTACAATATTATTGTACAATATATTGAGGATCTACCCCGCACTCTTTTGGAGGGCGACAACCTCTGTGTTGTAGAATGGACTTTTTCAGAAACGTCCATTTTTTCAAGAGACCCATATTTACTGAACAATATTATTTTGTGACCCTCTAGGAGCTCTGCCACTTTACTGTTTTGAAGCATCAGGCTTAGGCTTAGATTTACTTTTAGCACTTTGTTGACTATCAGCTGTCGATTGAGACTTTGAGTGTGACTGAGATGTTTCTGATCAGGAGAAGATTTCGATGTACCGAGTTATTCCTCAGTCTGAGATGATATAGCAGGGTACAAAAGCTATGGAGAGTCGCAATTTACCCAAGGCAAGGTAGTCTGACAGCCTGTGGTTGATGTTGTTATTTTAGAGGTAGACTCCGATGATGCTTTTGCTACTGTAGCATAACTTTCTGGAAGGTCAGATCTCATTTCCAGGTTTTTTTCCCTCGGAAAATGAGATATTTTGAGTAGATTTTATTTTCTTGATCTACCTTGCTCTTTCCAAATAGGCCACTGTTTAGAAAATGAGGAAAGCTCGCCTGGCTCGCCTAAAATCACTGTCTCAATCTTCTGTTGTGTGTGTTTTCTCACCACAGTGAGCACACACAACTAACAATGTGCAAGTAGTGACACTGTGTCCATATTTCTGACATTTAAAACACCCGAGCTGGTTGGGAATGTAGGTGTCAGCGTGAATGTTACAGTAACCTGCCTTCACTGCTTTGGGTGCATTTGGAGATGAAAATGTAAACAGATGCGTATTTTTTCTTGGTTGAGTTGAAAAGCGCTTGACATAGAGTACACCTTAATTTCGTCATTTCTGATACTATATCAAGGTCCGACATATGATCAAACAATTGATCACGATCTCTAACGATACCTCTACTTGTGTTCAAGGTTTTGTCTACAGAGACCGTGAAAGATTTGATGTTCATCAGATAAGTTGATTGTTTTGTTTTCGCGCACTCAACTGACAATGCACCCGAACGTAAGCGTCTAATGTTTTTAAAATCCCCAGCAATACCATGAATACCATTGGATACAGCAAAGGGGTTCAACTTCAATGGTATCGTGTCAGGAGTCTCAATCACAATGAAACTCGGCCAATACTCAGTCGATGCATACGGTCTGGGGTCAGTATCAACAGGGTCATTTTCAAGTGGACGTTTTGTTTTTTGGGGATGGAAATTTATGAGCCATGGTTAGTGTAATATGGTTCATCATCCGAGCTCCCCACCCATCACGGAGTATCACAATGGCAATGCTAAAGCAAGCGTGCCTCCAGCTTGCAGCACCAAGGATACCCGGATGATATACACCAGCAGGAGAATTGAAAGATTAATAATTCCACCAGATTAATCCATGAGCCACCGCCTTCTGGACATAGGACTCAAGGCAAAGTGCAGAACAAGATAATTCAAAATCAAAAATATGTTAGACGGTAACGCCAAGACCAAAGTTACACCAACTCCAAATGATATTTGTGCAATGATAAATATAATTATAATCCATGGACAGGGCTTGGCATGACCAGCCCATTGCTTGAACCGGGCCCATTCAACCATCCGTCTAGGTGTGAAGTCAGGGCCAAAGTGGTGGATTAGGCAATAGGGACATAGTTGCCGGCCCCTATTGCCCTCAACCACCAGGATCCCTTCCTCCACCGACACAGGGCCGTAACCCACGGCAAACGGGTTAGTGGACCAAATATCAACCCGGGTCCACAACGGGGGTGAACGACTCTCAGCGTTACCCAGCACCCACCACGAGGAGGTGACCATTCACCGGTGCCTTTTGTTGGCTACGGAGCCACGTTGGTATTTCTGGGAACATACTGGCTGATCTTGCTGCCAAGGTAGCATATAACATATCTTTGACACCACTTCTTATTCCATACTCACATTACAAAGCTAGCATGAGAACTTACATCCCTGATCTTATGAAAACGGAACGGGACACCCAAGTTGGTATCAATAAATTACATGAAACCATAGGGACCATAGGGACCTACTTTGGTTGTCAGTCCAGAATTGAAGAGGTCATTTTGTGACGATGTCGTATTGGCCATACAAGATACACTCATGTATACCTATCAAAAGGTGAGAATCTTCCTTTTTGTATCCCCTGTGATGAGATAGTCACGGTCAAGCGTATCATGCTTGACTGTGTTGAACTCTTCATTACTATAAATAAATATTTCAATGTCAAAACTGTTAATGATCTTTTTCCCACTGTTAGTACTCATTTGTTTCGGGTTTTTTTTGGTTGTTGTTTTTGTTTTCGTTGTTTTTAAAGAAATTAATTTCATGGATGAATTTTTATTAATATGTTCTGTAAATAGATGTATTTTTATGATTGATAGTGTAGATTAGTAACTAGAATTCTTTATGGCTGTACCCTCAAAGGGGGTTGAAGTATTGTAAAATTATTGTCCTCCTGAGAGGGTACGTAAGTCCCAAAACGTTCAAAGTCAATGTAAACTTGCCAGGGTGTTTAAGCGTAGTTTCTCTGTTATTTTAATTTTGGCTAAAATGTCTCATCATCGCCAGCGGCTGAGGGGATGGTGTAAAATATAACTAGGGTCCGTGCAGGTAGCAAAGGTCCCTATGGTCCCAAGTGTGGCCTGTTTTTATACTGTATTGTCCATATAATGTCAGTCAGTTTTAACTTTCCACGCTAGTTGTAATGCTAATTGTGATATTCTAGTTGTTTTACCGTCCTTCGTCGACAGGTTTTATAATATACATATGGTCCTTTTCATTGTTAAAAGTCACGATATGGCTGAAATATTGCCGATGTTACTTTAAATATTATTTCACTCACTCAATCTTCTTTTGTTTGTCTACCTGGCCATGTTGATATTTCTGAGAACACAATGGCTTCCAAGGCAGTACACAACAAATCTGTGAGGCCACTTCATATTCCATGCTCTCATTAGAAAGCTAGCATTAGAACTTTCATCCTTTATCTGATGAAAAGGAAGTGGGACACACATGTAGGTATTTATAAATTACATGAAATTAAAAAAAATACATGAAATAAAAGTTATATTGGTTACGCCTGCTTGGGTTGTCAGTCTAGATTTGAAGGTCATTTTGCGACGATGTCGCACTGGCTATACGCGCTATGTACGCGAAAACATCTGTTAAAAGGTGAAGATCCTCCATATTGTATCCCTTGTCATAGTCAAGCATCTCTTGCTTGAAATTCGCCATCATGAAGGATAAATATTTCCATATTAGAACTGTTAAGAATATTTTTAATACTGTTAATATATATTTAATTCTTGGTTTTTAAAAGAAAATGATTTAATTAATGAATTTCGATTAACATGTTCTGTAGAAAGATGTGTTTTAATGATTGGTTGTAGATGTGTTTTAATGATTGGCTGTCTAGATTAGCAACTGTCTTGATTGTTAGTGGCAGTACGTTCAAAGGGGGTTAAAATATCGTAAAATATTTGTTCCCATGAGAGTGTACGTAAGACCCAAAACTTTCAAATTAAAAAAAGTGAAATTTAAGCATATGAACTTTTTAAATGTAGAATTTTGTCATTTTATTTTTCGGCTACTATAATCACCAGTGGCTAAGGAGACGGTTTAAATCCAGCTATGGTCCATGCAGGTAGTGAAAGCTCTTGCGTAAGTCTCCATGGTTCCTGGTGTGGTGATCCATCCTCAGTTGTTGGCGATCTATAGCCCAGTTTTACACTGTATTGTCCAAAATGCTTTGATCCTTTTAAGGATATCTGCTACCTAATTTTAACCCAATCTGTGATAATCTGGGTCTTTACTCTCCGTCGTCGACAGGGTTTTATATTGTGAAGTTACACCTAGTTTTAGTCATGATATGGCTAAAAAATACCCGATGTGACTTTAAATCTTAACTCACTCGCGTGAGGGTCTGAAGTTTAACATTGAAAAGCCTCACTCAGTACTTAAATGTTCCCGTCACGATGTGGCTGACATATTGCCGATGTGACGTTAAATCACTGGGTATTTACACGTCGTTTTATCTTGTCATTTAAAGTAGTCGGTTTATAATTCAACTGATATCGAGCTTCGTTAAAAGTATTATTCAACGCTCACGTCAATTCACGAATCAATGTTTCACTTCAAAAAGACTGGTATGTCATACAGTATAGATACAATGTCACAAAGACAATGCATAATACGAACACTATAACATCATGAAATCTGACTTAATGATACGATGCTATCTAATATCAATCGTGCGTTTGTATGGCTTGCACCTCCACAGCTGGACAGTGAGTGAGTTAAAATTTAACTGGACAGTTTAGCTGCGTGTATGGGACAGTTACTGCGTCAGCCTTTTTAAACGCTTAATGCCACATTTACATCGTAAGATATACGGTTCATGAATGACACAAGTAATATGTAAATGAAAAACAGATATCTAGGTTTTTTATTGTCACTCATGATGACAACCGTTAGTGTTTATTGTTCAAAGGTTGCCCGAATCTGGGGTCCGATAAAGGCCCAGGAAACGTTCCTCTCTTGATCGCCTTGTCAGAATACAGTCAATGACCATGCTTAATTTGAAAGCCATCATAGTGAAAAGTGAAGCTAGGACACGGGCAGGGGCATGGTACAAAGAAACTGACGATCGAACATCGTGAAGTGAAGTCATCCATAAGTGAATATTGGCCAAAACAACTCCCTGCAGCAAAATGACGTGGCTGAACTGGACCATTGCGATTTAGACAATAAAGTCACGAGCTTGCGAAATCTTACCGCACAAGGCAGAAAAAAGCCTCTAATTGACGTAAGACTGGTGTCTGTTTATAAACCACTTGACACAAGAATCAATAGAACTAATTAACATGTGGCCCTTGGAGAATCCACCTACATGTTCAGCGAGTACGGAATATTGTGTGCGTGTGGGTGGGAAATGTTTGCATTAAGCTTCATAAGCAATATTGCGGGCACACGGTGTTTCTCAGAGATCGATCTAATTCTGAAGGAGGTTACAGTATAAGCCAGTCTAAAGTATATAATAGAGAGATCCTTGAGAGAGATGCAACAGGCAACAGATCCTTGAAATAAGATCAGTTTTCTTAGCCATCATGTCAGTGTTTACTGACTCCAAAAGAGTCTATAGAATTGACTAAATTGGATGTGTTTTCTTTCTTCACAAGCCGGTAAGCCCTAGTTCAACACCATGTTGACCATTGATTAAATCCGTAACTGTTAGGATAGTACCACGATATTATATCAGTTTCCCATATTTCACATTAGTGTGGGAAATGATGGGAACCGAGCTAGGGTTAGATATAATTTGCTTTAAGTGTAATGACACTCCTTTTCAGATAGATTTGTACAGAAATAGTTGGTGTGCTTAGACTTATGTAGATGACAGCATATTATTTTAGTTTTCGAGGAACGAACAAGGACGTCCTACAAAACAGAAAACAGAACACTAAGTTGTCAAAGTGTTTATGACGATTTTTTAAAAATGTTAGTTTCTTGTAATGTTCAAGTGGTGCTTTCACAGCAGATGGTGGAGAAACGTAATATTTTACACAGATTCTCTATTAAATGTGATAGGGGTTCACTTCATCAAAGTTATTTTCAAACATAAAATCATGGGATCGTTAGCCAGCTTTCAAGTCCCTACAGTTAAGTTAAGTGAGTTAATATTTAACGTCACATCGGCAATGTCTCAGCCATATCGTGACAAGAACATTTAATACTGAAATGAAATATATGTATACTTTAAAAACCTGTCAACGAAGGACAGTGAAATAACTAGACTATCACAAATGGGATTAAAACTAGCGTGGAAAGTTAAAACTAATATCCCTATTCGGACAATACAATAAAAAATCAGGCTATAGATTGCCAACAACTGAAGGTAGATCACCATAATAGGGACCATGGGGACTTACAGTGCCTTTGCTACTTGCATGGACCTTAGTTGTATTTACATCATCCCCTCAGTTGTTAGCAATTTACACACATCTAGCCAAAAGTTAAAACGTTAACTGTAAAATACTTATCCCTTGTGATGGAGAATATATATATATATATATATATATATATATATATATATATGACACCAGCATTAGGGAGACCAAATGTATGTAAAAACCAGCATTAGGGAGACCGCAAAATACTTATCCCTTGTGATGGAGAATATATATATATATATATATAGACTTATATATATATATATATATACTTATCCCTTGTGATGGAGAATATATATATATATATATATAGACTTATATATATATATATATATATATATATATATATATATATATATATATATATATATATATATATATATATATATGACACCAGCATTAGGGAGACCAAATGTATGTAAAAACCAGCATTAGGGAGACCGCAAACTTAGGGAGACCGAAATCCGGTCTCCCTAATTTTCAGGCAACCGGTTATTGCATAAAATAGCACCTTTTCCACAACTTTGGGGGGGTTATAGTTCATGTTCACATTGTCTTTAACATCATCAAACGAAAGTAATTTTTTGGTGTCTTTAAAATGCTACATTTACATCAGAAGCGACAGTCGCATATATATACAAGTATTTAAAAATACGCCTTAGGGAGACCAACCCAAAAAGGCAAATAAGTGCATTATTTGGGTATATATGTTTAATTCTGACCCAGTGAATTAGTACAAGTGTTTTTATTTCTAATTTTTGTCAGGAAAACAAAACTGTAGGTTACTATTAAATGAAAACAAAAATTCGGACCGTGAAACGGCGGTCGTGTTGCCTCGAATCGAGACCGACCTACCGGCGCCACACTTGCTTTTCTGTGAATGTTTCAGTGAAAAAAATAAACCCGGGACACATCGTTGTCGTCATTTTCAAAGTAAGACACAATTACACAACAATGTAGATCTACAGTTTGGTGTTTTTTCCTTGACACTTTAAATACCGTTTGTGCGGTGCTTCAATCGTTTCGGACTTTTGACGATGGCGGCCATTTAGCTGCCGCTGCTGTTTTCGAGGGAATCTTTGGTTGCTTGTGCTGTGTCGACCTTACCGAAGATTTTTCCAAGGTATGTGTTATCTGGTTGTTGTTTTCATTCAATTATTTAATGTGAGGGTTAGTGTGTTGTGACAACTGAAAGATAATAAGCGTGTCATTTACACCCGGACATTCCTGCAGTTGACACGGGAGCTCGGTTTCAGTTTTCGTTCACTGACATTTGAGGTTGTCATGTTTTCGGACACTGACAGATTACAAAGAAACGATAAAACAAATTGTATGCATATAGTAGTTAGTACGGTTTTAATACCCACACGTAGAGCTACCTCTGTCACAATTTGAAAATCAATATGATTTTCGATGTATTGAACATTGACGATTGAGGTCATCAGCAATCAGGTTGAGGAAACGTATCTGCCTATATAATGTTGGCACAGCGGGATATTATAGGTCGTCCTGCCTATTTTGCTATAGGCCAATCGGATTATAGTTGGACTTATGTCTAATAATTTCACAAACTATCAATTTCCGCCCAAACAATCACAGAGATGAAAAGTTAAACTTAATGGGCCTCCTCAGTCTAAACAAACCCAATGTTTTTGGACAAAATTGAAATTGATATAATGTTCAAGAATGGATGTTTCATTAAGAACACAATTTTTCAAAGATTTTCCTTCTGCCAACTAAGACTGACTCTATATGTCATTGATTTTCAGTGAAAATTGTCAGAAATGTTATAGACTTATATTTAATTAGAAATTTCCGAACTCCATGTGATGAAAATTGTCAAAAAGGGTTTGAATGAAAACCTTAGGGCATCAAAACTTGAATCGTATCAATGTTAAAAATTTCAGTGTCAGTTATAACAAATGTTAAATATAAAATGTTTGTTGAACTTAATTCTGTGGGTCGTGTTATTTTTTCAGTAGGTCAGACAGACATCTGAAACTTACAGGACCCAATGTCATGTTACTTAGATGTACACCATCGTGAACACTGGTTGCATGGATTGATAGAAGCATCTAACTCATTTACATAATCACCCTATGCATACCATACATTACATCTCTATCAGAAATATTTACAGAAAAATAAATACTGAAATGAGCTAAAGTAGCAAAAACCTTCTTTAAATAACTTTTCCTTCAGCAAAAAAAATGGGGCGATGGGGTAGCCTAGTGGTTAAAGTGTTTGCTTGTCATGGTGGAGACCCGGGTTTGATTCCCCACATGGGTACAATGTGATATTGCTGGAATATTGCTAAAAGTGGAGTAAAACTAAACTCAGTCAATCAATTCAGCAAAAACCTTATCCAGTTTTGTAGTTGTTATTATTAAGACTTAAATACCCATCTCTTTTACACATTAGCTGTTGTAATCAACATTTGCCTAGTTCATTAAATGAAAATGCATGCAAACTTGAGATTTATGACAAACATTTTACTGACAAATATTAAACAGTAACTAATTTCATAGTTGGTATTGCATGCTTGTTTTTCAGCTACTAAAATATTAATGTGAACAACTTTTCGCTGTAATTCAGACAAAATAAGCTTAAACTAAGCTTATTTATATTGTTGCACTTGCCATGTAGACAGGGTTGAGAACAGTGTTTGCCCATGACATGAAAATTTAGGAGTCAACTTGGCTTTCTAATATGAGAGGGAGTCATGGATATGTTTTGTGGAGTCAACTTCAGTATGGAACTTTCATCAAGACATCAATAGTGATTGATTAAATACAATAAATAAACAAAGTAAAGCAGGTCATGTAATTAATTAGCACTGAGCAGTTAAGTGGCAAACAATAAACAAAGTAATTTTAAACAAAGGCAAATTACAAGCTTAGATTGTCTGAACTTATGGTGCAGTAGCATTGCATCAACAGTGATGCAAGCTTTTAAATTCTCTGCGTATATATATATGAGATAGTTTGTGCATCAAATATGCATGTTTTCTGTGCAAGGTCAAACACTGGCTGAGACTGGAATTGTAAAGTGATGTGTGATTGAATGGGTTAAACACCTGGAGCTCTAATCACATTATATAGACGCAACACTGAGGCCAGCCTGAACCTTAGTGATGTAAATATTCCCAAAAGGGAAACAATTTGCATGTACTTTTATCAAGTAAAATTTCTCCACCAAATTCATTTTGAAACCTATTATCAGCTTATTAAACTGTTGGCAGATATCCACAATGTCTAAACAAGGACCCTTTAAAAGAGCATCAACCATATTTTGGACATTGGCAGAAGCTGATGATAATTTGATAACAGTAAAACCCAAAGTGTCTCTGCATTGATAATAAATATCCTGCCACATCATTATGTATAAAAGTACACTACATCTTCAGAAAGAAAAGAACATAAATTGGTTTTTATTTCCATCTTTGAACAGTGCACGCTTAAAGGAATCATAAGTGTGGAAAATTATTTCATCCTAAAAGGCTGTAGGGTAGCCTAGTGGGTAAAGTTTCATCACTTGTCACAACAAAGACTCAGGTTTGATGCCCCAAATGGGCACAATGTGTGAAGCCCGTGTCTGGTGTCCATGCCATGATAATGCTAGAAATTTGCTTTAAGGATTGTAAAACTAAACCCACTCTCTCATCACAATACTTCATGGTTTACAACTTTTATTGATGAGAAATAATGTTCCAGCATTTTTGGTATGAATACACAATGCTGAATAGAAAGTGGTCAAATGTATCCTGTTATATTTGTAGTTACACTTTTTCTGTAAAGCACCTATGTAAGTACTTTTGTTAATAGACAGTCACATGATGTTTAGCTGCCGTAGAAATTGGCAGCTTTTTTGAGCTTATATGATTGTATGACCAACACCCATGGAACTGAAGGGCAGTTAGGAGGATTAGATGGTCAGAATTGCAAGTTGATGCATATCCCAGTTGTGTAGATTAATACACATGAAATCATTCCTTCATTATTTATGCACCATTACCACATAGCTTGAATATTAATGAGTGTATTGTTAAACAAAAACAACATGTGACTGACACTTATTTTTCTGCTTACAACAATCTGTCACTATTATCGACAGTGCGTGATTATTGGACCCAGTCATGTCTATGTAGAATTTAATTCAAACATTTGCAGAATTGTATGATTTCTTATGGAAATATTTTACGAATCTATTTCTTAAGCAAAGTCACTGGCTCTGTTGTTCTGTTTGTAATGCCAAGTCATTTCTTTTTTTGTAGAATCAAGTCCATCAAGAACCCACACAATCCTGCACAGGTTGAAAGCCACAATTAATATATGCTCTACATGTGCAGTGTGTCAACCCCTGAAGAGTTTCTGTTCTTCAGGTGCTTTTTGACCTTTGATCAGAAGAAATGGACCAACAAAGATCTGGATGTCAACCGATGGCTAAATCATCCCTGTGGTGGACCTTCCTCACAGAGCTGTTCAAGTTGTCCAGACCTGAGAGGGTAGCAGGGGTGTGTTCGGATGAGCTGTTCAGATAGGCCAAAAACTTTGTTACTCTTCATTTCTACTCAGGTGGCAGACATAAGAGAGGGTACAATATGAACAATGGGATAAGCAAGATAAAGGTACAATTTATCTTTAAGATTTAAAGGCCAATAATGTAAAGATCTGACTGCATATGTATGTATATATATGTGTGTGTATGGTTGTGAACCAGGATTAGAGAGAGATGTGTTTATACCAGACAAGACAGTACATGTAGTTAGGGAGACCTCACATTATACATCACTGTATTCCAGCATAAGGGCAGCCGGACTTTATATACAGTTGTAAGCCAACATTATAGAAACTAGAGAGCATATATTGTTGTAGACCAGCATCACAAAGACCAGACATTATCTATTCTTGAAAGCCAGCATTTGGAAGACCAAACAGTATATGTAGTTGTATACTAGCATTTGGGAATACAGACAGAATGTACAGTTGTATACCAGGATTAAGGAGTCCAGACAGAAAATATGGTTGAACATCGGCAATATGAAGACCAGACTGAATACATAGTTGTATATCAGGGATGTTGAAACCAGGCAGTGTGTATAGTTGTATGCCAGCATTAGAGAGACCAGACTGCATACATAGCTGTATACAATAATTATTGAGACCACGCTATATATACAATAGTATAGAAGCTGTAGAAAGACCAAACAGTATATACACTTGTATACGAGCATTACTGAGTATAGACTGAATGTATAGTTGAATACAGGCAATATGGGGATCAGGTAGTCTGTATAGTTGTATACCAGCATTAGGACAGACTAGGCTATATATGCAGTTGTGTACCAGCATTAGGGAGACCAGACAGTGTATATAGTTCCATACCAGTATATATAGTTGTATACCAGCATTAGACAGACTAGACTGTATATGCTGTTGACAGTATGCACAGTTGTGTACCAGCTTTAGAGAGACCAGACAGTGTATATAGTTCTATACCAATATATATATACTTGTATACCAGCATCAGAGAGACTAGACTATAATGCAGATGTATACCAGCATTAGAGACACCAGACAGAATGTACAGTTGTATGCCAGCTTTAGGCAGATCAGACAGTATGTACAGTTGCATACTACTATTTTAGGGACCAGAAAGTATGTACCATTGTATACCAGCGTAAGAGAGACCAAACTGTATAGTTGTGTACCACAATTAGGGAGACCAGACTGTATATACAGTTGCATGCCAGTTTAAGGGAGACCAGAAAGTATGTATTGTTATGTGCCAGCATTAGGGAGTTCTGACAAAATAAGTTGTTCAATACCAGCAAAATGAATCTGTGTTTAGTTGTATACCAGCAATATGGAGACAAGGCAGTATACTAGTATCTGGTTGTATACCAGCTTTAGGGAGTCAAGACAGTATGTACAGTTGTATGCCAGCATAAGGAAGTCCAGACAGAATATATTGTTGTATTCCAGCTTTAGAGAGACTAGACAGAATATATACTTGTATACCAGCATTAGGAAGTCCTGTTTGAATATATGTTTGTACACCAGCTTTACGGAAACCAGACAGAATATATAATGGTATACTATCTTTAGGGACACCAGGCTGAATATATAGCTGTATACCAGCATTAAGAAGTCCAGACAGAATATATGTTTGTATACCAGCTTTGGGGAGTCCAGACATACTGTATAGTTGTATACCAGCTTTAGGGAGACCAGACAGAATATATGGTTGTATACCAACTTTATGGAGTCCAGACATAATATATGGTTGTATACCAGCATTAGGAAGTTCTGACAGAATATATGGTTGTATACCAGCTTTAGGGAGACCAAACAGAATGTATATTTGTATACCAGCTTTAGGGAGACCAGACAGACTATGTGGTTGGTTATAAGCTTTAGTGAGTCCAGACAGAATATATGGTTGTATACTGACATCAGGAAGTCCAGAGAGAATATATGGTTGTATACCAGCTGTGGGAAGTCCTGTCAAAATATATGTTTATATACCAGCTTCAGGGAGTCCAGAGTACTGTCCTCTATAGATACATTGGTCTAATCACTAGTTTTACATTCTACTCTGTGATATCCTAGTTAGTTTTACTGTCCTTTGTTGACGGGTTTTCACAATATATGTACTAATAATTCAGTAGTATTTATATAGTTAATCATTCTCGTCACAATATGGCTGCAATATTGCCGATGTGACGTTAAATTTTATTGCACTCACTCACTCATTTAGGGAGTCCAGACAGAATATATAGTTGTATACCAGCTTTTGGGAGACCAGACAGAAAATATAGTTGTATAGCAGCTTTAGGGAGTCCAGACAGAATGTTTAGTTGTATACCAGCATTATGGAAGACCAGACAGAATATATGGTTGTATACCAGCTTTGGGGAGTCCATACATAATGTATAGTTGTATAACAGCTTTAGGGAGTCAAGACAGTGTATATAGTTGTATACCAGCATTAGGGAGTCCTGACAGAATATATGTTTGTATACCAGCATTAGGGAGTCCAGACAGAATATGTGGTTGTATACCGACATTAGGAAGTCCAGACAGTGTATATAGTTCTATACCAGTATATATACTTGCATACCAGCATTAGACGGACTAGACTATATGTATGTAGTTTTATACCAGCATTATGGAGATCAAACAGTGCACAGTCATTCTTAGCCTTGGATGACCCCTCATGTTCTTAGACATACATTTTAATGTGGGAGACAGTTTGATAAGTCACTGCTGAATGGTATAAGAGAGACCAGACTCAATATATGCATGTCTACATATTATGTCTACATGCAGCTGCATGGCAACATGAGAGAGACCAGACAGTATGTGTAGTTGTAGACCAGCTTGCGAGAGTCCAGACTCTATATATAGGTGTATACCACCATTATAAAAAAGACCAGACTGCATTTATAGTTGTATACCAGCATAAGAGTGACCAGACTGTATACATGTATTTAGTTGTATGCCAGCACAGGACTCGATTTAGTGTTTTGTTACTTGCACTGGTGCAACCCAGTATTACAAGTTGCACCTCATTGTTAGTCTACCTTCCACCAGGGGCAAGTCCATTTTTGAGTAGGTAAACTTCTGAGCAAAACATCTAAATAATTCAAAAGCATATTTCTTTCATTGCACATTGCAATGGAAGTAGTGCATGTGGAATTTGTCTGGTGCCACTAGGTTTTTATCGTAGGTTGAAACTGGTGCTGGAAGGATAACACATCTAACATCTAACCTTGCAGCATGAGAGAGATTAGACAGTATATGTAGTGTACATTTGCTGTAGAAATACATGTTCAGTCTATTAAAATAATATGCATGTTCTTTTGTGTATCCTGTTGTTTTCTCTTCGAGTTGGGTAAATACTTTCTTTTGAGCACTGGTTTAGTAAGACAGCAATGAGCAATCAACCTATTGTCAGCTAATTCCATGAAGGAAGGATGTTGTGTTTATGACACACTCCAGCGCAGCGATGACTTACCCTAACATCACTGCCACAGGCTAATTTGCATATCACGTGACCAGACTTTCTCTTGTTTGTAAACAAATGCACATATTCGTAAATAAGCTGAGACTGGCATAACGCCAGCATTTGGAGAGGTTTTCATATTATTTTACACTGTTAAGTAAACATTCTTCTACAACTCTGCCAATAACGTTTATAACAACACATATTTATATTTCAAACTGTCTGCATCGTTTTTTCTCCATAAGGCTTCCATGACAGCATGTGGAGCCAACTCATGTAACCCATGTAAACAAAGGACGCTGTGCAAATCGAAATAGTGTTACAGGCTTTAGGATATTTTCTCAGTGAAACTGAACCATTTTAACAACGATATTATAATTAGATGTGTAGACTCATAAAAAATAAAACAGTTATGAAATGTGCACATTATACTGAATAACCTGTGTAAGATGTGAGGAATCGTCACATCTCTCTGGCCTGTGGCAGAGATACTATGCTGGCTCGCTGCATGGAACTCTGGGTGGGAGAGTGACTTTATGACAGAATATAGATGTATTCAGTAATTATTAGTCAATCCTGAAACATAAACATCATGTTTTGACACATCCACCGTGCAAGAGAAAAGTAATTAATTATTCAACATGTTATCTTTTTTAACTTCTGCTGATTATTTGTCTTGCTATACTTCCATGTCTGCATTACATGTAATACATTTGCCACGTACCTTAATTCATAATGTTCAGTGTTTACTCAAAAACTGACACATGAGAACCCTTGACGGGTAATCTGAGTGGTGTCACCACTAATTATGCCTTTTATTACTGATCAAAGTAAATGATAACAAAAAAGCAGGTGTAGGTTTATATCGCCAAACAATTGTAGGATTGTAGGGACAAAAATCCCGTAGGACAAAAGCCCATAGGACAAAAACCCATAAGGACAACCCCACAAAATGAAGGCTGGTGGACAACTCCCACTAACTCCAACATGTTTGAAGTACTGAGAGATTGGCTCAGGTGTTTTTACTGAATCACTAAACCATAGAGATTAACAGGCTTCAGTAGTTAACTTAGTATTTAGTATGTGAAACTTATTTGGGATGAAGCTGCATTATTGATTATAATTAACTTAGTCATTTCTGTGGCATATTGGATGCTCTTGCCTTTCTCCCAGTGATTGAAATAATTTTTCAACTCAACCTGACAGCCAGGCTAGTGGCCCATAAATGTTGCCTGCCCATCTTGAAAGTTGCCTGCCCTCCTTTTTAACTTACTTTTTTGCAATAACTTACAAAAAGGCACCATGTTGTAACAAGTACAAACGAGTAAGTAACCCTCTCTTAGCTTACTAAGCCAACCAGTTTTAGTGTCCTGTTGCTATCGTCACTGGCTGAAGAGTTGTCCATGTATAATTATGGAATATACTGGTAGCTTTCATTGATCTTTCTTAAATCAAAATATAACATGACAGTTAAAATGGAATGATCGTCCTGATAGGGAACTGAAAGTAGGTCAACCTTGAAAATTTCAGCCAGACAATCGGGCTGGTGGAGAGAATTTCCAGGCAGCCCCACTCAAAATTTACCGGCCACAGGCACTCTGGCAGGCCGTTATTTCGATCACTGCTTTCTCCCCATGGAAGATATCATTGGCCATGACAGTGCTTCAGTGTGACCTGTTGTCCGGCCTAGGGGTCCTAGAGAGACAAGTGCTTGCTGTCAGCTCTCCTCCACCAGTATGCCCAAGAAGTATGTCCAGCCAAGAGAACCATAAACCACAGGACTTCAAGGTTGTTGAGCCTATGTTCTGTTCGAAAAGATGCTAAGATCTCCATTGAAGACTTTAATCTTCATTATTCATTTGGACCTTCAGTTTTAGAGTGTTTTGTCCCACTTAGTTGGGGCTCTTGTCTTTGGGTGCTCGTCACAGGGGTTTTTTGTCCCCAGGGATTTTGTCTGCACACCCACCAAACACGGGCTACAACAAGGGAGTGGAAATAGTGATATCATGAGAAACTTAGGGTCCACACGGTTTCGAGAAAATCAACAAAACTTCATTGGTGCATACTGTTACATAATGATATTTTGTTACCCACATGGCATGAATTGATAAGTTGTATATGACAGTTTGTAAGGTAAATCCACCAGTAGAGACTAGGTTGCAGTGATCTTAACTGGGACAAATTTCATAGATAAATATCACAAAACATGGTCTGATCTTGTGGGCACCAAATTTAGATTCATATAATTATTTCTTTACTTGTACCACATATAGTGAAATTAGAAATACATGTCTTTCACATCCACAGATATGGTCTAGAAACTATATCCTCTTTAGTAACATATTTAAAGTAATATAGCGCAAAGGATCTGTTAAAACTGTTCATCAATTCATAACATAAACCAACCCATATACTTTAGCTGGTTTAATGACATTATGACTTCAAAATTTAGAATGTAAGAACTCTGTATGTTTTCATATTCATTTGATTTTCATTGCAGCACTTATTATCATATTGTTAATTGCATCTTTGCTTTATTTCCTCACTTGCTTACTCACTCACTTCACATGTTAAGAAAACTGCTGAAGTGGCAAACATGTGTAAGTTGAGCACCGACCCGATGATTGACTCCTATACTCATTGTGAACGAAAGGGACAAAGTGTAGCAGGATGAGAGTCTTATAAATAAGTAAGGTGTGTGCAACTATGCGCAGAATCAATTTCATTCATCTGCTCTGCCAGATGAGTATGCCATGCACCCCGCACTTCTCATAAAACGTGCTCTGTGCAGGTCCAACTTATCCTTGTTTGCCAGTAATTTAGTATATTTCAACTTCTGTTGATCTCTTTGTGATCAAGTTCCAAGACATCATCTTGATTGATTATATATCACATTATCAACTCCATCTTACAATAATAGTCTGCTTATATGGTGCTCCAGGCACATTAGCTGCTCACTGGGCTATGTATATTACTATTCCCGGTCATTGGACTCATCGTACAATCCGATACTTTTTAAACTCTGTGGGGATCATACAGCCATGCTGCCTGTCCAGCGCAATGAACTAATCACTCATATTGCCAGCACATCTTCAAAGGTAGAAATTTTGCAGTTGGGTGAATTGGGACAGTGTGGGTTGTAGTACCTTGTCCAAGGATACTACACAAATTTGCCCACCTTGGGACCTGAACTTTGGTGCCTCCACTGTGGATCAAACCCAGGCTTTCGGGGTGATAGGCAGCCACCTTAACACTGCACTATTGTGCTCCACCGATGGCAGCCCAGAATCTGAGCACTTACTTGAAACATCAAAAGGTTGTTTGCCAAATTGCCCAAATGAACACATAACTGACCTTGTATCCACCAACCTCATGTTGAGTATAGGGATCAGCATGTGACTTACACAGTCACATCCAGAAAGGTTGATTAATATTTGACACTTGTGAAGATCAAGGGTATAGAAAATATGTCTTCAGCAACTAATTTTGGCCAGTTAGGTGACTTGGTGTATGCATATCATTGTATCCTATTTATGTACATAAATGAACATGGTATCATTCACTGGATTCTCTGGTCCAGACTCAACTATTTTAACAGACTGGGATATGTCCAGCCACTTTTACACAGCCACATTAAATTGATTTTTAAACATATCTGGGTATTAATAAAGTTAATAAAGTTTTAAAGAAGAGAGTCAATTTCTGATACTAATAACAGAGTTACTGTTATCATAAAATATTACTGATATATCGAGAAAGCATTTTGTTAAATCTCTAAATGTGTATAAAATATGAAAACAATTATCACTCAGTCATATCAAAACTAAGTTCAAGATATGATGAAAAGATTCATACCTATCCAAAAACACATGCCAGACGTTGACATTCAGGTAGAGATGTATTTGAATGAATTTTTAAAAATCTTCAAGTCTGACCATTTCTGAGATCTAGTATCAAGATATCCAATGTGCATTCTTAAAATACTTTCTGTAAAATTACTAAAAATATATGTAAATCCTTCTGAACTGCGAAAGGGAGAATTATGCCTGTAGTGGCCGTTCCTACAGTGGCCTCCGAGTTTACACGCCTTGTTTGTTATTTTGTCTCTCTTCGCGTTGACAGTGAGCGTCAGGAGTATCTTGAGTGTTGCGAGAGACAAACCAAGACTCGCACCGGTGCTAATCCGAACGACACAAGTCATTGTTACAACTGATAAGTGAAAATTTGGTAAGCAAAAATACTAGAGAGGTCATGTTGCCTGCGGCAAGTGTGTGTTCGGTGATGTTGAGAGAGAAGCCTGACAGTAGACACCAGTAGCCAGTAGGGATACTCAAACTTTGAACCCATCAATGAAACAGTGGATTTTACCAGGTTCAGTCATCCTTTTCCTGTTGCCTACAACCATTTGGACAACGATGCGTAATTATACACACCTCACTGACAATCACACTGAAAACTTCATAGAGCCGATCACAGGTGCGCACCTAAATGCTATTGAAGTGTTTTGTTTTTTTTATAATAATAATTGAAAATAATTAAAGCCACGGTATTCCTCAAAATTAAAGCTGAAAGCATAAAAATGACCGGTACATGTATTTCCGTAATGTTGTGCACAACACTGCACACAGGCCTCACAAAACCATAACAATATGAGGCAAGCGCGACCTCTGTAATGCAGTTGTGCAACAGTATTGCAACGCCACAGTTAAGCATATGGAGAGGTCGTGATTGCAACAATATTTTGAAACAGAAAGTTACAAGATATGTCTGAAAACTCCCTTTGACGTCACCGTGGCTGGGCGTGCTTTCCTCCAGTCCGGCCAGTATCCATGGGCAAACAGGGCAGTGGTGTTGCATCTAAAGGCTGCTTACAACATACATGAAACATATGGAAAACGATTCATAGTTGTGACAATATTCTATTAGTGTTTCTTTTTATATGCGTAAAATTGTTCATAAATAATTACTGACACATTTGAACATATTTTAATTCTAGGGAAAGAAAACTGATTGGCAAACAAGGTCAGTGGACTTAGGTAAATGTTACTCCCTAATTTCTGACTCCCTTTTTTATATAACGTACGCAAAATGCAGTAGGAAACGGCAAAAATTTCATTATACAGCTTGTGTTAGTTATCTGAAACGCACCTTCATGTAAAGCATTTATAATTAGCGATTTCATAAGGTAGGCGGTCGCGTGACCTCATACTGCCGTCGCTACATCAACACAGAAATACAAGTTTAGCAAATAAACCAATCCACGAAGTCAAATCTGGATTTGGATGGCAAACTTGACGCAGATAATATCACGTACATACATACAACCTTTTCAATCGGAAAGTATTTGTAGCTGCAAAGCCGACAGGAATACTGACGATTCCGGTCGAATCCCTTTTCGCCTGTAGATATCATGTAGGTAAATTTAGGGAGTGGAAAATGCACTCCTACTGAGAGAATGTAGCAGCTAGTAAGGCCAGTTTCACAATGTGCGAGATTCATCTCTTACATATTGTGACCTTTAATGAAATAGCAATGGCCCATAAAACAAAGAACAGAACAGCAGAGTAAACTACACTAAAATGGCAAACTATTGATTATATTATGGCGGAAAATAGTTGGCCGAATGAGTTTAATATTTGTATGATTTGTTTTCGAAATACGCGAAGATTTTTCATATCTTTCTACCTGTGAAGACTATAGAGTGATTTAAAGTGTGAAGATGAAAAATCCAAATATCAAAGTCAAAGAACGAATATTTTTTTCCTTTTTTGTTTTTACCATTACGTATCAAAGACTTGTGGTAAGTCTTACGCGGAACACCAAATTCATTCTTAAAAAGTTGCCAAAAAATCGTCTGCTTCTCTCTCGCACGCCAACGAAACCACACTAAGATAACGTAATTCTGTTGCCAGAGGACTGACAGCGAGCCGCGGTGACGTCATGTTAGGTAAGATTTTGCATATATGTTACAGCTGGGTTGCTGTACTCGTATGTGAACACATAAGCCTCAACCCTTATTGGGGAGTGAAACATTCTTCTTTATTCCACGTGTATGTATATCTGACACAAAAAACACTCACTCTCCTCTCTTTTTCCGGAGTTTTCTCCCTTTTTGTACATCATAAAAAACGGAAAAGTAACATACTTAACCGAGCAAAACCCATGTACTGGTAAGAAACTCTTGACGGGTTCACTTACCCGTCACATCACTCTCCCCCTAAAGAAAGGATTTGTGATTAACCAAAATTTAATAATAGGTCGGAAGTATGATACCAATCTAACAACAGTGCAGGGCCCTTGCACTAGTGTGAGATAAGTAGGACACTTAAAGCTTTACAGATCAAACATGCTGAATTATCGATGAAATGTTGTGAAATATCTAACTGAATGCAATGGATGTATCAATCGCCTTCATAAAGAATATGTGACACATGTAAGAAACTAAACTATATAGGTGAGATAAACTTCAAGTATGCATACAATGCAATGTCAAGATGATTAATACTGGATATTGAGCAAATATATAGTATAATAATAATACTGTTTAACTGAGTACTAGTAGATAGTGTTTGTTTCGAAGGAAGCAAACCAACTAGAAAAAACAATATATCAAATTCTATACCATACACTGCATAAGTAACCAGAACCATGATAGATGCATAGGTAACTAACAGAGTATAACATGATCAAATATTTACCAAATTTGTTCACAACTGCAGTATTTCACAAGGGTTCATGATCAGTCCCTGTGGTCCAGTGAAACATATACAATGTTGACATTGGCATTTGAATGCACCATCATTTGCGTGGTAAAGTCAGAAACCATTTAAAAAAAATGGTTAAACATATTCAAAATACCATTCATTGGCTTTGTGTTTCCGAAAGGGAAACTGATTCTTCATTATTAGTCATGTGTTTCGAATTCTATTCATGATTCACATTTCAGTGCTGTCTTGAAACTAATGTCACAATGATAACATTAGAACTAGCATGAAAAACAACAATTGAATAACATAACACAATATTTGTACTAACACTGGTAACTAATTTGAAGGAATTATCAAGGTAACACTACAAGTGGCTTCTGGAATTAACAGTTAATGACTATTTCTCTGCTTATTACACACGTTTACTTCCCAAACGATTACTTAGTTCAGCGTTACTGTTTACGCTGGCTTCTTCTATCTGTTCTCAGTTGAGAGTGGATGGAATTCACCATTTTCTGACAGTCAGATGAAAGATCACTATAGGAAATCCAGGAGTTGTAAGATTGGTCAAATGATAACCATTTGACACGGTAATACCACTGTCCATGTTTATATTTCTTGGAAATGATCTTTTCTATCTCATAATACTGAGGATTGTCAGACATGTTCTTGACAGTCTCGGTTGTTTGCGAAGTGTCACACACAGTTCGTCTATCCTCGTTAGGTTGGAGATCATGGGGCGGGATCTCGTCACCAGACAAGATAGCAGGTGGCAGCTGGTCTGAGTTACCCGGAGGTTCGTGGTCATCTGGTTCGTTGGGACGGATGGTGGATTTTTTCAGTCGCTCCACATGCAATCTGTTCCTAATAAGTTTCCCATCACATTTGCGGCGTACACGTACATGAATGTCTGAAAGTTTCTCTGTGATATAGTATGGACCGGACCAAGGCCTGGCCAGTTTTCTTGTTTGGCCTGTGACAATCACTGGTTGGTACACAAACACTGTGTCCCCAACCTTGAAATCTGGTAAGTTTACTTTACTTGCAAATTTGTCACACATGGTCTTCTTTCTTTCATTTAGAAGGTCTTCAGCGATTGTCCTAGCATGTTCCAAACCGCTCACTAACTGAGATACATAGTCCGCCGTTGTAAGAGAGCAGTTAGGGCCTAGATCGAGTGTTGTGTCACTGGGGAATCGAGGATGGCGTCCGTGAACAAGGAAGTAGGGAGAATAATTCGTTGTGTCAAGGGATGGTGTCGTGTTGTAGGCAAACTGTATGAAAGGTACATGCAAATCCCACTCATCATGCATTTTGTCACAGTATTTGGAAAGTGAAGCTTGGACAGTTGACATGAACCTTTCACTTTGCCCGTTACACCTTGGATGGTAGCTGGTAGTTTGAGTTTTCTTCACTGTCATCAGCTTACAAGTTTCTTTGACAACTTCAGAGAGAAAATTTGAACCACGGTCACTATGTAGATATTTCGGAGCACCATGTCTACATATGATGTTGTACACTAACTTATTTGCCACAGTCACTGCTTTCATGTCAGAAACAGGGAACAATTCGACAAATTTGGTGAAGTAATCTACAAACACTAATAGGTATTTGTTTCCAGTTTGTTTGTTCAGTGGTAGAGGTCCAAGAAAGTCTGTGCTAACTCTCTCAAAAGGAGCAGATGCAGTTATGGGTGTAATCTGGGCTCGCACTGGTTGAGATGGCCGTTTACGTTGATTACAAACATCACATGAAGTCACCCATTTTGTAATATCTGAACACATGCGAGGCCAAAAGTATTTCAACCTGGCCTTATTAATTGTTCGATCAATTCCGAAATGACCACCAGCAAGGGGGTCATCATGGATTTCTCTAAGTATCTGTGACTTCATTGAATCTGGGATGGCAAGCTGAATAGATGCCATGCTGTCGTTCCTCGTCCGATTCTCACGGATCCACACATGGAATAGGATATCATTGTGCAGAAAATAAAACCTGGAGGCATTAAAAACATCTTGCCTCCTTTTCTCATTATCAGGAAGAGCACCTTCTTTCAGATACTTGATCATGTCTTGATATTGTGGATCATTGCACTGTTCCAATTGTAGTTTATTGAGCGTACTGTCTGACACTTCTGAACATACCATGTCTGCAGAGTTAGTATATCCAGTTGTCGCCACTTGTGGAATTCCTTTCACAAGACGTTCGGGGTCAGCTTGTCGTGTTTTCAGTGTATTGACACAGACCTCATTTGAAGCAGTTTGCTCGATTTCCGGCAGTGGATGTTGCTGAATCAGGGGCGAGACAGTTGTGGTATCTGGAACGTCACAGGTAAGGATAGAGTGATCATCTTCCTCATTCTCCAGAGATTCTTCAGCATCCGAATATGTTCGTCTTGAGATGGCATCCGCATTGCCATGCAATACTCCTGGGCGCACAACAACAGTCATATCATATGACATGAGATATGTCACCCATCTTGCAATGCGACCAGTTGGTTCTTTTACAGACAACAACCACTTTAATGCTGAATGATCAACTACTACTGTGAATTGAGCATGTCGAAGGAGATAATCAAAATGTTTTATGGCAAAAATAACCGCTAAACATTCTTTTTCTGTGATAGTGTAGTTTCTCTCGGGTTTATTCATAGACCTTCCCGCATACGCGATGACTCTTTCCACTCCCTGTTGTTCCTGACATAGAACGGATCCAACAGAAAATGAACTGGCATCTGTGTATAAGACAAAGGGGGCATTGTAGTTTGGATATGCAATTACGGGTGCCGTCATGAGATTCTGCTTTAGACATTCGAATGATTCTTGACACTCTGTAGTCCAGGTGAATGGTGTATCTTTCTTGGTCAGCTGGTTCAAAGGATGAGCAAGTTTTGCATAGTCGCCAATGAATTTTCTGTAATAACCGCTGAGGCCTAAGAATGCCCGAAGATCTTTTAAGGTAGTTGGCTGAGGGTATTCGCGAATAGCAGCTAATTTGTCAGGGTCTGGAGCGATGCCATGGGGAGTGACGATATGGCCAAGATACTTTATTTTGTGATGACCAAAGAAGCATTTTGATGGAGAGAGTTTCAGGTTTGCAGTCCGCAATCTTTCTAAAACTTCTCTGATATGAGTCATATGTTGGCTGAAGTCCTTGGAATAGATGATGACGTCATCTAAATAGATGAGGCAAGATTTCCATGTCAAGCCTTGCAATACTGTTTCCATCACTCTCTGAAATAAGGCGGGAGAGTTCTTGAGCCCCATAGGAAGCCTTCGAAACTGGAAAAGTCCAAGATGACATTTAAAGGCAGTATACTCTCTCGAGTCCGGGTCGATCATGAGTTGGTAAAACCCACTTTGTAGGTCTAAGGTGGTAAAGAACTTCGGTTGTGCGTGGCCAATACTTTCAAGGCACTCATCAGTGGTTGGCAAAGGATGGGCTAATAGTTCCGTGACAGAGTTCAAATTCCTGTAGTCCACAACAAATCGGTATTGGTTCTTCTGTCTCTTTGTCACAAGAAAACATGGACTTGCCCAGGGACTCACTGAATCTTCAATAATGTTTTGATCCTTTAAATCATTGATGCATGTTTCAAGTGCTGCTTTTTGTTGAGGGCCTAATCTGTACGACCGTGATCTAATTGGAGCTTGATCCTGCTTCACTCTGATTTTATGAGTAATAATGTCACATGATCCAACCTTGCCATGAAGAGCAAACACATCAGAGTATTCGTCAATCAAAGATGTGAGGTCCTGTCTTTGATGTTCGGTTATGTCACTGTTGGCAGGGGGGAGATTTACGAACCGAGAGGCTTTATCTGAATCTTTATCACAAGGAGAGATAGGTATAGTTTCATTTGCACCTCTGTTGACACTAAACCCCTGTTCATCTGCACCTTCGTCTCCAAGGTAGTACAAGCTGTCATCCTTGCTGAGACACACAAACTTCCCGATGTAACTACCCTTCGAGATTCCAACTGGTTCATCAGACAGGTTCACTAGGCGCTGATATACATGATTGTCATTTACATGACATAACACTTTGGCACATAAAACACCTTCAGGATAAGCACAGTTTCCATTCTCGCTAATGCCTAACACAGTGTTGGGAAGAGGGTTGCCTTTAAGCTTTGCCAAAATAACTATCTCTGAGCGCGGAGGGATAGTTACATTGTCTGCTGCAATAGTCTGTCTTCTGGGGTCAATAGACAGCTTATTCTTGCTAAAATCAAGCAGTGCATTGTGACTTGACAGAAAGTTCAGACCTAGAATAAAATCTGTGTTCAGACCGGGAACGAGGTAAAATTTCACGTTGAACATTGTCTGATTGAACCACACCTGTAATGTAACAGTCCCTTGAATTTCTACCTTTTCATCACTTGCCGTAACTATATATGTTTTGTCAGATTTCTGAATTGGTGCAAGATGAAATAACTTCTTGGTAATGGTTTCATATTTGGCAACACAAAAATCCGCACCAGTATCAATGAGGGCATAGTGTTTGTCCTGACCTATTGAAATTGGGACAAAGTTCTTTAAGACAGGTAAGGAAGTCGTTGATAGCCTAATGGTATCATTGGTTTCACTGAGTCCACCTAGAGCCCCATTGTTCTGGGTGGACTTTGTTAGTTTTCCTGACTAGTAGTGCACTGACTTTCAAAATGACCATTCTGGTGGCAACGTCGGCAAACAACTTTAGACATGGGCTTTTTCATGTACTTGGGGCAGGTTCTCGCTGTATGGCCAACTTCGAGACACAACTGACAGCTAACTGTGGATGAGGTCACGGTGTTCAACATGTTCACAGGGACTTGTTCTGGGGGTTTGGCCTTCAAGGACATGATAAGATCCAGCATGGTTGATAGGGTTTGGTCCTGTTTGTTTACCTGTTCTTCTAACTTTCTCAGTTTAATTGAGCTCTGGTCCTGTGGGTTGCTGTTTCCCCCATAAGCGATGGATTCGGCTGCTATTCTAGCCGATTGGATGGCTGCTTGACATGTTGTGGGTTGTTGTTGGATTACAAATGTTCGTAAATGTGGCAAGAGGCCCCTTACAAAAATGCGCATCTTTTCATCGTCTGGTTTAGCCAGTGTGCTGCATTTGTTTTCAATGGCATTTATATAGTCTTCCAGAGGCTCACACTCCCCCATAACCCTTTCAAATAATTGCTTTTCAATTAACCACGGTTGTTGAGAACTCTTGAAATGTGTGATAAACCGATGGTACAATGCTTTTCTATTTTTCTTGTCCTCCTCGGACAGGGTTTTGAACCACTGGACTGCCCTCCCATCCAGCATGAGACGGAAAACATTCGGTGTATCACTATCCGATAAGCGGGACAGTTGGCGCCATGCCTCGAATTTCTCCAACCAAAGTTCGGGGTCCTCAGAAACATCACCAGTGAAACAATGAGGTTTCAAGTTACCGACCCCAGAAAATGGCTTAGATGGTTTGACAGTTTCAAAGTCATCGTCACTAATTTCTTGATGTTTTGATTTCTTGGGCGGCATGGTTGGCAAAATGGCGGCGAACAAAAATACACAAGGCAATGGAAAGTTTACTCACATAAACAGATGGATTGAATGTCCTTCATACTGCAATTATCGGGATCATTAGCATCTCCACCATATATGTTACAGCTGGGTTGCTGTACTCGTATGTGAACACATAAGCCTCAACCCTTATTGGGGAGTGAAACATTCTTCTTTATTCCACGTGTATGTATATCTGACACAAAAAACACTCACTCTCCTCTCTTTTTCCGGAGTTTTCTCCCTTTTTGTACATCATAAAAAACGGAAAAGTAACATACTTAACCGAGCAAAACCCATGTACTGGTAAGAAACTCTTGACGGGTTCACTTACCCGTCACAATATACATAAAATGTGTAACAAGGTCGTCAGTTTACTGATTTCTCGACATGCCGGTGCGTTGACGTCAATGTGCTCCCAGGCGACCCCTCAGTTCTTGCTAAATTTATGTTGTTTGTGAGTCTACGAAGCGAGCGTTGTGGAAGCCTGCAGGATTTAATCGGGTGGCTCGACACCTACCTCGCTTCCAAGATGGAGGATGATATTTGCATTTGGTTTCATAGAGTTCAAAACCCCAAAACGTATTACTAGTTGTAGTAAATGACTGATAACCAAAAGAATTTAGCCTGTCACAACTTGTGACATAACGACTTCTTTGTCGGAAGCGAGATTGTGATCGAAGTGACCAAAATATTTAAGTGCAGTTTTATATTGACACCCACATCGCTTCCAAGGGTGAAATTATTATGTTAGAAGCAATGCCATGCAAAACCCTATTGTTCACCAACAAATACATATTTTACTACCAGAAGAAAGTAGTTTTGATTTTGTAACTCGGTGTAAACAATCCTCAACAGCAATTTGATTATGGTTTGATTTCTTCAGGTTTGCAGATCAAAACTACTTAGTCAGTTTTAAATATATTTTTGAATCATGACCAAAAGGACTTTGCAAAACGATATATAACCATTGTGAGAGCAAGTGATTTTAGACGGAATCGTCTATGAAAACAAGTTATATATCGGAAAATAAGCAACGCAGGTATAAGATTAAATGGCAGTAGGTTGTGAAAAATAAAGCTCTCATATTTCAAAACAATTGTCACGACCGCAGATTTAGACAAACATATAAACCTATAAACAGGATCATCTATCCCCGGAAATGTAAATGAATACTACAACAACCCACAAAGGTATATATACCTCACATTACGTCACGGATGCGCGTCCCTCAGATGAAAAATTCGTTCGCGGGAGAAAATTGAGCACTGTTGTCAAAAAGGTCGATTTAAGGTAACTACATGTCGAGATGAGTAGCTTTACTGACGGGGTTTCATTTATAATGATGTCAAGAAATTATTTATGTTTATAAATAGAATATGTTTGAGTAGCATTTATAATGAAATGAGCAGGAAAATGCAATGGGAAACTGTAAAGTCATACATAACTTAAACCAATATTGTCAAAAGTTTCAACTTCAGCTGCGAAAACCTTCATAATAGATAATATATACAATAGAACAGATTAACGATATCTGAAATGAATTGTTTGTAAATGGTTTAGGCAAAACGTTTAACATCACTAGAGTTTTAACATCACTAGAAAGTTGACACAAGTTATTCACCAAAAGACATATACAATGGGGTACCTTTATTTACAGATAGTAATTTTCTCACAAAGCATTTTTGTACATTTTTAATTTCCCCCAAATGCCCAATTCATATCCCCAAATTTCACAACCGTACAACCAGATTGGTTTCACCATTGAATCAAAGATATTTATTTCACATTGTATTGAGAAATGTAACATTCGTCTTCTGCATAATACAAAATACATGGATTTAGTAGCTTTTTGACAGACGTTTGAATTGGGATCTCTTATTTTTAAATGAGATGTCAAACTAATGGTATTAAACCCGATAGACTAAAGAGTACACGTACGTGCAGTCTGCTTATGTTACATATAGTCGTGCCTTTCAATTTACACAGCGCGTGATCCCAACAAACATAGTCTGAACTTTGCTAAATGTATTTATGGGTTATCATAAATTGAACTTGACGCTTATGGTGAAATTTGAAACAGACGTAAAACAGTATTTGTGCACTGGCCGCAATTCATTAATGCATCATGTTAAAATACCACAGGCTTAGATGAAGTAAGTTGATGAGTGAGTGAGTGAGTGATTGATTTCATAATTTTTCTGTTTTCCTACCCCTCTTGTGTGGAGATATTTATCCTTATCCTGGACCTAAATATCATTAAGGCTTGAACATCACAAATTTAATGGTTCGTCGTGTTGTGGACAAATTAGGCATTTTAAGTGCAGAAATTACATCATCTGGTGTATTCTGTTTGACTGAAACGTGGCTATGAGAAGACATTCGAAGTGAGAAAATTCAGATCCCTGGTTTCCAGTTACCGTTTCGAAAAGACAGAACACGTGCTGGAGGCGTTACGGTTCATGCTAAAAACACAGTTATGCGCTAAACTGATGAAGCATTTCCAACTTGCCGATTTGGGAGACATGGATGCCCACTGAACCTGCAAAAATTTAATTGGTAATTTTTTGTTGTCATGACAAACGTGTCTACTATTGGAACTTAATTGATGAGTAATAGGTAGTGCAGTTGACCTTGACATGTTTACAGTAGTTACTGGCGATTTCACTCCAGATGTTCTATGTAAAACCAGTCAAAAGATCGAACATGGACAAATTATGTACGGCTTGAACTAAATTACAGAGCCCACAAGAACTACCTCCTGTTCTGCACCTTTGCTCGATCTGGTGTTCATATTGCATACAGACAACGCAAGACTTTCAGGTGTACGTTCCATAGAACCATAGTGTAGATCATTACACTTTATTTGTTAATACCATTGAAATGGGTCCCTAAAACCACACCTTTAAGGTGCCAATACAACATTACTCTCTGACGAATGTAGATGGCATAAATCACGACATTAATGGCATAGACGCTGACAATTTGTTTTCATCTGAAGATATTAGTACACTCACTGAAGATTTTACTAGTAAAATTAAAGATATTCTCGATAATAATATACAGAATAGGACTGTCACCGTCACGAAAAATATTCACTGTGGTTAAATAATGTTATTTGTTCTGTTGTTGAAAAAAAGTCGAAATATCATTCCTTAATTTATTAAAAAATCGAAATAGACTTGCAAACTGGGACAAATTTAAAATATGCAGGAACAAAGTAATATCATCAGTCAGAAAAGTCAGAAGACATTGTGGATTGAAAATAATTAAAATAATAAATATTCCAAACGGTACTACAATGTGGTGGCGTCTAGTCAAGACGCGCGCAGTGGGCGAACTGGGGGCGCATTGGGCGAGCTGGCTAAAGCGCTAAGCTAGTGATCCAGCGAGGTTGAGTTGTCAGGATCGAGCCCACCTGTGACCGGCTGTAAAAGCCTTGGAGTCAATATTGTGTGCAGACTCTTTCAGTGTTGTCACAACCCCTAGTGTACAGTACACAACACTGTGCACGTAAAAGAACCCACGAATTCATTGGTATATGACCAGATTGTGGCCACAAAAATAGGTGCAAACACCTAGTTGCAGGTACAACAAGGTGCAGTGAATTTGGGCAAAGTACTGTGACTATGTGCCCCAGTCCACACAGCTGTGAATGGGTACCTCGTTAGGATGAGAGAGCCTCACTAAACACGGTGCGCCAAGTGGCAGCAAGAGTTATATACTCCCCAGGGAGTTGAGACTGAAATACGATGTGCTGTTGGGATTGACTCCAGTGGTCGAGGGAATAATACCAGTGCCTTGAGCATGCTCTGGTGCGTGGATATGTGCGTTATATAAATATCCTATATCATAGATCATATCACTATCAAATATATGAAAAAGCAAACCGAAAATGTGTTATTTCTGCTAATTGTATCAAATAACATTTTCTATGATGACGTTGAAGATATTACCAATGCCCGGAATGGAATTATCATTGATGAGATGAAGGTGAAAATCCCGATGCTGAACTACAGGTAATGCTACAGGACAAGGTCGTATAGGAAGCGAACTACTAAAATTAACAGCGACTACCCTAGTTCATATTCTTAACAAGTTTTTCAAACTTATCTCTGCTAAATTTATGTTTCCCGACATTCTGGAAACAAACATCAGTGCGCCAGTTCATAAAAAGGTGATGTACATGGATGCTGAAACTATAGATCTGTAACACTTACAAGTTGAGCAGCCAATTTTTCTTAAAAGAGTAGTTGATATTTTTACCTCAGATCTGAGTTTTGGTAACTTTCGGGTTTCAGAATTTGAATTGAATCGATTTTGATTCGAATCCCGATCTTTATTTCTTTTTTCAAATTCGGGATTTTTCTTTTACAGATTCGGCACGTGCATGGGGTATTCGGTATTGTAACCCTTAGTATGCATTTCTTTTACACATTTGGAAATCGGGACTTCAGGTTACGCAACTGTACTCTTTGCACCTTCACCCTTTAAACGTATCTATCCTCGGCGTTGCTGTCCTCCGCCGGAGATAGTCAAAAAGACCTGAAGCGCCCCACCTTTGCTTGCATGCATGAGCTCTCGTTGAAGAACGAAGAAAGACCAACACAGTCAATAATTTGAAACACACTTTAAAGAGGAATTATGCAAGGAGGAAATCTGTTTTTTTCTAATTCTGGTAATTATGTGTATGGCGCATTCCTTCTTACTGCTCATGGGAGAATTTGAAATAGACAAATCTGAGGGCAACAATGCATCAAAAACAAGATAAGGTCAATTAAGCAAGACTTGTTTGTTCTGTAATTCTGGTAATTGTATTAAACACTCCTCCTTACTGATTATGGGGTGTGATTGTAAGACGTTTATCCATTCTACGAAGCCAACTATAGGCTTTGTTCATTCAGAAACAGTATATAACATCCGCACCTCACAAAGGAGAATTGCGTTAAAGACACCGCCTATGTGACACCAAGAAGCGAGTATTGATTCCCTAAAACATAAATATCAAAACATAAATATCAAAAGACCATAGATGAATTACTGGAATCTGAATCATAAACAAAGAAGTCCTACCATGGGTATTTTCTGCTCGAGAAGTATGCAGT
The DNA here is from genome assembly GCF_037392515.1 of Haliotis asinina. Taxonomy (NCBI): domain Eukaryota; kingdom Metazoa; phylum Mollusca; class Gastropoda; order Lepetellida; family Haliotidae; genus Haliotis; species Haliotis asinina. Next base: position 16,126,243 of record NC_090284.1, read on the forward strand.
TTCAATGCGGTGGTGTGAAGATGTTGCTTGGGAAGAAAGAAGAACATGAAGATCTGTGTATTTCGTCTCCATTGAAGACGCCTTTCTCATCATCCAGAGGGACTGTATTGCAACAGGACAGAGTGATAGAGACAATATGAAGGTACCAAGAAGTATGCCAACATCACTCCTGAATCCCGTAGGTTATTCAAGTCTCCCTGCATCCAATGCCAGCAGAAAACGAAATAGGACAACTACGCTGGAGTTGTTATTCTCCCCATCATCTCTAAGGACTTTGGTTCACATGCTCAAGTCAATTTGATTGGCATGCAATCCATGTGTGAAGAGAAATTCAAATGGATTATGCATTTTTAGATCATCTCAAGTTCTGTGTGCTGAGACCGTTGACCACCACGAAGTAGTGTGTCAGTTTGTCGACATCTTCTTGTTCATTGGTGCACCACCTATCTTGCAGAGTGACAATAGTTCATAGTTTACTGCAGTTTACACTGAGGAGGTGTCACTGATGTGGTCTCGCACCATGATCATGGTAACCCCAATCCCAAGGTTCCGTCTGGCAACAATACCAATGACTGGACCATGGGACTCAAGGTTGAAGATATGTCTACTGAAAAAAACCCCAAAAAACAAACCTTACCTCCTTACTCTCAGCACTTCAGTTTGGGTGGACGCGGCTTTGTTGAGTTCAGATTGAGCTGGATTCAAGAGGTACCAGATAAGCAGATGCAAGTGCTACATGACTGGTAAAAATGTAACTGAAGGTGTCATTTTCTTGTCAGAAAGAAAATTGAAATGATCTCCAAACATGTCCATGATTCTTTTCCATGTGTACATCAAACATGTATTATGTTGAATGTAGATATCACTGTAGCAAAACGTCACCATCCTGGTAAATACAAAACTCTTTTTTTCACATCTTCTTGGAAGATCGAAAAAATAGAAACTCTATTGATCATTTAGTTCGACTAGAATCATTTGTTCAAAATTCCATTGTAAATAACCACCATGCTGTATCAATATTTTTAGACCTTGAAAAAGCTTATGATACAACATGGAAATATGGTATCTTAAAGGTCACATGCAACGTAAAACACAACTTTGCAAATTCTGATACCTTTCAGTATGCACTTACGGAAACAAATCATCAAAAATGCCAATTCAACCTATAAAGTTGAAAAAAAACCGCGATGGAGTTCAAACGGTTCACTAAATTTGCTCCAGCGCTTTTTCTTCTCCTCCTTGGCAATTGGTTAGGCCACAAGTTGACCTAACACTGACAAAGTTTAAAAAATCATATACTAATGAATTACAATATAAACAAGAATTTGTTCAATTAAGACATAAATATAATACACACATACATATTTACAGATGGGTCCAGGGGTTGTGGCACAATAGCTTGTGCCACTGTCATTGGATCCAGAACAGTTTCTTCTAAAATACCTGATAACATATACGACAAAATGTTATGGATGTCAACTTCTTCTTTATTGTTTGATGAGGTTCTTGAGAGGCATTTAGAAGTCGGTATTCTAATATACGACAAAATGTTATGGATGTCAACTTCTACCTGATAACAGCAGAAACAAACGCAATACTAACGGCTCTTAAATATACTGAACATCATTGAAAACGCACCACCTGTAAATTTTGAAATAAGGCAATAGAATCTTTTGGAAATGGAAAATTAATGGTGGGAATTTTGATAATAACACACTAGATCGTAAATAACGCTCTACAGTAAAAAAGGATCGTTCGAACACATCATCGAACACATCACATGAAAACAACAAAATTCATGCACATCACACACGAAGGGCACAAATTGCATGCAGAAAGCATGCTGTTCAGGGGTATAAATGACCTTCGGCACAAAACCGTTCTCATTTTCGCAGTACTTTCGTAAGTAAAGTTTTTTCGCCATGCCAAGATTGTCACCAGAGGAACGAGAACAGGCCTTGGGTATGTTGCAGGTCGGCGCTTCAAGCAGAAACATTGCACGACGATTTGGGTGTCATCATTCGACCATTCTGAGGCTTGCTAACAGATACCAACAAACAGGAACCAGCAGGGACCGGCAACGCCCAGGTCAGGCACGTGTTACCACCCCTCGTGAAGATCGAGACATTGTACGGCGCCATATTCGGGATCGAACCTTGCCCGCTGCCAGAACCGCCAACGCTGTCCAGGGTCGACGTGGTTTGATCAGCGCTTCCACCGTCCGACGCCGTCTCCGTGCGGCAGGGTTACGTTGTCGACGCCCTTACGTTGGACCCATCCTGACTGACAGGCATCGCCGTGAACGCCGACAATGGGCTGAACAGCATCGTGTGTGGTTGTTACGACGTTGGCAAGGTGTGGTGTTCTCCGACGAGTCGCGTTTTCACTTGCGAAATGCTGACGGGCGTCTACGGGTATGGCGTCGACGGGGTGAACGTTATCATCAGGATTGTGTTGTGCAAACCGATCGGTGGGGTGGAGGAAGCATTATGGTGTGGGGAGGGATAAGTTATCACCACAGAACCGCTCTGATTGTTTGTCGTGGCAGAGTGAATGCCGTTTACTACCGTGACAACATTCTTCAGAACAACGTCGTTCCCTTCTTTCACCAGCATCAAGATCTGCACACATTTCAACATGACAATGCACGAGCCCACACTGCACGTGTTTGGATACAGTATCTGGCTAACAACAACATTCCTCTACTTCATTGGCCTGCATTGTCACCAGATTTGTCACCCATCGAACACTTGTGGGATTACATCGGCCAACGCCTCGCACGTCGTCCGCAGATCAACAACCTTGGGGAACTCGACAATGCCTTGCAGCAAGAGTGGAATGCAGTGCCTCAGGACTTTATTCAGAGACTTATCCGTTCAATGAGGAGACGTTGCACAGCTTGTGTTGCTGCTAACGGGGGTCATACACGCTACTGACTTTCCATTTTGACCCCATCTTTATTTCATTGTCAGCTGCATTAAATCTTCACTGTTTTGCTTGATTGTTTTTTGCTTCTTTTCTTTATCAAACATTGGTCTACACAAATATGTAAAATTTACATAGATTGCTCACTTCTGCTCTTAGAAATCCACAATTTTAGGGGTGGTGCGTTTTCAATGATGTTCAGTATATATTCAAAGGCATCCTAAATATAAGCAACATATAATCTCTTCTGACTCTCTTTCTTGCGTCCAGGCAATTAAAAACTTATCTTGTAAACGTCCACTTTTAACAGAAATTATGGAGTTATATACTCAGTCCATTTGAAAACGCACCACTCACGAAATCTGGAATAGCTCCACGGATTGATATGTGAAGTATATACTTAGGATGTATTTGAGATAATGAATGATTTAAGAAGACATGTGAACATCATTCAATTTCATTCACGATAGTGTTAATGCGCGAGAGAGGCTTAACTGGTGTAGGGGTCAAAGAGGAAAGTCAATAACGGGTGTGACCGCCATTTGCATTGACACATGCGGTGCATCGTCGTCGCATGGAGTTGATCAGTCTCTGGATAGTGTTCTGAGGGATAGCACTCCACTCCTTTACAAGGGCAACCTCAAGTTCTTGGATGTTGTCCATCTGGCGTCGACGTGAAAGACGTCGTCCAATTTCATCCCATAAGTGCTCGATAGGCGCGAGGTCGGGTGCCAGAGCGGGATGTTCTGCTGTGCAAGGTACTGCATGGGCACCCTTGCAGTGTGTGCCCCAGCGTTGTCCTGTTGGAACGTGTGGACATCGTGGTGTTGGTTGAAGAACGGCACGACATGGTTCCCCCTTCCTCTGCAGATATGGAGATTGGTTCTGTGACGGTAGCTTATTTTACCCCACACCATAACGCTTCCACTACCCCAACGGTCCGTCCGTCTGAACGACTCAGTCGGCGTTATACGTTCACCACGTCTCCGCCAAACATGTATACGGCCATCTGCGTTCCTTAAGCGAAATCGTGACTCGTCAGAAAAGATGACACTGTGCCATTGTCGTAGTCGCCAATTCTGGTGGCTGTTTGCCCACTGTAGACGCTGGTCCGTCAATATGGAGCCGAAATAAGGACGTCGTGCACGCAGGCCTACAGCTCACAGACAGTTCCGTACGGTGTTTGGGTGAATGAATCCACGTTGTCCTTGGACTTGAGCAGCCGGTCTTGTCGCTGGTAGTGTTCGGTCTTGGACATGATCCCGTACTATCTTACGGTCCTGACGTGCCGTTGTCACACGTTGTTGACCCGCTCGAGGACGGTCCCGATTGCTCCTCGTTTGCAGAAACCTTTGATGGAGTTTTGCGATCGTTGTGTGTGCGCAGTGTAGTCGTCTGGCAATTTCCCTGGTGCTGGCGTTATTTTGAAGCATGACTATGGCACGTTCCCGTTCAGGGGCTGTAAGTCGCGGCATCGTGTCGGCGTTTCACAATCAAGTGTCAGTGAAGAAGTGAAATTTTATTCGGATTCACATGCTTTTAAAGACAATATGTGCACACATTCAGAGTGAAATTCATTTTTCCCATGGTGTGCGTGCAAAATGTTGCGTTTTTGCGAATAATTGCCTAGCGTTACAGTTAACATGAAATTCTCGCATTTCATGCACCTGGCATGTCGGGTGACGTCACTGTAGTGTTGTTGTTATATAAAGATTATATTGAAGTTCATTTGAACTTAAGTGTTGACCTTTTTTTCAAGTGGTGCGTTTTCATGTGTACTCAGTATATAATGAACTTGCTAATGGCCAATGCGTCATCGTATTTTGTTGGTTACCATGTCAAATCATCGATTACAGAACAGTCTCGTTTCCTGTTTAACTGGTTCCGTCTTTTTGTGCAACTTAGTGTGATAACCAATCCAGAATGTTTAGACTGTGTCATTTAACTGGATGCATAAATATTAATCAGTATGATTTGATAAGTCTACGCACTTGTATATTGCAACACTAAGCTCCTTCTAATCCTTCCAATCCTACAGTGTGCTCTGTCGTTCAGCCTACTCTGACAAACGGAAACCTGGAAATCGTGGAAATCTCAAAACGAGGCTCTGCCGCTAGATAACTTAGTGATATTTCACTAACCTCATTGTGCGTCACAGAACTACACTAAATAAGCATAAGGAACACATAACAGTTTTAACCAGTGAGCCAGGTGCATTGTGAATCATTTTACGATCTTATCAAACATGGGCAGTTTGTGATTCCATAGTTAAGGTATGCTGCCAACACCTCGACATAAGGTATAGAAAGACGGTCTTATTGAAGTTTAAAATTAAAACTCTCTTGTAAATACCATTTCCTTATGAAACAAGGAATTGAAATTCGGTTTAACCAGAGCTGTTTGCGGTGTCAATTTTCATTTTCACACGAGACAATTCGGATCGGCTGAAAAGTAGGTCAATGTCTGAATAGGTTAATGAGACTTATGTTTCGGTATGAAGCCACGTGGATATTTCTGGGAACACAATGGCCGATTTTGCTGCCAAGGTAGCACTCGACGAATCTGTGACACCACTTCTGATTCCATACCCAGACTATAAAGCTACATTTAAGAAGAAGAACCCCCAATGCCCAGCCCGAATCCGATTCTAAACAGGAAATTCAAATTCAGGACTCGAATCCGGAATGTGAACAAATAAACCAGATTCGAAACTTGAATCCCCATTCTGAATCCGTTTCAAAACACACGCACAAAAAAAATCAGATTGGGGATTCGAATCCCAAATGTTAACAAAAAAAAAATCAAATTCGGGATTGGAACCTCGAATCCGTTTATAACTTCATGTTGCCAACATTCCTGTGGGTCTTCTTCCGAACAATCGCTCTGTTGGCCGCTTCTATATTTCTATATACATGACTTCACCTGATGAAGGGGTCTGAAATAACCCCAAACCGTTGTGTGTCAAAAATTATTAAAAAGATTTATCCACAAAAGATCTTGGTCATATATAACAACTTCTAAATGCCGCTAAAAGACATTTTTTCTCTATTTGCTCCCAAAAATAACATGGGACTCTATTATCGCGGTAGTTAATGTCGCCATCGGGAAGGACTACTGACATTTGACATTTTATACATATTTTCAATTGACTGATGTTTAATCTTCATTTCTGTCAAACAATGTTCCACATAATCACAATTCATTCAACATGACTGCGGCAATACCGATTAAAGCTGAAGCAACTCTCTACTATCTACGGTATTGCCATTTTCTTTTCTGTAGCACACAGTACAAGCAAATGACACTGTTAAACGTTTACTAAGACAAGTAAAGAATCGAAATAGTTTCTTCACCAAAAATTATCAAGAAATTTCATTCACATTAGTAACACTATTAACATGTTTTTTAACCAAAGAATCTGAAACTTCGATTCATTTGGATAAAGGGTAACAATAACGTAACAAAATATTAAAAATATTATTTTACAGCATTAAAACGTACTTTGCAATTTGCTGCCGTGTGCGTCACTTCCTTTTATATATGCTGTAAATATGCGAATGATCTTCAAGCTGTCGCACGATTACTCTTGACGAAGCAAGTTTTGACAGAAGGGAAAAAAACGCCTAGGAACATTCATAAAATACTTGAATGAGTCACACTCAAGTTTCAAATTCACTGCCGAATACTAGAGAAACGTAGCCTGTCTAGACAAATGGGTAATGTATAACTGTGCTCTCACAAACAGGCCGCGGCCGGGTCCAGGGCGGAGACCTGGTGGGGGGTCAGGGAGGCGAAGCCCCCCTGAATCTGAAGAGAAGTAGTGTTTTTAACACCCTATAAGTGATTTAAAATGAGTGAAAAAGTGGCTTTGATTAATTTACGTTATTTTTTTTTAAAAAAAGCGTGAGATTATCAATGTCTGTCGTGAGAGCGTGACAAATGCTTAAAAAACGTGAGTCTCAAGCCAAAGGCGTGAGAGTTGGCAGGTCTGAAAACCTATCTACAACCACTAACCGGCCGAACAAAGCCTTCGTCTCTACGACCGGAACAGGTCTGAAGTGAGCTCAGACAGTGCCACAATTTCCAGGGAACCACTCGATATATGGACTCATGCAGTTCACAGATAAGGTTGGAATACCTGTTATGCCCCAACTGGTACACGTACCAACGGAATGGAGGACACGTAATCATAGAACCATGCCCGATACACTGACTCCATCATACATGGGGTTTTACAGGATGCTTGAAGAGTACTTCGGATCAGTAGCCAACTACACGGACATGGCCTACACTTCGATGTTTGCAGTTCACAAACAACGCAAACTCAGGGCAGTAACACGGACTTATTCAAACCTCGTATTAATATACTGTCATATATAGTGGTACCTGGTTCTCATATCATTTTTGCTCCCCTTACCAAAACAGACAATGGTGTTCTGACCATGGGACCGCTGAATACTTGTTGTAACAAACACAAACAATGTTGAACCAATAAAACAAGCACTTTATTTTCATAGTGAACGAAAAATCAATGTACAAAATTGTTACACATGTTGTATACAACTGAGCCAATACAGTTCATTATTAAACGATCAGTACTCAGTATATCTTCACATCGGTAGGCATCTGTTCCTTGTAACAAATGTCATCGAATGTTGAGTGAGTGTGGCTTCAATACACCCCAAACCACGGCGACCCAATGATGACGCAGCAGGACGCATGACGTTACACCTGGTCCATTGCCATTCCTGAAGGGAACATTGTTCCAGTTGCTAAGCGTTGACAGGTGCAGGTGATGGTTTTCTGATTCGTCGATCCGGATAGTCCCATTAGTATTCTGTCGGATTCACGTCGGGAGGACATGCTGGCCACGGCAACATAACAATAGCCTTATGCAGAAAGTCGTCTGTTAGCCTTGCTGTATGAGACTTTGCGTGATCATGTTGTTAGACGATGCTACATGATTGTTGCTGGATAAACTTAATGGCACCACAGCTCGGCACAAAACTTTATACATATATCTTCGAGCATTCAATCTTGTTTTAGATCGCGCAGAGCTCACTCCACACCATTGTGCTATAGGCTCCAAATGGTCAGGCTTGATGAACGCAGTCAGGCACCAAGCGTTTACCTACTCGTCTGCGAGCACCAATCCGGCTGTCATTACCGTGAAATTAAAACCTGCTCTTGTGGGTGAATTTCACATGTCGCCAATCACGCATCTGCTGCTTGTCTGGCTCTTGTCAAATGACAACTTCGGTTATGTCAACTTAAGCGTTGTCCATGTACCTTCACTAACTTTAAGGTCGCCGTTACAAAACGCTATCTCGATTGAATTATCCGGCCGTGGTAATCAGTTCGTAATTGTATCATCTGGTTCCCCTAATGCTGGTCTTTAAACATGCATACCATCTGGTCTCCCTTATATTGTTTTTTTTTAAAATATATATACCATGTGGTCATCCTAATACTGGGTTTTAAAAGGGTATCTACCCCCTGTCCCCCAAATGCTGGTTTTGAATAAAATTTACTCTCTGGTGCCCCTAGTGCTGGGTATTGCAAAAATATCTACCATCTGGTCCCCCAAGTGCTGGTTTTTAAATATGTTTACTGTTTGGACCCCCAAATGTTGGTTTTTAAATATATTTATGCCATCTGGTCCCCCTAATGTTGTTTTTTTAAATTATTATATATACCGTCTGGTTCCAACAGACCTTTTTTTAAAAAATGTGTGTATATATATACTATTTGGTCACCCTAATACTTGTTTTTACGTACGGTCTCCCTAATGCTGGTTCCAGATATATATTCCGGTCTCCCTAATGCTGGTTCTGTATATATGAGAATTAAGGAGACCGAAAAACACGTATATGCTTTATTTTATGATTTTTTTTTCACATCATCGTTTTTGTTGAGATGATTTAGAGTTACAATAAATCATTAAAGTCAGTAAAAGTTGTTTTATAACAGAATATACACTTGGTCTCCCTAATGCTATTTTAGATATACTCCTATATATCATCTCGTCCCCCTAATGCATGTTTTTAAATGTGTGTATATATACCATTTGGGGCCCCTAACGCTTGTTTTTAAACATATATAAAATCTGGTCTCCCTAATGCTGGTTTTTACATACGGTCTCCCTAATGCTGGTTCCAGATATATATTCCGGTCTCCCTAATGCTGGTTCTGTATATGTGAGAATTAAGGAGACCGAAAAACACGTATATGCTTTATTTTATGATTTGTTTTCACATCATCTTTTTTGTTGAGATGATTTAGAGTTACAATAAATCATTAAAGTCACTAAAAGTTGTTTTATAACAGAATATACACTTGGTCTCCCTAATGCTATTTTTAGATATACTACTATATTTCATCTCGTCCCCCTAGTGCATGTTTTTAAATGTGTGTATATATACCATTTGGGGCCCCTAACGCTTGTTTTTAAACATATATAAAATCTGGTCTCCCTAATGCTGGTTTTTACATACGGTCTCCCTAATGCTGGTTCCAGATATATATTCCGGTCTCCCTAATGCTGGTTCTGTATATATGAGAATTAAGGAGACCGAAAAACACGTATATGCTTTATTTTATGATTTTTTTTCACATCATCTTTTTTGTTGAGATGATTTAGAGTTACAATATATCATTAAAGTCACTAAAAGTTGTTTTATAACAGAATATACACTTGGTCTCCCTAATGCTATTTTTAGATATACTACTATATATCATCTCGTCCCCCTAGTGCATGTTTTTAAATGTGTGTATATATACCATTTGGGGCCCCTAACGCTTGTTTTTAAACATATATAAAATCTGGTCTCCCTAATGCTGGTTTTTACATACGGTCTCCCTAATGCTGGTTCTGTATATATGAGAATTAAGGAGACCGAAAAACACGTATATGCTTTATTTTATGATTTTTTTTCACATCATCTTTTTTGTTGAGATGATTTAGAGTTACAATATATCATTAAAGTCACTAAAAGTTGTTTTATAACAGAATATACACTTGGTCTCCCTAATGCTATTTTTAGATATACTACTATATATCATCTCGTCCCCCTAGTGCATGTTTTTAAATGTGTGTTTATATACCATTTGGTGCCCCTAACGCTTGTTTTTAAACATATATAAAATCTGGTCTCCCTAATGCTGGTTTTTACATACGGTCTCCCTAATGCTGGTTCCAGATATATATTCCGGTCTCCCTAATGCTGGTTCTGTATATATGAGAATTAAGGAGACCGAAAAACACGTATATGCTTTATTTTATGATTTTTTTTCACATCATCTTTTTTGTTGAGATGATTTAGAGTTACAATATATCATTAAAGTCACTAAAAGTTGTTTTATAACAGAATATACACTTGGTCTCCCTAATGCTATTTTTAGATATACTACTATATATCATCTCGTCCCCCTAGTGCATGTTTTTAAATGTGTGTTTATATACCATTTGGTGCCCCTAACGCTTGTTTTTAAACATATATAAAATCTGGTCTCCCTAATGCTGGTTTTTACATACGGTCTCCCTAATGCTGGTTCCAGATATATATTCCGGTCTCCCTAATGCTGGTTCTGTATATATGAGAATTAAGGAGACCGAAAAACACGTATATGCTTTATTTTATGATTTGTTTTCACATCATCTTTTTTGTTGAGATGATTTAGAGTTACAATAAATCATTAAAGTCAGTAAAAGTTGTTTTATAACAGAATATACACTTGGTCTCCCTAATGCTATTTTTAGATATACTACTATATATCATCTCGTCCCCCTAGTGCATGTTTTTAAATGTGTGTAAATATACCATTTGGGGCCCCTAACGCTTGTTTTTAAACATATATAAAATCTGGTCTCCCTAATGCTGGTTTTTACATACGGTCTCCCTAATGCTGGTTCTGTATATATGAGAATTAAGGAGACCGAAAAACACGTATATGCTTTATTTTATGATTTTTTTTCACATCATCTTTTTTGTTGAGATGATTTAGAGTTACAATATATCATTAAAGTCACTAAAAGTTGTTTTATAACAGAATATACACTTGGTCTCCCTAATGCTATTTTTAGATATACTACTATATATCATCTCGTCCCCCTAGTGCATGTTTTTAAATGTGTGTTTATATACCATTTGGTGCCCCTAACGCTTGTTTTTAAACATATATAAAATCTGGTCTCCCTAATGCTGGTTTTTACATACGGTCTCCCTAATGCTGGTTCCAGATATATATTCCGGTCTCCCTAATGCTGGTTCTGTATATATGAGAATTAAGGAGACCGAAAAACACGTATATGCTTTATTTTATGATTTTTTTTCACATCATCTTTTTTGTTGAGATGATTTAGAGTTACAATATATCATTAAAGTCACTAAAAGTTGTTTTATAACAGAATATACACTTGGTCTCCCTAATGCTATTTTTAGATATACTACTATATATCATCTCGTCCCCCTAGTGCATGTTTTTAAATGTGTGTTTATATACCATTTGGTGCCCCTAACGCTTGTTTTTAAACATATATAAAATCTGGTCTCCCTAATGCTGGTTTTTACATACGGTCTCCCTAATGCTGGTTCCAGATATATATTCCGGTCTCCCTAATGCTGGTTCTGTATATATGAGAATTAAGGAGACCGAAAAACACGTATATGCTTTATTTTATGATTTGTTTTCACATCATCTTTTTTGTTGAGATGATTTAGAGTTACAATAAATCATTAAAGTCAGTAAAAGTTGTTTTATAACAGAATATACACTTGGTCTCCCTAATGCTATTTTTAGATATACTACTATATATCATCTCGTCCCCCTAGTGCATGTTTTTAAATGTGTGTAAATATACCATTTGGGGCCCCTAACGCTTGTTTTTAAACATATATAAAATCTGGTCTCCCTAATGCTGGTTTTTACATACGGTCTCCCTAATGCTGGTTCCAGATATATATTCCGGTCTCCCTAATGCTGGTTCTGTATGTATGAAAATTAAGGAGACCGAAAAACATGTATATTTTTTATGTGATGTGTTTTTTGCATCATCTTTTTCTTAAAGTTTATTAAGATGATTTCGGGTAAAAATACACCATTAAAGTCAATAAAAGTTATTTTATAACAGAATATACACGTGGTCCCCCTAATGCTGGTTTTTACATACGGTCCCCCTAATGCTGGTTTCAGATGTATATATATATATATATATATATATATATATATATATATATATATATATATATATATATATATATATATATATATATATATATGACACCAGCATTAGGGAGACCAAATGTATGTAAAAACCAGCATTAGGGAGACCGCAAACTTAGGGAGACCGAAATCCGGTCTCCCTAATTTTCAGGCAACCGGTTATTGCATAAAATAGCACCTTTTCCATAACTTTGGGGGGGTTATAGTTCATGTTCACATTGTCTTTAACATCATCAAACGAAAGTAATTTTTTGGTGTCTTTAAAATGCTACATTTACATCAGAAGCGACAGTCGCATATATATACAAGTATTTAAAAATACGCCTTAGGGAGACCAACCCAAAAAGGCAAATAAGTGCATTATTTGGGTATATATGTTTAATTCTGACCCAGTGAATTATTACAAGTGTTTTTATTTCTAATTTTTGTCAGGAAAACAAAACTGTAGGTTACTATTAAATGAAAACAAAAATTCGGACCGTGAAACGGCGGTCGTGTTGCCTCGAATCGAGACCGACCTACCGGCGCCACACTTGCTTTTCTGTGAATGTTTCAGTGAAAAAAATAAACCCGGGACACATCGTTGTCGTCATTTTCAAAGTAAGACACAATTACACAACAATGTAGATCTACAGTTTGGTGTTTTTTCCTTGATACTTTAAATACCGTTTGTGCGGTGCTTCAATCGTTTCGGACTTTTGACGATGGCGGCCATTTAGCTGCCGCTGCTGTTTTCGAGGGAATCTTTGGTTGCTTGTGCTGTGTCGACCTTACCGAAGATTTTTCCAAGGTATGTGTTATCTGGTTGTTGTTTTCATTCAATTATTTAATGTGAGGGTTAGTGTGTTGTGACAACTGAAAGATAATAAGCGTGTCATTTACACCCGGACATTCCTGCAGTTGACACGGGAGCTCGGTTTCAGTTTTCGTTCACTGACATTTGAGGTTGTCATGTTTTCGGACACTGACAGATTACAAAGAAACGATAAAACAAATTGTATGCATATAGTAGTTAGTACGGTTTTAATACCCACACGTAGAGCTACCTCTGTCACAATTTGAAAATCAATATGATTTTCGATGTATTGAACATTGACGATTGAGGTCATCAGCAATCAGGTTGAGGAAACGTATCTGCCTATATAATGTTGGCACAGCGGGATATTATAGGTCGTCCTGCCTATTTTGCTATAGGCCAATCGGATTATAGTTGGACTTATGTCTAATAATTTCACAAACTATCAATTTCCGCCCAAACAATCACAGAGATGAAAAGTTAAACTTAATGGGCCTCCTCAGTCTAAACAAACCCAATGTTTTTGGACAAAATTGAAATTGATATAATGTTCAAGAATGGATGTTTCATTAAGAACACAATTTTTCAAAGATTTTCCTTCTGCCAACTAAGACTGACTCTATATGTCATTGATTTTCAGTGAAAATTGTCAGAAATGTTATAGACTTATATTTAATTAGAAATTTCCGAACTCCATGTGATGAAAATTGTCAAAAAGGGTTTGAATGAAAACCTTAGGGCATCAAAACTTGAATCGTATCAATGTTAAAATTTCAGTGTCAGTTATAACAAATGTTAAATATAAAATGTTTGTTGAACTTAATTCTGTGGGTCGTGTTATTTTTTCAGTAGGTCAGACAGACATCTGAAACTTACAGGACCCAATGTCATGTTACTTAGATGTACACCATCGTGAACACTGGTTGCATGGATTGATATGCTAACTCATTTACATAATCACCCTATGCATACCATACATTACATCTCTATGAGAAATATTTACAGAAAAATAAATACTGAAATGAGCTAAAGTAGCAAAAACCTTCTTTAAATAACTTTTCCTTCAGCAAAAAAAATGGGGCGATGGGGTAGCCTAGTGGTTAAAGTGTTTGCTCGTCATGGTGGAGACCCGGGTTTGATTCCCCACATGGGTACAATGTGATATTGCTGGAATATTGCTAAAAGTGGAGTAAAACTAAACTCAGTCAATCAATTCAGCAAAAACCTTATCCAGTTTTGTAGTTGTTATTATTAAGACTTAAATACCCATCTCTTTTACACATTAGCTGTTGTAATCAACATTTGCCTAGTTCATTGAAAAGAAAATGCATGCAAACTTGAGATTTATGACAAACATTTTACTGACAAATATTAAACAGTAACTAATTTCATAGTTGGTATTGCATGCTTGTTTTTCAGCTACTAAAATATTAATGTGAACAACTTTTCGCTGTAATTCAGACAAAATAAGCTTAAACTAAGCTTATTTATATTGTTGCACTTGCCATGTAGACAGGGTTGAGAACAGTGTTTGCCCATGACATGAAAATTTAGGAGTCAACTTGACTTTCTAATATGAGAGGGAGTCATGGATATGTTTTGTGGAGTCAACTTCAGTATGGAACTTTCATCAAGACATCAATAGTGATTGATTAAATACAATAAATAAACAAAGTAAAGCAGGTCATGTAATTAATTAGCACTGAGCAGTTAAGTGGCAAACAATAAACAAAGTAATTTTAAACAAAGGCAAATTACAAGCTTAGATTGTCTGAACTTATGGTGCAGTAGCATTGCATCAACAGTGATGCAAGCTTTTAAATTCTCTGCGTATATATATATGAGATAGTTTGTGCATCAAATATGCATGTTTTCTGTGCAAGGTCAAACACTGGCTGAGACTGGAGTTGTAAAGTGATGTGTGATTGAATGGGTTAAACACCTGGAGCTCTAATCACATTATTTAGACGCAACACTGAGGCCAGCCTGAACCTTAGTGATGTAAATATTCCCAAAAGGGAAACAATTTGCATGTACTTTTATCAAGTAAAATTTCTCCACCAAATTCATTTTGAAACCTATTATCAGCTTATTAAACTGTTGGCAGATATCCACAATGTCTAAACAAGGACCCTTTAAAAGAGCATCAACCATATTTTGGACATTGGCAGAAGCTGATGATAATTTGATAACAGTAAAACCCAAAGTGTCTCTGCATTGATAATAAATATCCTGCCACATCATTATGTATAAAAGTACACTACATCTTCAGAAAGAAAAGAACATAAATTGGTTTTTATTTCCATCTTTGAACAGTGCACGCTTAAAGGAATCATAAGTGTGGAAAATTATTTCATCCTAAAAGGCTGTAGGGTAGCCTAGTGGGTAAAGTTTCATCACTTGTCACAACAAAGACTCAGGTTTGATGCCCCAAATGGGCACAATGTGTGAAGCCCGTGTCTGGTGTCCATGCCATGATAATGCTAGAAATTTGCTTTAAGGATTGTAAAACTAAACCCACTCTCTCATCACAATACTTCATGGTTTACAACTTTTATTGATGAGAAATAATGTTCCAGCATTTTTGGTATGAATACACAATGCTGAATAGAAAGTGGTCAAATGTATCCTGTTATATTTGTAGTTACACTTTTTCTGTAAAGCACCTATGTAAGTACTTTTGTTAATAGACAGTCACATGATGTTTAGCTGCCGTAGAAATTGGCAGCTTTTTTGAGCTTATATGATTGTATGACCAACACCCATGGAACTGAAGGGCAGTTAGGAGGATTAGATGGTCAGAATTGCAAGTTGATGCATATCCCAGTTGTGTAGATTAATACACATGAAATCATTCCTTCATTATTTATGCACCATTACCACATAGCTTGAATATTAATGAGTGTATTGTTAAACAAAAACAACATGTGACTGACACTTATTTTTCTGCTTACAACAATCTGTCACTATTATCGACAGTGCGTGATTATTGGACCCAGTCATGTCTATGTAGAATTTAATTCAAACATTTGCAGAATTGTATGATTTCTTATGGAAATATTTTACGAATCTATTTCTTAAGCAAAGTCACTGGCTCTGTTGTTCTGTTTGTAATGCCAAGTCATTTCTTTTTTTGTAGAATCAAGTCCATCAAGAACCCACACAATCCTGCACAGGTTGAAAGCCACAATTAATATATGCTCTACATGTGCAGTGTGTCAACCCCTGAAGAGTTTCTGTTCTTCAGGTGCTTTTTGACCTTTGATCAGAAGAAATGGACCAACAAAGATCTGGATGTCAACCGATGGCTAAATCATCCCTGTGGTGGACCTTCCTCACAGAGCTGTTCAAGTTGTCCAGACCTGAGAGGGTAGCAGGGGTGTGTTCGGATGAGCTGTTCAGATAGGCCAAAAACTTTGTTACTCTTCATTTCTACTCAGGTGGCAGACATAAGAGAGAGTACAATATGAACAATGGGATAAGCAAGATAAAGGTACAATTTATCTTTAAGATTTAAAGGCCAATAATGTAAAGATCTGACTGCATATGTATGTATATATATGTGTGTGTATGGTTGTGAACCAGGATTAGAGAGAGATGTGTTTATACCAGACAAGACAGTACATGTAGTTAGGGAGACCTCACATTATACATCACTGTATTCCAGCATAAGGGCAGCCGGACTTTATATACAGTTGTAAGCCAACATTATAGAAACTAGAGAGCATATATTGTTGTAGACCAGCATCACAAAGACCAGACATTATCTATTCTTGAAAGCCAGCATTTGGAAGACCAAACAGTATGTGTAGTTGTATACTAGCATTTGGGAATACAGACAGAATGTACAGTTGTATACCAGGATTAAGGAGTCCAGACAGAAAATATGGTTGAACATCGGCAATATGAAGACCAGACTGAATACATAGTTGTATATCAGGGATGTTGAAACCAGGCAGTGTGTATAGTTGTATGCCAGCATTAGAGAGACCAGACTGCATACATAGCTGTATACAATAATTATCGAGACCACGCTATATATACAATAGTATAGAAGCTGTAGAAAGACCAAACAGTATATACACTTGTATACGAGCATTACTGAGTATAGACTGAGTGTATAGTTGAATACAGGCAATATGGGGATCAGGTAGTCTGTATAGTTGTATACCAGCATTAGGACAGACTAGGCTATATATGCAGTTGTGTACCAGCATTAGGGAGACCAGACAGTGTATATAGTTCTATACCAGTATATATAGTTGTATACCAGCATTAGACAGACTAGACTGTATATGCTGTTGACAGTATGCACAGTTGTGTACCAGCTTTAGAGAGACCAGACAGTGTATATAGTTCTATACCAATATATATATACTTGTATACCAGCATCAGAGAGACTAGACTATAATGCAGATGTATACCAGCATTAGAGACACCAGACAGAATGTACAGTTGTATGCCAGCTTTAGGCAGATCAGACAGTATGTACAGTTGCATACTACTATTTTAGGGACCAGAAAGTATGTACCATTGTATACCAGCGTAAGAGAGACCAAACTGTATAGTTGTGTACCACAATTAGGGAGACCAGACTGTATATACAGTTGCATGCCAGTTTAAGGGAGACCAGAAAGTATGTATTGTTATGTGCCAGCATTAGGGAGTTCTGACAAAATAAGTTGTTCAATACCAGCAAAATGAATCTGTGTTTAGTTGTATACCAGCAATATGGAGACAAGGCAGTATACTAGTATCTGGTTGTATACCAGCTTTAGGGAGTCAAGACAGTATGTACAGTTGTATGCCAGCATAAGGAAGTCCAGACAGAATATATTGTTGTATTCCAGCTTTAGAGAGACTAGACAGAATATATACTTGTATACCAGCATTAGGAAGTCCTGTTTGAATATATGTTTGTACACCAGCTTTACGGAAACCAGACAGAATATATAATGGTATACTATCTTTAGGGACACCAGGCTGAATATATAGCTGTATAACAGCATTAAGAAGTCCAGACAGAATATATGTTTGTATACCAGCTTTGGGGAGTCCAGACATACTGTATAGTTGTATACCAGCTTTAGGGAGACCAGACAGAATATATGGTTGTATACCAACTTTATGGAGTCCAGACATAATATATAGTTATATACCAGCATTAGGAAGTTCTGACAGAATATATGGTTGTATACCAGCTTTAGGGAGACCAAACAGAATGTATATTTGTATACCAGCTTTAGGGAGACCAGACAGACTATGTGGTTGGTTATAAGCTTTAGTGAGTCCAGACAGAATATATGGTTGTATACTGACATCAGGAAGTCCAGAGAGAATATATGGTTGTATACCAGCTGTGGGAAGTCCTGTCAAAATATATGTTTATATACCAGCTTCAGGGAGTCCAGAGTACTGTCCTCTATAGATACATTGGTCTAATCACTAGTTTTACATTCTACTCTGTGATATCCTAGTTAGTTTTACTGTCCTTTGTTGACGGGTTTTCACAATATATGTACTAATAATTCAGTAGTATTTATATAGTTAATCATTCTCGTCACAATATGGCTGCAATATTGCCGATGTGACGTTAAATTTTATTGCACTCACTCACTCATTTAGGGAGTCCAGACAGAATATATAGTTGTATACCAGCTTTTGGGAGACCAGACAGAAAATATAGTTGTATAGCAGCTTTAGGGAGTCCAGACAGAATGTTTAGTTGTATACCAGCATTATGGAAGACCAGACAGAATATATGGTTGTATACCAGCTTTGGGGAGTCCATACATAATGTATAGTTGTATAACAGCTTTAGGGAGTCAAGACAGTGTATATAGTTGTATACCAGCATTAGGGAGTCCTGACAGAATATATGTTTGTATACCAGCATTAGGGAGTCCAGACAGAATATGTGGTTGTATACCGACATTAGGAAGTCCAGACAGTGTATATAGTTCTATACCAGTATATATACTTGCATACCAGCATTAGACGGACTAGACTATATGTATGTAGTTTTATACCAGCATTATGGAGATCAAACAGTGCACAGTCATTCTTAGCCTTGGATGACCCCTCATGTTCTTAGACATACATTTTAATGTGGGAGACAGTTTGATAAGTCACTGCTGAATGGTATAAGAGAGACCAGACTCAATATATGCATGTCTACATATTATGTCTACATGCAGCTGCATGGCAACATGAGAGAGACCAGACAGTATGTGTAGTTGTAGACCAGCTTGCGAGAGACCAGACTCTATATATAGGTGTATACCACCATTATAAAAAAGACCAGACTGCATTTATAGTTGTATACCAGCATAAGAGTGACCAGACTGTATACATGTATTTAGTTGTATGCCAGCACAGGACTCGATTTAGTGTTTTGTTACTTGCACTGGTGCAACCCAGTATTACAAGTTGCACCTCATTGTTAGTCTACCTTCCACCAGGGGCAAGTCCATTTTTGAGTAGGTAAACTTCTGAGCAAAACATCTAAATAATTCAAAAGCATATTTCTTTCATTGCACATTGCAATGGAAGTAGTGCATGTGGAATTTGTCTGGTGCCACTAGGTTTTTATCGTAGGTTGAAACTGGTGCTGGAAGGATAACACATCTAACATCTAACCTTGCAGCATGAGAGAGATTAGACAGTATATGTAGTGTACATTTGCTGTAGAAATACATGTTCAGTCTATTAAAATAATATGCATGTTCTTTTGTGTATCCTGTTGTTTTCTCTTCGAGTTGGGTAAATACTTTCTTTTGAGCACTAGTTTAGTAAGACAGCAATGAGCAATCAACCTATTGTCAGCTAATTCCATGAAGGAAGGATGTTGTGTTTATGACACACTCCAGCGCAGCGATGACTTACCCTAACATCACTGCCACAGGCTAATTTGCATATCACGTGACCAGACTTTCTCTTGTTTGTAAACAAATGCACATATTCGTAAATAAGCTGAGACTGGCATAACGCCAGCATTTGGAGAGGTTTTCATATTATTTTACACTGTTAAGTAAACATTCTTCTACAACTCTGCCAATAACGTTTATAACAACACATATTTATATTTCAAACTGTCTGCATCGTTTTTTCTCCATAAGGCTTCCATGACAGCATGTGGAGCCAACTCATGTAACCCATGTAAACAAAGGACGCTGTGCAAATCGAAATAGTGTTACAGGCTTTAGGATATTTTCTCAGTGAAACTGAACCATTTTAACAACGATATTATAATTAGATGTGTAGACTCATAAAAAATAAAACAGTTATGAAATGTGCACATTATACTGAATAACCTGTGTAAGATGTGAGGAATCGTCACATCTCTCTGGCCTGTGGCAGAGATACTATGCTGGCTCGCCGCATGGAACTCTGGGTGGGAGAGTGACTTTATGACAGAATATAGATGTATTCAGTAATTATTAGTCAATCCTGAAACATAAACATCATGTTTTGACACATCCACCGTGCAAGAGAAAAGTAATTAATTATTCAACATGTTATCTTTTTTAACTTCTGCTGATTATTTGTCTTGCTATACTTCCATGTCTGCATTACATGTAATACATTTGCCACGTACCTTAATTCATAATGTTCAGTGTTTACTCAAAAACTGACACATGAGAACCCTTGACGGGTAATCTGAGTGGTGTCACCACTAATTATGCCTTTTATTACTGATCAAAGTAAATGATAACAAAAAAGCAGGTGTAGGTTTATATCGCCAAACAATTGTAGGATTGTAGGGACAAAAATCCCGTAGGACAAAAGCCCATAGGACAAAAACCCATAAGGACAACCCCACAAAATGAAGGCTGGTGGACAACTCCCACTAACTCCAACATGTTTGAAGTACTGAGTGATTGGCTCAGGTGTTTTTACTGAATCACTAAACCATAGAGATTAACAGGCTTCAGTAGTTAACTTAGTATTTAGTATGTGAAACTTATTTGGGATGAAGCTGCATTATTGATTATAATTAACTTAGTCATTTCTGTGGCATATTGGATGCTCTTGCCTTTCTCCCAGTGATTGAAATAATTTTTCAACTCAACCTGACAGCCAGGCTAGTGGCCCATAAATGTTGCCTGCCCATCTTGAAAGTTGCCTGCCCTCCTTTTTAACTTACTTTTTTGCAATAACTTACAAAAAGGCACCATGTTGTAACAAGTACAAACGAGTAAGTAACCCTCTCTTAGCTTACTAAGCCAACCAGTTTTAGTGTCCTGTTGCTATCGTCACTGGCTGAAGAGTTGTCCATGTATAATTATGGAATATACTGGTAGCTTTCATTGATCTTTCTTAAATCAAAATATAACATGACAGTTAAAATGGAATGATAGGGAACTGAAAGTAGGTCAACCTTGAAAATTTCAGCCAGACAATCGGGCTGGTGGAGAGAATTTCCAGGCAGCCCCACTCAAAATTTACCGGCCACAGGCACTCTGGCAGGCCGTTATTTCGATCACTGCTTTCTCCCCATGGAAGATATCATTGGCCATGACAGTGCTTCAGTGTGACCTGTTGTCCGGCCTAGGGGTCCTAGAGAGACAAGTGCTTGCTGTCAGCTCTCCTCCACCAGTATGCCCAAGAAGTATGTCCAGCCAAGAGAACCATAAACCACAGGACTTCAAGGTTGTTGAGCCTATGTTCTGTTCGAAAAGATGCTAAGATCTCCATTGAAGACTTTAATCTTCATTATTCATTTGGACCTTCAGTTTTAGAGTGTTTTGTCCCACTTAGTTGGGGCTCTTGTCTTTGGGTGCTCGTCACAGGGGTTTTTTGTCCCCAGGGATTTTGTCTGTACACCCACCAAACACGGGCTACAACAAGGGAGTGGAAATAGTGATATCATGAGAAACTTAGGGTCCACACGGTTTCGAGAAAATCAACAAAACTTCATTGGTGCATACTGTTACATAATGATATTTTGTTACCCACATGGCATGAATTGATAAGTTGTATATGACAGTTTGTAAGGTAAATCCACCAGTAGAGACTAGGTTGCAGTGATCTTAACTGGGACAAATTTCATAGATAAATATCACAAAACATGGTCTGATCTTGTGGGCACCAAATTTAGATTCATATAATTATTTCTTTACTTGTACCACATATAGTGAAATTAGAAATACGTGTCTTTCACATCCACAGATATGGTCTAGAAACTATATCCTCTTTAGTAACATATTTAAAGTAATATAGCGCAAAGGATCTGTTAAAACTGTTCATCAATTCATAACATAAACCAACCCATATACTTTAGCTGGTTTAATGACATTATGACTTCAAAATTTAGAATGTAAGAACTCTGTATGTTTTCATATTCATTTGATTTTCATTGCAGCACTTATTATCATATTGTTAATTGCATCTTTGCTTTATTTCCTCACTTGCTTACTCACTCACTTCACATGTTAAGAAAACTGCTGAAGTGGCAAACATGTGTAAGTTGAGCACCGACCCGATGATTGACTCCTATACTCATTGTGAACGAAAGGGACAAAGTGTAGCAGGATGAGAGTCTTATAAATAAGTAAGGTGTGTGCAACTATGCGCAGAATCAATTTCATTCATCTGCTCTGCCAGATGAGTATGCCATGCACCCCGCACTTCTCATAAAACGTGCTCTGTGCAGGTCCAACTTATCCTTGTTTGCCAGTAATTTAGTATATTTCAACTTCTGTTGATCTCTTTGTGATCAAGTTCCAAGACATCATCTTGATTGATTATATATCACATTATCAACTCCATCTTATAATAATAGTCTGCTTATATGGTGCTCCAGGCACATTAGCTGCTCACTGGGCTATGTATATTACTATTCCCGGTCATTGGACTCATCGTACAATCCGATACTTTTTAAACTCTGTGGGGATCATACAGCCATGCTGCCTGTCCAGCGCAATGAACTAATCACTCATATTGCCAGCACATCTTCAAAGGTAGAAATTTTGCAGTTGGGTGAATTGGGACAGTGTGGGTTGTAGTACCTTGTCCAAGGATACTACACAAATTTGCCCACCTTGGGACCTGAACTTTGGTGCCTCCACTGTGGATCAAACCCAGGCTTTCGGGGTGATAGGCAGCCACCTTAACACTGCACTATTGTGCTCCACCGATGGCAGCCCAGAATCTGAGCACTTACTTGAAACATCAAAAGGTTGTTTGCCAAATTGCCCAAATGAACACATAACTGACCTTGTATCCACCAACCTCATGTTGAGTATAGGGATCAGCATGTGACTTACACAGTCACATCCAGAAAGGTTGATTAATATTTGACACTTGTGAAGATCAAGGGTATAGAAAATATGTCTTCAGCAACTAATTTTGGCCAGTTAGGTGACTTGGTGTATGCATATCATTGTATCCTATTTATGTACATAAATGAACATGGTATCATTCACTGGATTCTCTGGTCCAGACTCAACTATTTTAACAGACTGGGATATGTCCAGCCACTTTTACACAGCCACATTAAATTGATTTTTAAACATATCTGGGTATTAATAAAGTTAATAAAGTTTTAAAGAAGAGAGTCAATTTCTGATACTAATAACAGAGTTACTGTTATCATAAAATATTACTGATATATCGAGAAAGCATTTTGTTAAATCTCTAAATGTGTATAAAATATGAAAACAATTATCACTCAGTCATATCAAAACTAAGTTCAAGATATGATGAAAAGATTCATACCTATCCAAAAACACATGCCAGACGTTGACATTCAGGTAGAGATGTATTTGAATGAATTTTTAAAAATCTTCAAGTCTGACCATTTCTGAGATCTAGTATCAAGATATCCTATGTGCATTCTTAAAATACTTTCTGTAAAATTACTAAAAATATATGTAAATCCTTCTGAACTGCGAAAGGGAGAATTATGCCTGTAGTGGCCGTTCCTACAGTGGCCTCCGAGTTTACACGCCTTGTTTGTTATTTTGTCTCTCTTCGCGTTGACAGTGAGCGTCAGGAGTATCTTGAGTGTTGCGAGAGACAAACCAAGACTCGCACCGGTGCTAATCCGAACGACACAAGTCATTGTTACAACTGATAAGTGAAAATTTGGTAAGCAAAAATACTAGAGAGGTCATGTTGCCTGCGGCAAGTGTGTGTTCGGTGATGTTGAGAGAGAAGCCTGACAGTAGACACCAGTAGCCAGTAGGGATACTCAAACTTTGAACCCATCAATGAAACAGTGGATTTTACCAGGTTCAGTCATCCTTTTCCTGTTGCCTACAACCATTTGGACAACGATGCGTAATTATACACACCTCACTGACAATCACACTGAAAACTTCATAGAGCCGATCACAGGTGCGCACCTAAATGCTATTGAAGTGTTTTTTTTTTAAATAATAATAATTAAAAATAATTAAAGCCACGGTATTCCTCAAAATTAAAGCTGAAAGCATAAAAATGACCGGTACATGTATTTCCGTAATGTTGTGCACAACACTGCACACAGACCTCACAAAACAATATGAGGCAAGCGCGACCTCTGTAATGCAGTTGTGCAACAGTATTGCAACGCCACAGTTAAGCATATGGAGAGGTCGTGATTGCAACAATATTTTGAAACAGAAAGTTACAAGATATGTCTGATCGAAACTCCCTTTGACGTCACCGTGGCTGGGCGTGCTTTCCTCCAGTCCGGCCAGTATCCATGGGCAAACAGGGCAGTGGTGTTGCATCTAAAGGCTGCTTACAACATACATGAAACATATGGAAAACGATTCATAGTTGTGACAATATTCTATTAGTGTTTCTTTTTATATGCGTAAAATTGTTCATAAATAATTACTGACACATTTGAACATATTTTAATTCTAGGGAAAGAAAACTGATTGGCAAACAAGGTCAGTGGACTTAGGTAAATGTTACTCCCTAATTTCTGACTCCCTTTTTTATATAACGTACGCAAAATGCAGTAGGAAACGGCAAAAATTTCATTATACAGCTTGTGTTAGTTATCTGAAACGCACCTTCATGTAAAGCATTTATAATTAGCGATTTCATAAGGTAGGCGGTCGCGTGACCTCATACTGCCGTCGCTACATCAACACAGAAATACAAGTTTAGCAAATAAACCAATCCACGAAGTCAAATCTGGATTTGGATGGCAAACTTGACGCAGATAATATCACGTACATACATACAACCTTTTCAATCGGAAAGTATTTGTAGCTGCAAAGCCGACAGGAATACTGACGATTCCGGTCGAATCCCTTTTCGCCTGTAGATATCATGTAGGTAAATTTAGGGAGTGGAAAATGCACTCCTACTGAGAGAATGTAGCAGCTAGTAAGGCCAGTTTCACAATGTGCGAGATTCATCTCTTACATATTGTGACCTTTAATGAAATAGCAATGGCCCATAAAACAAAGAACAGAACAGCAGAGTAAACTACACTAAAATGGCAAACTATTGATTATATTATGGCGGAAAATAGTTGGCCGAATGAGTTTAATATTTGTATGATTTGTTTTCGAAATACGCGAAGATTTTTCATATCTTTCTACCTGTGAAGACTATAGAGTGATTTAAAGTGTGAAGATGAAAAATCCAAATATCAAAGTCAAAGAACGAATATTTTTTTCCTTTTTTGTTTTTACCATTACGTATCAAAGACTTGTGGTAAGTCTTACGCGGAACACCAAATTCATTCTTAAAAAGTTGCCAAAAAATCGTCTGCTTCTCTCTCGCACGCCAACGAAACCACACTAAGATAACGTAATTCTGTTGCCAGAGGACTGACAGCGAGCCGCGGTGACGTCATGTTAGGTAAGATTTTGCATATACATAAAATGTGTAACAAGGTCGTCAGTTTACTGATTTCTCGACATGCCGGTGCGTTGACGTCAATGTGCTCCCAGGCGACCCCTCAGTTCTTGCTAAATTTATGTTGTTTGTGAGTCTACGAAGCGAGCGTTGTGGAAGCCTGCAGGATTTAATCGGGTGGCTCGACACCTACCTCGCTTCCAAGATGGAGGATGATATTTGCATTTGGTTTCATAGAGTTCAAAACCCAAAAACGTATTACTAGTTGTAGTAAATGACTGATAACCAAAAGAATTTAGCCTGTCACAACTTGTGACATAACGACTTCTTTGTCGGAAGCGAGATTGTGATCGAAGTGACCAAAATATTTAAGTGCAGTTTTATATTGACACCCACATCGCTTCCAAGGGTGAAATTATTATGTTAGAAGCAATGCCATGCAAAACCCTATTGTTCACCAACAAATACATATTTTACTACCAGAAGAAAGTAGTTTTGATTTTGTAACTCGGTGTAAACAATCCTCAACAGCAATTTGATTATGGTTTGATTTCTTCAGGTTTGCAGATCAAAACTACTTAGTCAGTTTTAAATATATTTTTGAATCATGACCAAAAGGACTTTGCAAAACGATATATAACCATTGTGACAGCAAGTGATTTTAGACGGAATCGTCTATGAAAACAAGTTATATATCGGAAAATAAGCAACGCAGGTATAAGATTAAATGGCAGTAGGTTGTGAAAAATAAAGCTCTCATATTTCAAAACAATTGTCACGACCGCAGATTTAGACAAACATATAAACCTATAAACAGGATCATCTATCCCCGGAAATGTAAATGAATACTACAACAACCCACAAAGGTATATATACCTCACATTACGTCACGGATGCGCGTCCCTCAGATGAAAAATTCGTTCGCGGGAGAAAATTGAGCACTGTTGTCAAAAAGGTCGATTTAAGGTAACTACATGTCGAGATGAGTACCTTTACTGACGGGGTTTCATTTATAATGATGTCAAGAAATTATTTATGTTTATAAATAGAATATGTTTCAGTAGCATTTATAATGAAATGAGCAGGAAAATGCAATGGGAAACTGTAAAGTCATACATAACTTAAACCAATATTGTCAAAAGTTTCAACTTCAGCTGCGAAAACCTTCATAATAGATAATATATACAATAGAACAGATTAACGATATCTGAAATGAATTGTTTGTAAATGGTTTAGGCAAAACGTTTAACATCACTAGAGTTTTAACATCACTAGAAAGTTGACACAAGTTATTCACCAAAAGACATATACAATGGGGTACCTTTATTTACAGATAGTAATTTTCTCACAAAGCATTTTTGTACATTTTTAATTTCCCCCAAATGCCCAATTCATATCCCCAAATTTCACAACCGTACAACCAGATTGGTTTCACCATTGAATCAAAGATATTTATTTCACATTGTATTGAGAAATGTAACATTCGTCTTCTGCATAATACAAAATACATGGATTTAGTAGCTTTTTGACAGACGTTTGAATTGGGATCTCTTATTTTTAAATGAGATGTCAAACTAATGGTATTAAACCCGATAGACTAAAGAGTACACGTACGTGCAGTCTGCTTATGTTACATATAGTCGTGCCTTTCAATTTACACAGCGCGTGATCCCAACAAACATAGTCTGAACTTTGCTAAATGTATTTATGGGTTATTATAAA
The DNA here is from genome assembly GCF_037392515.1 of Haliotis asinina. Lineage (NCBI taxonomy): Eukaryota > Metazoa > Mollusca > Gastropoda > Lepetellida > Haliotidae > Haliotis > Haliotis asinina. The sequence goes on from NC_090284.1 coordinate 16,153,712, forward strand.
TTGAACTTGACGCTTATGGTGAAATTTGAAACAGACGTAAAACAGTATTTGTGCACTGGCCGCAATTCATTAATGCATCATGTTAAAATACCACAGGCTTAGATGAAGTAAGTTGATGAGTGAGTGAGTGATTTCATAATTTTTCTGTTTTCCTACCCCTCTTGTGTGGAGATATTTATCCTTATCCTGGACCTAAATATCATTAAGGCTTGAACATCACAAATTTAATGGTTCGTCGTGTTGTGGACAAATTAGGCATTTTAAGTGCAGAAATTACATCATCTGGTGTATTCTGTTTGACTGAAACGTGGCTATGAGAAGACATTCGAAGTGAGAAAATTCAGATCCCTGGTTTCCAGTTACCGTTTCGAAAAGACAGAACACGTGCTGGAGGCGTTACGGTTCATGCTAAAAACACAGTTATGCGCTAAACTGATGAAGCATTTCCAACTTGCCGATTTGGGAGACATGGATGCCCACTGAACCTGCAAAAATTTAATTGGTAATTTTTTGTTGTCATGACAAACGTGTCTACTATTGGAACTTAATTGATGAGTAATAGGTAGTGCAGTTGACCTTGACATGTTTACAGTAGTTACTGGCGATTTCACTCCAGATGTTCTATGTAAAACCAGCCAAAAGATCGAACATGGACAAATTATGTACGGCTTGAACTAAATTACAGAGCCCACAAGAACTACCTCCTGTTCTGCACCTTTGCTCGATCTGGTGTTCATATTGCATACAGACAACGCAAGACTTTCAGGTGTACGTTCCATAGAACCATAGTGTAGATCATTACACTTTATTTGTTAATACCATTGAAATGGGTCCCTAAAACCACACCTTTAAGGTGCCAATACAACATTACTCTCTGACGAATGTAGATGGCATAAATCACGACATTAATGGCATAGACGCTGACAATTTGTTTTCATCTGAAGATATTAGTACACTCACTGAAGATTTTACTAGTAAAATTAAAGATATTCTCGATAATAATATACAGAATAGGACTGTCACCGTCACGAAAAAATATTCACTGTGGTTAAATAATGTTATTTGTTCTGTTGTTGAAAAAAAGTCGAAATATCATTCCTTAATTTATTAAAAAATCGAAATAGACTTGCAAACTGGGACAAATTTAAAATATGCAGGAACAAAGTAATATCATCAGTCAGAAAAGTCAGAAGACATTGTGGATTGAAAATAATTAAAATAATAAATATTCCAAACGGTACTACAATGTGGTGGCGTCTAGTCAAGACGCGCGCAGTGGGCGAACTGGGGGCGCATTGGGCGAGCTGGCTAAAGCGCTAAGCTAGTGATCCAGCGAGGCTGAGTTGTCAGGATCGAGCCCACCTGTGACCGGCTGTAAAAGCCTTGGAGTCAATATTGTGTGCAGACTCTTTCAGTGTTGTCACAACCCCTAGTGTACAGTACACAACACTGTGCACGTAAAAGAACCCACGAATTCATTGGTATATGACCAGATTGTGGCCACAAAAATAGGTGCAAACACCTAGTTGCAGGTACAACAAGGTGCAGTGAATTTGGGCAAAGTACTGTGACTATGTGCCCCAGTCCACACAGCTGTGAATGGGTACCTCGTTAGGATGAGAGAGCCTCACTAAACACGGTGCGCCAAGTGGCAGCAAGAGTTATATACTCCCCAGGGAGTTGAGACTGAAATACGATGTGCTGTTGGGATTGACTCCAGTGGTCGAGGGAATAATACCAGTGCCTTGAGCATGCTCTGGTGCGTGGATATGTGCGTTATATAAATATCCTATATCATAGATCATATCACTATCAAATATATGAAAAAGCAAACCGAAAATGTGTTATTTCTGCTAATTGTATCAAATAACATTTTCTATGATGACGTTGAAGATATTACCAATGCCCGGAATGGAATTATCGTTGATGAGATGAAGGTGAAAATCCCGATGCTGAACTACAGGTAATGCTACAGGACAAGGTCGTATAGGAAGCGAACTACTAAAATTAACAGCGACTACCCTAGTTCATATTCTTAACAAGTTTTTCAAACTTATCTCTGCTAAATTTATGTTTCCCGACATTCTGGAAACAAACATCAGTGCGCCAATTCATAAAAAGGTGATGTACATGGATGCTGAAACTATAGATCTGTAACACTTACAAGTTGAGCAGCCAATTTTTCTTAAAAGAGTAGTTGATATTTTTACCTCAGATCTGAGTTTTGGTAACTTTCGGGTTTCAGAATTTGAATTGAATCGATTTTGATTCGAATCCCGATCTTTATTTCTTTTTTCAAATTCGGGATTTTTCTTTTACAGATTCGGCACGTGCATGGGGTATTCGGTATTGTAACCCTTAGTATGCATTTCTTTTACACATTTGGAAATCGGGACTTCAGGTTACGCAACTGTACTCTTTGCACCTTCACCCTTTAAACGTATCTATCCTCGGCGTTGCTGTCCTCCGCCGGAGATAGTCAAAAAGACCTGAAGCGCCCCACCTTTGCTTGCATGCATGAGTTCTCGTTGAAGAACGAAGAAAGACCAACACAGTCAATAATTTGAAACACACTTTAAAGAGGAATTATGCAAGGAGGAAATCTGTTTTTTTCTAATTCTGGTAATTATGTGTATGGCGCATTCCTTCTTACTGCTCATGGGAGAATTTGAAATAGACAAATCTGAGGGCAAAAATGCATCAAAAACAAGATAAGGTCAATTAAGCAAGACTTGTTTGTTCTGTAATTCTGGTAATTGTATTAAACACTCCTCCTTACTGATTATGGGGTGTGATTGTAAGACGTTTATCCATTCTACGAAGCCAACTATAGACTTTGTTCATTCAGAAACAGTATATAACATCCGCACCTCACAAAGGAGAATTGCGTTAAAGACACCGCCTATGTGACACCAAGAAGCGAGTATTGATTCCCTAAAACATAAATATCAAAACATAAATATCAAAAGACCATAGATGAATTACTGGAATCTGAATCATAAACAAAGAAGTCCTACCATGGGTATTTTCTGCTCGAGAAGTATGCAGTTTCAATGCGGTGGTGTGAAGATGTTGCTTGGGAAGAAAGAAGAACATGAAGATCTGTGTATTTCGTCTCCATTGAAGACGCCTTTCTCATCATCCAGAGGGACTGTATTGCAACAGGACAGAGTGATAGAGACAATATGAAGGTACCAAGAAGTATGCCAACATCACTCCTGAATCCCGTAGGTTATTCAAGTCTCCCTGCATCCAATGCCAGCAGAAAACGAAATAGGACAACTACGCTGGAGTTGTTATTCTCCCCATCATCTCTAAGGACTTTGGTTCACATGCTCAAGTCAATTTGATTGGCATGCAATCCATGTGTGAAGAGAAATTCAAATGGATTATGCATTTTTAGATCATCTCAAGTTCTGTGTGCTGAGACCGTTGACCACCACGAAGTAGTGTGTCAGTTTGTCGACATCTTCTTGTTCATTGGTGCACCACCTATCTTGCAGAGTGACAGTAGTTCATAGTTTACTGCAGTTTACACTGAGGAGGTGTCACTGATGTGGTCTCGCACCATGATCATGGTAACCCCAATCCCAAGGTTCCGTCTGGCAACAATACCAATGACTGGACCATGGGACTCAAGGTTGAAGATATGTCTACTGAAAAAAAACCCAAAAAACAAACCTTACCTCCTTACTCTCAGCACTTCAGTTTGGGTGGACGCGGCTTTGTTGAGTTCAGATTGAGCTGGATTCAAGAGGTGCCAGATAAGCAGATGCAAGTGCTACATGACTGGTAAAAATGTAACTGAAGGTGTCATTTTCTTGTCAGAAAGAAAATTGAAATGATCTCCAAACATGTCCATGATTCTTTTCCATGTGTACATCAAACATGTATTATGTTGAATGTAGATATCACTGTAGCAAAACGTCACCATCCTGGTAAATACAAAACTCTTTTTTTCACATCTTCTTGGAAGATCGAAAAAATAGAAACTCTACTGATCATTTAGTTCGACTAGAATCATTTGTTCAAAATTCCATTGTAAATAACCACCATGCTGTATCAATATTTTTAGACCTTGAAAAAGCTTATGATACAACATGGAAATATGGTATCTGATACCTTTCAGTATGCACTTACGGAAACAAATCATCAAAAATGCCAATTCAACCTATAAAGTTGAAAAAAAACCGCGATGGAGTTCAAACGGTTCACTAAATTTGCTTCAGCGCTTTTTCTTCTCCTCCTTGGCAATTGGTTAGGCCACAAGTTGACCTAACACTGACAAAGTTTAAAAAATCATATACTAATGAATTACAATATAAACAAGAATTTGTTCAATTAAGACATAAATATAATACACACATACATATTTACAGATGGGTCCAGGGGTGGTGGCACAATAGCTTGTGCCACTGTCATTGGATCCAGAACAGTTTCTTCTAAAATACCTGATAACATATACGACAAAATGTTATGGATGTCAACTTCTTCTTTATTGTTTGATGAGGTTCTTGAGAGGCACTTAGAAGTCGGTATTCTAATATACGACAAAATGTTATGGATGTCAACTTCTACCTGATAACAGCAGAAACAAACGCAATACTAACGGCTCTTAAATATACTGAACATCATTGAAAACGCACCACCTGTAAATTTTGAAATAAGGCAATAGAATCTTTTGGAAATGGAAAATTAATGGTGGGAATTTTGATAATAACACACTAGATCGTAAATAACGCTCTACAGTAAAAAAGGATCGTTCGAACACATCATCGAACACATCACATGAAAACAACAAAATTCATGCACATCACACACGAAGGGCACAAATTGCATGCAGACATGCATTGCTAACAGATACCAACAAACAGGAACCAGCAGGGACCGGCAACGCCCAGGTCAGGCACGTGTTACCACCCCTCGTGAAGATCGAGACATTGTACGGCGCCATATTCGGGATCGAACCTTGCCCGCTGCCAGAACCGCCAACGCTGTCCAGGGTCGACGTGGTTTGATCAGCGCTTCCACCGTCCGACGCCGTCTCCGTGCGGCAGGATTACGTTGTCGACGCCCTTACGTTGGACCCATCCTGACTGACAGGCATCGCCGTGAACGCCGACAATGGGCTGAACAGCATCGTGTGTGGTTGTTACGACGTTGGCAAGGTGTGGTGTTCTCCGACGAGTCGCGTTTTCACTTGCGAAATGCTGACGGGCGTCTACGGGTATGGCGTCGACGGGGTGAACGTTATCATCAGGATTGTGTTGTGCAAACCGATCGGTGGGGTGGAGGAAGCATTATGGTGTGGGGAGGGATAAGTTATCACCACAGAACCGCTCTGATTGTTTGTCGTGGCAGAGTGAATGCCGTTTACTACCGTGACAACATTCTTCAGAACAACGTCGTTCCCTTCTTTCACCAGCATCAAGATCTGCACACATTTCAACATGACAATGCACGAGCCCACACTGCACGTGTTTGGATACAGTATCTGGCTAACAACAACATTCCTCTACTTCATTGGCCTGCATTGTCACCAGATTTGTCACCCATCGAACACTTGTGGGATTACATCGGCCAACGCCTCGCACGTCGTCCGCAGATCAACAACCTTGGGGAACTCGACAATGCCTTGCAGCAAGAGTGGAATGCAGTGCCTCAGGACTTTATTCAGAGACTTATCCGTTCAATGAGGAGACGTTGCACAGCTTGTGTTGCTGCTAACGGGGGTCATACACGCTACTGACTTTCCATTTTGACCCCATCTTTATTTCATTGTCAGCTGCATTAAATCTTCACTGTTTTGCTTGATTGTTTTTTGCTTCTTTTCTTTATCAAACATTGGTCTACACAAATATGTAAAATTTACGTAGATTGCTCACTTCTGCTCTTAGAAATCCACAATTTTAGGGGTGGTGCGTTTTCAATGATGTTCAGTATATATTCAAAGGCATCCTAAATATAAGCAACATATAATCTCTTCTGACTCTCTTTCTTGCGTCCAGGCAATTAAAAACTTATCTTGTAAACGTCCACTTTTAACAGAAATTATGGAGTTATATACTCAGTCCATATGAAAACGCACCACTCACGAAATCTGGAATAGCTCCACGGATTGATATGTGAAGTATATACTTAGGATGTATTTGAGATAATGAATGATTTAAGAAGACATGTGAACATCATTCAATTTCATTCACGATAGTGTTAATGCGCGAGAGAGGCTTAACTGGTGTAGGGGTCAAAGAGGAAAGTCAATAACGGGTGTGACCGCCATTTGCATTGACACATGCGGTGCATCGTCGTCGCATGGAGTTGATCAGTCTCTGGATAGTGTTCTGAGGGATAGCACTCCACTCCTGAACAAGGGCAACCTCAAGTTCTTGGATGTTGTCCATCTGGCGTCGACGTGAAAGACGTCGTCCAATTTCATCCCATAAGTGCTCGATAGGCGCGAGGTCGGGTGCCAGAGCGGGATGTTCTGCTGTGCAAGGTACTGCATGGGCACCCTTGCAGTGTGTGCCCCAGCGTTGTCCTGTTGGAACGTGTGGACATCGTGGTGTTGGTTGAAGAACGGCACGACATGGTTCCCCCTTCCTCTGCAGATATGGAGATTGGTTCTGTGACGGTAGCTTATTTTACCCCACACCATAACGCTTCCACTACCCCAACGGTCCGTCCGTCTGAACGACTCAGTCGGCGTTATACGTTCACCACGTCTCCGCCAAACATGTTTACGGCCATCTGCGTTCCTTAAGCGAAATCGTGACTCGTCAGAAAAGATGACACTGTGCCATTGTCGTAGTCGCCAATTCTGGTGGCTGTTTGCCCACTGTAGACGCTGGTCCGTCAATATGGAGCCGAAATAAGGACGTCGTGCACGCAGGCCTACAGCTCACAGACAGTTCCGTACGGTGTTTGGGTGAATGAATCCACGTTGTCCTTGGACTTGAGCAGCCGGTCTTGTCGCTGGTAGTGTTCGGTCTCGGACATGATCCCGTACTATCTTACGGTCCTGACGTGCCGTTGTCACACGTTGTTGACCCGCTCGAGGACGGTCCCGATTGCTCCTCGTTTGCAGAAACCTTTGATGGAGTTTTGCGATCGTTGTGTGTGCGCAGTGTAGTCGTCTGGCAATTTCCCTGGTGCTGGCGCTATTTTGAAGCATGACTATGGCACGTTCCCGTTCAGGGGCTGTAAGTCGCGGCATCGTGTCGGCGTTTCACAATCAAGTGTCAGTGAAGAAGTGAAATTTTATTCGGATTCACATGCTTTTAAAGACAATATGTGCACACATTCAGAGTGAAATTCATTTTTCCCATGGTGTGCGTGCAAAATGTTGCGTTTTTGCGAATAATTGCCTAGCGTTACAGTTAACATGAAATTCTCGCATTTCATGCACCTGGCATGTCGGGTGACGTCACTGTAGTGTTGTTGTTATATAAAGATTATATTGAAGTTCATTTGAACTTAAGTGTTGACCTTTTTTTCAAGTGGTGCGTTTTCATGTGTACTCAGTATATAATGAACTTGCTAATGGCCAATGCGTCATCGTATTTTGTTGGTTACCATGTCAAATCATCGATTACAGAACAGTCTCGTTTCCTGTTTAACTGGTTCCGTCTTTTTGTGCAACTTAGTGTGATAACCAATCCAGAATGTTTAGACTCTGTCATTTAACTGGATGCATAAATATTAATCAGTATGATTTGATAAGTCTACGCACTTGTATATTGCAACACTAAGCTCCTTCTAATCCTTCCAATCCTACAGTGTGCTCTGTCGTTCAGCCTGCTCTGACAAACGGAAACCTGGAAATCGTGGAAATCTCAAAACGAGGCTCTGCCGCTAGATAACTTAGTGATATTTCACTAACCTCATTGTGCGTCACAGAACTACACTAAATAAGCATAAGGAACACATAACAGTTTTAACCAGTGAGCCAGCTGCATTGTGAATCATTTTACGATCTTATCAAACAGGGGCAGTTTGTGATTCCATAGTTAAGGTATGCTGCCAACACCTCGACATAAGGTATAGAAAGACGGTCTTATTGAAGTTTAAAATTAAAACTCTCTTGTAAATACCATTTCCTTATGAAACAAGGAATTGAAATTCGGTTTAACCAGAGCTGTTTGCGGTGTCAATTTTCATTTTCACACGAGACAATTCGGATCGGCTGAAAAGTAGGTCAATGTCTGAATAGGTTAATGAGACTTATGTTTCGGTATGAAGCCACGTGGATATTTCTGGTAACACAATGGCCGATTTTGCTGCCAAGGTAGCACTCGACGAATCTGTGACACCACTTCTGATTCCATACCCAGACTATAAAGCTACATTTAAGAAGAAGAACCCCCAATGCCCAGCCCGAATCCGATTCTAAACAGGAAATTCAAATTCAGGACTCGAATCCGGAATGTGAACAAATAAACCAGATTCGAAACTTGAATCCCCATTCTGAATCCGTTTCAAAACACACGCACAAAAAAATCAGATTGGGGATTCGAATCCCAAATGTTAACAAAAAAAAAAATCAAATTCGGGATTGGAACCTCGAATCCGTTTATAACTTCATGTTGCCAACATTCCTGTGGGTCTTCTTCCGAACAATCGCTCTGTTGGCCGCTTCTATATTTCTATATACATGACTTCACCTGATGAAGGGGTCTGAAATAACCCCAAACCGTTGTGTGTCAAAAATTATTAAAAAGATTTATCCACAAAAGATCTTGGTCATATATAACAACTTCTAAATGCCGCTAAAAGACATTTTTTCTCTATTTGATCCCAAAAATAACATGGGACTCCATTATCGCGGTAGTTAATGTCGCCATCGGGAAGGACTACTGACATTTGACATTTTATACATATTTTCAATTGACTGATGTTTAATCTTCATTTCTGTCAAACAATGTTCCACATAATCACAATTCATTCAACATGACTGCGGCAATACCGATTAAAGCTGAAGCAACTCTCTACTATCTACGGTATTGCCATTTTCTTTTCTGTAGCACACAGTACAAGCAAATGACACTGTTAAACGTTTACTAAGACAAGTAAAGAATCGAAATAGTTTCTTCACCAAAAATTATCAAGAAATTTCATTCACATTAGTAACACTATTAACATGTTTTTTAACCAAAGAATCTGAAACTTCGATTCATTTGGATAAAGGGTAACAATAACGTAACAAAATATTAAAAATATTATTTTACAGCATTAAAACGTACTTTGCAATTTGCTGCCGTGTGCGTCACTTCCTTTTATATATGCTGTAAATATGCGAATGATCTTCAAGCTGTCGCACGATTACTCTTGACGAAGCAAGTTTTGACAGAAGGGAAAAAAACGCCTAGGAACATTCATAAAATACTTGAATGAGTCACACTCAAGTTTCAAATTCACTGCCGAATACTAGAGAAACGTAGCCTGTCTAGACAAATGGGTAATGTATAACTGTGCTCTCACAAACTGGAGCTGAAGATATTAAGACTATGTTTAGGTGTTTTGAATCAGATTTTAGCCACACTCACGTTCCCACCGCAGGGTCTTACTGACAGATGTTTTAGCTGATGTATGCAGTTTTGGTCCAGTTATCTCTTTTGATACATTAAGCTACATTTTAGTTGACCGTCGGGGTACCCCCGTACTCATTTATTACCATGTCATAACACTATGACGTCATCAACCTATGTCGCATCAGAAAGCCACCAGGATGTCTGGATATGGCATATTGTACTACAAGTGTTTCACACTTTACAACGACACCTTGATTTGATACACAACAACATCAGGCACGTTTGCGTGTGTCTACGGATATTTTAGAAAGGATGACTGCCTACGACTCATCCGGAAATCACATGCTTGTCACATCAACACGCTGCTGGATATATGTTTGGACATCAAAGACCCAGAGCTTCCAACCCTCCAAAGAAAAAACCGCTTGAGAAGCCGGGGTCCAGGGGCTGCAGGCCGCGGCCGGGTCCAGGGCGGAGACCTGGTGGGGGGTCAGGGAGGCGAAGCCCCCCTGAATCTGAAGAGAAGTAGTGTTTTTAACGCCCTATAAGTGATTTAAAATGAGTGAAAAAGTGGCTTTGATTAATTTACGTTATTTTTTTTAAAAAAAAGCGTGAGATTATCAATGTCTGTCGTGAGAGCGTGACAAATGCTTAAAAAACGTGAGTCTCAAGCCAAAGGCGTGAGAGTTGGCAGGTCTGAAAACCTATCTACAACCACTAACCGGCCGAACAAAGCCTTCGTCTCTACGACCGGAACAGGTCTGAAGTGAGCTCAGACAGTGCCACAATTTCCAGGGAACCACTCGATATATGGACTCATGCAGTTCACAGATAAGGTTGGAATACCTGTTATGCCCCAACTGGTACACGTACCAACGGAATGGAGGACACGTAATCATAGAACCATGCCCGATACACTGACTCCATCATACATGGGGTTTTACAGGATGCTTGAAGAGTACTTCGGATCAGTAGCCAACTACACGGACATGGCCTACACTTCGATGTTTGCAGTTCACAAACAACGCAAACTCAGGGCAGTAACACGGACTTATTCAAACCTCGTATTAATATACTGTCATATATAGTGGTACCTGGTTCTCATATCATTTTTGCTCCCCTTACCAAAACAGACAATGGTGTTCTGACCATGGGACCGCTGAATACTTGTTGTAACAAACACAAACAATGTTGAACCAATAAAACAAGCACTTTATTTTCATAGTGAACGAAAAAACAATGTACAAAATTGTTACACATGTTTTATACAACTGAGCCAATACAGTTCATTATTAAACGATCAGTACTCAGTATATCTTCACATCGGTAGGCATCTGTTCCTTGTAACAAATGTCATCGAATGTTGAGTGAGTGTGGCTTCAATACACCCCAAACCACGGCGACCCAATGATGACGCAGCAGGACGCATGACGTTACACCTGGTCCATTGCCATTCCTGAAGGGAACATTGTTCCAGTTGCTAAGCGTTGACAGGTGCAGGTGATGGTTTTCTGATTCGTCGATCCGGATAGTCCCATTAGTATTCTGTCGGATTCACGTCGGGAGGACATGCTGGCCACGGCAACATAACAATAGCCTTATGCAGAAAGTCGTCTGTTAGCCTTGCTGTATGAGACTTTGCGTGATCATGTTGTTAGACGATGCTACATGATTGTTGCTGGATAAACTTAATGGCACCACAGCTCGGCACAAAACTTTATACATATATCTTCGAGCATTCAATCTTGTTTTAGATCGCGCAGAGCTCACTCCACACCATTGTGCTATAGGCTCCAAATGGTCAGGCTTGATGAACGCAGTCAGGCACCAAGCGTTTACCTACTCGTCTGCGAGCACCAATCCGGCTGTCATTACCGTGAAATTAAAACCTGCTCTTGTGGGTGAATTTCACATGTCGCCAATCACGCATCTGCTGCTTGTCTGGCTCTTGTCAAATGACAACTTCGGTTATGTCAACTTAAGCGTTGTCCATGTACCTTCACTAACTTTAAGGTCGCCGTTACAAAACGCTATCTCGATTGAATTATCCGGCCGTGGTAATCAGTTCGTAATTGTATCATCTGGTTCCCCTAATGCTGGTCTTTAAACATGCATACCATCTGGTCTCCCTTATATTGTTTTTTTTTAAAATATATATACCATGTGGTCATCCTAATACTGGGTTTTAAAAGGGTATCTACCCCCTGTCCCCCAAATGCTGGTTTTGAATAAAATTTACTCTCTGGTGCCCCTAGTGCTGGGTATTGCAAAAATATCTACCATCTGGTCCCCCAAGTGCTGGTTTTTAAATATGTTTACTGTTTGGACCCCCAAATGTTGGTTTTTAAATATATTTATACCATCTGGTCCCCCTAATGTTGTTTTTTTAATTATTATATAAACCGTCTGGTTCCAACAGACCTTTTTTTAAAAAATGTGTGTATATATATACTATTTGGTCACCCTAATACTTGTTTTTACGTACGGTCTCCCTAATGCTGGTTCCAGATATATATTCCGGTCTCCCTAATGCTGGTTCTGCATATATGAGAATTAAGGAGACCGAAAAACACGTATATGCTTTATTTTATGATTTTTTTTTCACATCATCGTTTTTGTTGAGATGATTTAGAGTTACAATATATCATTAAAGTCACTAAAAGTTGTTTTATAACAGAATATACACTTGGTCTCCCTAATGCTATTTTAGATATACTCCTATATATCATCTCGTCCCCCTAATGCATGTTTTTAAATGTGTGTATATATACCATTTGGGGCCCCTAACGCTTGTTTTTAAACATATATAAAATCTGGTCTCCCTAATGCTGGTTTTTACATACGGTCTCCCTAATGCTGGTTCCAGATATATATTCCGGTCTCCCTAATGCTGGTTCTGTATATATGAGAATTAAGGAGACCGAAAAACACGTATATGCTTTATTTTATGATTTTTTTTCACATCATCTTTTTTGTTGAGATGATTTAGAGTTACAATATATCATTAAAGTCACTAAAAGTTGTTTTATAACAGAATATACACTTGGTCTCCCTAATGCTATTTTTAGATATACTACTATATATCATCTCGTCCCCCTAATGCATGTTTTTAAATGTGTGTTTATATACCATTTGGTGCCCCTAACGCTTGTTTTTAAACATATATAAAATCTGGTCTCCCTAATGCTGGTTTTTACATACGGTCTCCCTAATGCTGGTTCCAGATATATATTCCGGTCTCCCTAATGCTGGTTCTGTATATGTGAGAATTAAGGAGACCGAAAAACACGTATATGCTTTATTTTATGATTTGTTTTCACATCATCTTTTTTGTTGAGATGATTTAGAGTTACAATAAATCATTAAAGTCAGTAAAAGTTGTTTTATAACAGAATATACACTTGGTCTCCCTAATGCTATTTTTAGATATACTACTATATATCATCTCGTCCCCCTAGTGCATGTTTTTAAATGTGTGTATATATACCATTTGGGGCCCCCAACGCTTGTTTTTAAACATATATAAAATCTGGTCTCCCTAATGCTGGTTTTTACATACGGTCTCCCTAATGCTGGTTCCAGATATATATTCCGGTCTCCCTAATGCTGGTTCTGTATATATGAGAATTAAGGAGATCGAAAAACACGTATATGCTTTATTTTATGATTTTTTTTCACATCATCTTTTTTGTTGAGATGATTTAGAGTTACAATATATCATTAAAGTCACTAAAAGTTGTTTTACAACAGAATATACACTTGGTCTCCCTAATGCTATTTATTGATATACTACTATATATCATCTCGTCCCCCTAGTGCATGTTTTTAAATGTGTGTATATATACCATTTGGTGCCCCTAACGCTTGTTTTTAAACATATATAAAATCTGGTCTCCCTAATGCTGGTTTTTACATACGGTCTCCCTAATGCTGGTTCTGTATATATGAGAATTAAGGAGACCGAAAAACACGTATATGCTTTATTTTATGATTTTTTTTCACATCATCTTTTTTGTTGAGATGATTTAGAGTTACAATAAATCATTAAAGTCAGTAAAAGTTGTTTTATAACAGAATATACACTTGGTCTCCCTAATGCTATTTTTAGATATACTACTATATATCATCTCGTCCCCCTAGTGCATGTTTTTAAATGTGTGTATATATACCATTTGGGGCCCCTAACGCTTGTTTTTAAACATATATAAAATCTGGTCTCCCTAATGCTGGTTTTTACATACGGTCTCCCTAATGCTGGTTCCAGATATATATTCCGGTCTCCCTAATGCTGGTTCTGTATGTATGAAAATTAAGGAGACCGAAAAACATGTATATTTTTTATGTGATGTGTTTTTTGCATCATCTTTTTCTTAAAGTTTATTAAGATGATTTCGGGTAAAAATACACCATTAAAGTCAATAAAAGTCAACATACGGTCCCCCTAATGCTGGTTTCAGATGTATATATATATATATATATATATATATATATATATATATATATATATATATATATATATATATATATATATATATATATATATATATATATAATCACATGGGATACAAAACGGAGGATACTCACCTCTTAAAAGGTATTCATGAGTATATCTTGTATGGCCAGTACGAAATCGTCGCAAAATTACCTCTTCAAATCTGTACTGACAGCCCACGTAGGTGTAACCAATATACGGTTTTATTTCATGTAATGTATTTGTGGGTGTCCCACTTCTTCTGCATCAGATCACGGATGTAAGTTCTAATGCTAGCTTTGTAATCAGTGTATGGAATACGAAGTGGGGTCACAGATTTGTTGGGTGCTGCCTTGGCAGAAAGATCAGCTATTGCGTTACTGGAAATGCCCACATGGCTGGGTAACCAACAAAAGACGATGTCGTATTGGCCAGTAGCAACATTATTATAGAATTCAATAATTTCAATTAAAAGTGGATGTTTAACAAGAAATATTTTTAATAGCCTGAAGGCAAGAAAGAAAATCTGAATAGAGTATATGTTGTTTACGTTTAGGGTGTCTTTGAATATATTTAAGAGCCGTTAGTACGGCGTTAGCTTCAGTCGTAAAAAATAGAACTGTTGTCTGGTAATCTAGAACATATTGTTCTGGATCCAATGACAGTGGCACAAGCCGCTGCGCCACCGTCCTTGGACCCATCTGTAAATAAGGATTTATATTTGCTATTTTTATGTTTTAATTGATTATATTCTTGTTTGTATTGTAATTCATTAGTTTCTGATTTTTTAAATGTCGTTAATCTTAGGTCCACTTGGGGCCTAAGCAATTGCTATGGAGGAGAAGAAAGAAGTCGGGAAGGAGCTATATTTTCCAGCTCAACACTAGAAGCAGCAAGAAATGGCTTAATTCAGAGCCGAAGAGGCGGAACAAGGAAAGACGTTTTGTTATACAAATCCTCATAAAGAGGATTTAAGACACAATTAAATGCAAGATCAGCTTCGGCGTATAGACTGTCGATAGGAGAGGTTCTAAAACAACCAAGACAAAGTCTTTGGCCTTGGTGGTGCACAGGATCACGTAGTTTTAGGTTGCTTTGACAAACTCCACCATATGCGATGGAGCCGTAATCAAGTTTAAATCGGACCAGTGATCTATATATGTGAAGAAGGGTAGTTCGATCCCCTCCCCTTTTGAATTAGGAACAACCTTTAATAATTAATAATTAATTTAATAATTCTATTGCCTTCAGACATTTGACTTTAAGGGATTTAATACGCGGCAAAAAGGTCGAATGTGAATCGAAAATAAGGCCCACGAACTTGGCCTCCTTGACCACTTTGATTGTGGTGCCACTCAGAAATAGTTCTGGGTCTTTATGTGGTTTGTATTTTCGACAGAAGTGTATACAATTGGTTTTTGATTTAGAAAATTTGAAGCCGTTTTCAAGACATCATTTATCTATTTCATTTAAACACAACTGTAGTTGCCTTTCAATAATATGCATATTTTTCCCACGACAAGAAATATTAAAATCATCCACAAATAACGATCCATCCATTAAATCGTTTAAAACTTTAGATAAACTGTTGATCTTGACGCTGGAAAGAGTGACAGACAAGATGCTGCCTTGTGGAACACCCTGATCCTGATTGCAATGATCAGACAGGGTAGAACTAACAGAGACCTTGAATATTCTGTCATTTTAAAAGTTGGCTATAAATTGAGGCAAACGACCTCGCAAGCCGAAGTCATGTAAATCTCTTAAAATGCCATATTTCCACGTAGTGTCATATGCTTTTTCGAGATCAAAAAGATAGACACAGCGTGTTGTTTATTCATTAGTGCGTTTTTAACAAATGATTCCAGTCGCACTAAGTGATCGACAGTACTTCTATTTTTACGGAAACCACACTGTATATCTGTTATGAGGTTATTAGTTTTCAAGCAGCAAACAAGTCGATTATTTATCAGGCGTTCCATGGTCTTCAACAGCTAGTTAGTGAAAGAGGTCGATAATTTGACGGATCGGTATGATCACGTCCAGGTTTAGGTATTGGTACTGCTATGGCGTCACGCCATGAAGGAGGAAAGTTACCCGAAGTCCAAATATCATCAAAAATAGTCAACATAGTTTGAAGACAGGGTTCCGGTAAGTGGTTCAGGAGTTGATAATGTATGTTATCAGCTCCTGTAGCAGCATCGTTGGCTTGGTCAAGAGCGGTATAGAGCTCATGGATACAAAATCGTACATTATAGTCTTCGCCATTATCAGAATTAAGATTGATAGTTTTCTTTTCTTGTTGTCTTTGATACTGCTGGAATATAGGTATAGATTTGAAGATGAAGAGTGTTTAGCGAGCGTTTCATCCAGTTTATTTGCAATATCTGATATATCAGTAAGCAATTGATCTCCATGTTTACGATGATGGACACTAGATTTAGTACCTTTACCTTTAATATTCTAGACCATGTTCCATACCTTGGACATGGGTGTCCGAGAATATATTTTTGATACATAATTTTTCCAAGACTGGCATTTGTTTTGGTTAAAAGTTCGCCGCGCTTTAGCATTTGAAATTTTGAATTTATTTAAATTATGCACCATAGGATGGCGACGGAAATAATGATCTGCTTTTTTTCTTGCCTTCCTAGCTTGTTTGCAGTCATCGTTCAACCATGGTCTTCGAATATGTGGAACTGCAGAGGAATTTGGTATATACTCATCAGCTATGGAATTCAGTTCATGCATTTAATAGCATTAGGAACGTCAGTAAACCGTTCAGTTTCTAGTTCAGCACATACTGTTTCTTATAAAGCCCAGTTAGTCTTTTTAACATTCGGCCTTGATAATGGAGGAACATGACATGGAGTTACAGGTTTTGGTATTGTAGGGAAATGGTCACTTCAACAGAGGTCATCGTGGACTGACCATTCAAATTCATTGAATAGTTCTGAATTTGAGAGTGCTAAGTCGAGAGCAGAATACGTTCCTGTACCAGGGTGTAAATATGTGTTGGAACCATCAATATAAATACATAAATCATTATCAGAACAAAAGTCCTGCAGTAATTTACCTTTAGCATTTGTAATTACACTTCCCAGAGTGGGTTGTGTCCATTCAGATCGCCCCTTGTAATACAGGAGTTGGTCATACAGAGCTTGAAGACCAGTTTTGTGAAACGTCAAAGACGGAGAGATATAGAGAGAGCATAATGTAAACGCAACGTGCAAAGTTAGTTGCTGCAACCGCCTGCAGATTAGTGTTAAGTGAAACGGGGCTATGAATAATGTTCTCTTTGACTAGAATGGATGATTCTCCTGTGACCTCATAACCTGGAGGTGAAAAACAATGACATGCTTTGTAATGACGAAGGTCTGAAGACTTAGTATCTGTCTTATTTATAACAGTCTCCTGCCAACAGATCGCAGAAGGTGTAAAATCTAATAGCTGTAATTCTGTAATAGCTACAATTCGTGCAAATTAGTCCTCGATCCTCTCCAGTTCCACTGTACAGTATTGTTGGAATAAACTATTTTTTGGGGGGATTTATTGGGGATCTACCCCGCACTGTTTTGAGGGCGACAAGCTATGTGCCCTAGAATGGACCTTTTCAGATACGTCCATTTCTTCAAAAGATCCATATTTGTTGAATAACTGAATTCTATTTTGTGATCCTTTGGGGGCTCGGCCACTTTGTTGTTTACAACAAAACCAGACTTAGGTTTGGGTTTATTTTTAACAATTTGTCGTATGTCAGCTGTTGAATGGGACTCGGAGCGTGACTGTGAATATGATTTATGATCAGAAGACTTTGATGTACTAGGAAGTGATTCCTCAGGGATGACATAGCAGGGTATAAAACCTGTGGGGGGTCGGAACTGACCCAAGTCAAGGTAATCTGGCCGATTCAACCACCCGTCTAGGTGAAGTAAGGGCCAGAGTGGTGTGTGTTGGGCAAATGGAACGCAGTTAAAAGCCCAAATGCCCTCAACCACCAGGATCCCGTCCTCCACTGACACGGCAAACAGGTTGCCCAATTTAGTCGCCTCTAACGACAAGCAATGGGGTGCTGTGGACACATTCTGTCCCGGGTCCACACGGGAGACGAGCACTTAGCGTTACCCAGCACCCACCTCGAGGAGGCGACTCTTCATAGGTGCCGGGAACTGTATCAGTACTAAATGTGCAGTAATGTCGAGCTTACGAGTGTATATTTTCCAACTGGGTCCTCCCTTCTTTGATTTTTTAACTCATTTTTTCCGTTTGATAAGAGTGCGTGAGTGAGTTACGATTTATGTCACACTGGCCATACCAGTGACTAAAACTAGGTCCAAGTTCATAATTCGCACATAGGCAATGTAAATCCCTGTCCACAAAGGACAGTATAATTACCAGATGTACACATTGGGCTATTGGATACCACCAACTGAAGGAAGACCACCATATTAGGGATCATATTTACATTACTTTTGCTACCTACATTGCCCTTAGCTGTATTCACACCATCCATTCAGTCACTGGCGTTAATGGTGAGATATAGCCATACATTAAAATGAGAAACATACTGTGGATAAATACAAGGTGAGTATCCTCACCTTTTAAAAGCTATTCATGAGTATATCTGTATCATGATGACCTGTTCAAATCTGAACAGACAACCCCAATATGTGTAACGATAGTTGGTTATATTTCATGCAATTTATTGATACCAACTTGGGTGTCCCACTTCTTTAGATTATGGACGTAGGTTCTAATGTTAGCTTTCTAATCAGAGTATAGGATAAGAAGTGGTGTCACAGATTTGTTGAGTGCTGCCTAAGCGTGATCGGCCACGTGTTCCCAGAAATGGCAACGCGGCTAGGTCAGCACTAAAAATGGATGTTTGCAAGAATTGTTTTAAATAGCCTGAAGCCACGAAAGAGTGAGTGAGTGAGTGTTACGCCGCTTTCAGCAATATTGTAGCTATACAGTCCAGTGATCAACAACATGAACATCGATCTGCGCAATTTCCGAACCGATAACATGCGTCAACCAAGTCAGCGAGCCTGACCACCCTATCCCGTTAGTCCTCTCTTACGACAAGCATAGTCGCCTTTTATGCCAAGCATGGGTTGCTGAAGGCGGCACGAAAGAGAGTCAGAGAAGATTATGTATTGTTTAAATCTGGGGGGTCAATTATTACATTTAAGAGCTGTTAGTAATGCGTTTGCTTCGGCTGTAAAAATAGAGCTATTATTTCACAAGAAGATATTTTCAATGCATCTATGAAATAACTAAAGTACATGATAGTTTAACAATGAATCACTATCATATAGTGACGATATTTATGTCAGACGCGGATGGTATTATTCTCAAATACAGATGCTACCGGGTGGCCTGGGTAGATCATGCAGACCTTCGACATTGTAGAATAATAGTATGAGGAGAAGGGATACGTATCCTGCCACACAATTGTCACAATGTATTGCTATATCACATCCTTCCTTTATCTTATCCATTAAACACACTGCAAGTATATGAAAAGTATACACGGTTTCGGTTGCATAACATAAGCTGTCATCACTCACTGTTCGTTCAGCCAAAATAACAAAAAACGCACACCAGTGACTATTTTTATATCCTAACGAGCTCACTTAAAATATATCACGAACTCACATACTGTCTAGGATTACCTGCAGACTACATCGAATCACCTGATTAGAACAGAGGCTATGTTGTACTGTGTGTCTCTTGTTTGCAAATCACTGCCGACCTTCTGGAAAAAGATATGTGAGTGAAGAACTTTATCTCATTGTGTTTACCCATTTCGCTGTTGAAACTCAATCTTGGTTCTGAGTAGAAGATTACTTCATGCCATGAACTGATGTTTATTTCAGTATTCATCACAGGACACAAAGGTTCTTCTTTGCATTCCGACATTAGATAACAGTCACGTGCATATTCTGTCCAAGTTACTTGATATCATTTTTTTCATGATACTGAAATCGTTTTGAACAACTAACCTGGTGAGCTGAATAATTCTTGTCACCATTCAGCCATTGCGGTGATTCTATTTTTAGACTTTCTGCATCTACTCATTCGAATCATAAATATATTAAGAAGGCAGCTAACGATAGTGGCGTCATATTTATCAATCATTCAATGTGTCTTTTTGCTAAAATACAGAATGTTTGCAGCTGACAAGGCATGAGTGAGTGAGTTAATATTTAACGTCACATCGGCAATATTTCAGCCATGTCGTGACGGGAACATAACATTGAAACGGAATATACGAGTTTTATAAAAGTCTGTCGACAAAGGACAGTACAGCAACTAGAATATCACAGAAAAGAATGTAAAACTAGTAACTATACCTAAAACAGTTGGTCAGTACAATATAAAACTGGGCTATAGACTGCTAGCAACTGAAGGTAGATCACCATACTAGGGACCATGGGAAGTTACAGTGCTTTTGCTACCTGCATGGACCCTAGTTGGATTTACATCATCCCCTCAGCCGTCAGTTGAGACTTACGTACCCTCTCAGGAGGACAATAGTTTTACAGTAGTTCGAGCCCCCCTTGAGGATACAGCCACTAACAAGCACAGTTATGAATTTAAACTTCCAATAATTAAATATTTATAAATTTATAATTCAGTTAATAAATCCAATTTTTTAAAAATGCTATGATTAAATGGGAACTCGTGTTATTAAAAAGATCGTTCATAGTTCGTGAACTAAAATACTGATCCCTTGTGAAGCTGACAAGGTTTGTTCTAGTACACTAATAATGTAGAACAGTGTTAAGGTTAATAATTTGCCGTGACAAAAGGTATAAGAAATCCCCTATGACGCAGCAAAAATAACACTAACAAGTCTGAAATGGTCAATAATATGTATTGAACAGACTCGTACAGTGCAATTTAGTCAAATCTAAAGTAACGGGTCCCGAATATAATATCAAACTCAATATCAAGTCTTGGTTTTCAGTGAGAAACAGCTGTACTAAATGTTTCACAGCGAATGTAGGTCAAGTGTTGACGAAGAGGAAGACAGATGTAGATAGGCCGAATGATGACACAACTCCAGTATAAATCCGTCTGTAAGTCCATGTGTGTGTCCCGTCAACACAACTTGTCTTTATGTATACAGTCACAGATTCTTGAACATTCGAGCACTGTGCCACCAGATCGCCAGTTACCTTAGATCTTACTCGACTGACCAATACCAATAGTCCAAACACATACTCATTTACAGAAGAGCGCTAAAGGGTGGCGACTCTAAAGCGCTACCCTAAAAGGTATATCGCTAAAATTACCGAAAGGTGACCCATAATAACTATCATTCAAAACTCAAAACATTGGGATCCAATAATAACAATCACTTAATGAGTAATAATACAAATTACAGTTACTTTTGCCATGGAGGTGATCATGTAACCGAAAATGCATGTGTGAATATCACATGATAAACGCTAAACACATACATCACCGCCAAGTGATCAAGTCAATTGATTAAATTAGGTCATTTGATTACATACATTATTTACACGTGCATTACATACAAGTTTTACATACACCGTATATTTGTGCACTTGATACTGTTACTATCGTCCATAAATATGACCTTATGAAACTCAAGATTGAGTGAATGGGTTATTGACGTCTGTTTTTGTTTTTTTTACAGCATGTGATGGCAAGACTCCTTTGTTCCATTTCTCAGATGATCTGTTGTATTGAACCATGAGACACAATGACAGTCCATAGCAGTTCTGTCTTGAAGAACATACACTGAGATGTCATCTA
This sequence comes from Haliotis asinina, assembly GCF_037392515.1. Taxonomy (NCBI): domain Eukaryota; kingdom Metazoa; phylum Mollusca; class Gastropoda; order Lepetellida; family Haliotidae; genus Haliotis; species Haliotis asinina. Next base: position 16,175,498 of record NC_090284.1, read on the forward strand.
TAAATGTTCATCCCTTACCTCCCATCTGGGGATCTCACCTGGGATTTTACTAATGACTCCTTAGTGTTTATAGAATAACACGCCTTATGAGTCAGTAACTTCTTTATTACCATATCTGGTGGCGTGACTCAGTGACAATCCTGTTTTTCTATTCTCTTTTCGGTTGAGGATTCGAAGATGTGCAGGTGGTATATTATTTATGCTCAATAAGTTCTTTACTATCATATCTGGTGGCGTGACTCAGTGACAGTCTTGTGTTTCTATTCCCTATTCGGTTGAGGATTCGGAGATGTGCAGGTGGTATATTTCAATAGAAAGCCATTCCCTGGACTTCAGATATGTTAACGTTATAGGTCCTGCTTACTGATTAAATGTGTTCTGTAATCGTATCATTCGACCACCTCAACACAACATTACGATCTACGTCGTAGGGATATTATAGTTCAAATGTTGTGTTGAATGACGTCTCCCTATTAAGAATTTAGTTGGAACTGTTTCTGGGCTCGTTACCTGCCCAGTATTGACATCCATGTCGTCGAACGCTCATTTTGTCCTAACATCTCCTAAAGTGCAGATTACATTGAATCTTTAATACATCTGATATCTGACAGAGGCTGTAATTCAAATGTGCACATTAATGATACAACAATTGCTCTACACTTTGAAGTTGAGTCACAGTTCGTGATTATCAACGCCAGTATCAAAGCGCCAGATTTGACATTCTTGTGAATGTAATTAGAATTCTTTTTGTAATTTTCGTTTTCAAGCGCCTTCAAAAGGAATGCGATTTAAAGAAAAACAAGTCAATTTAAAACAGGATGAGGATAGAGACATGGGCGTTGTGGCAATATGCTGTTTTCACAATCAGTTTCTTGAGATGTTGAATTCGACCACCATAAAGCTATCACTCTGTGTTTAGTGAATATGACGGAATGGTCAGAAACAGTCTCTCAAATGTATATGTAGTAATTATTGCGAGGTCTCAAAGAGTTACGGAGAATCCATTTATCAATTGTTTTAATGGTAAGATTTTCAACGTAAAGAAAGTGCACACTAATTTTCTCAACTAGGGTAGAGATTTGAAAAAAACACTTATTAGTATTACCAAGTTCGTGCTCGTCGTGTATTTCCAATCTACATTGGAATCAGCCCGTATCACAGGATGCAATGGTCCAGCAAAAGAACACGCATCTCTCTGTCTGATCAGGGAATCATATTGTGTGAACTCAAATCAAGTATTACACACAGGTGTAAGTAAAGTCAAGTGAATTCCCGAGAGCTCTTACGAATACGTTCAGAAATACTTCATTGCTTGTTCCACTGGGCATTTGATGCATTTTGTCAACAAAGAAACATGTGTGGTTACATTTTCAAAATATACGGTTCATGGCACTTGTCAAGAAGGAAACGGTTCATGGCACTAGTCAAGAAGGAAAGCAAATGTTATCTGAAAATATTTGATGAAATATGCCTGAAATCTGCGCATAAGACTTTAGAGCATAACGAACCATAAACTAGACTGTAAAACAAAAGCAACGAGTTCAATGTTGTCTGTATCACTGTCACATGCAATTTCTAAAAAGAAGCAAATTTTGTATCCTCAAATAACACTTAATTGGAAGAGAAAACATATATTATTTCAGGGCACGAGCTTTTCTGCAAATGATGAAATAACGATGATCTTAAACGCTGAAGGCCATCGCAATATTTTCACTCTAAAATCTTTTCACAGAAAATTCGATATTGACATTAACATGAAAAAGCGAGACAAAATGCAGCACAGTCGCTGTTCTTTCTAATCAATGGTTATTGTTATGTAACCTGAAGGAACTATTGTTGTCGGTACGTCAGCTTATGACTTATCGTTTTGAACACGTAGCGATCTCGAGATTAATGCAGAGTGTTTACACAATCATTGAAGTGATTGCTGTCATGTCCAGTTTTGAGATGACGTGGGTCAATTTCCCCGCTGCATCATCATGATTTGTGAGACAAGGGCTATGACCTCTACTTTCCAAAAGTCAAGAGTTTCCTACATGACATTTTCGTTGAGAATTCAAACAAGCACCAACGTTTGCAGTTGATATCTCCCACCTGGGCCACAGTTGACCATGTTGTGGCAAAAGGCGGGGTCTCTATTTGCTATGTTATGCGCGCATACTCGAAACATCATACGATACCGTCCGAAGTGCACAATGTTATCATAGGTGATATTAAGCTGTTTTGTCGCCTAATCTATGGGTATCCAGCAATTCTTATCACTCTGAAAAATATAGTCAGTAACAGCCTGACATGAAGACATATTTTAAAGAAACCGTTTACGTTACTCCTTTGCACTGGGGGCACATTGAAGTTGACTACTTAAGTCCTGCGAAATCAAACAATGACTTTCACATATACCCTTTAACCCTTAACATCAGAACGTACACATATATCTGATTTTTTTTCTTCCCCAAAACATACACAAAAATGCCGTTATGAATACACGTATGGGTCTTTTTCATATTTGTTTGGTATATATATTATGTTTCCAAAATATGTCTAAGTTCTTTGAGTGACATGTAACGTTGCAGTTGTAAGTAAGGGCAACACTATATGGATGAATAACTTCTTTATTTACGGTGAGAGCGACGTTTCGATGTAGTTTCTAACACCGTTATCACGCAAGTGATTAACAGGATGTGGATTGAGAGGCATGTATTCAAAGGAGAGGAAGTGTTTCAGCAGCACTCCGGAAATTAGGACTATAATAGCATGGGGACACACTACGCACATTTGATTCAATACCACGTTCCTTAAAGTAGATAAAACATTAAAACACGTGAAGACTGCAGTAGAACTAAGAGACAGTGAACAGCATGCAATAGCCTTCCAGAATATGTCTGTTTATGCACAGCACACGTATCCCAAACAAGACTGATTTCCTCTGGCATCACTCCAAGTACGTTAGGTTCATAACACTGTGCGCATTGTTGACAAAACATGCTAGCGGGTATAAACACGTTAATCAAAGACGCTAACACTGTCCGCCCAAAGGGAGTTGACGTTTTTACTTAAATCGATAAACACAGTTCTAGAAACATATTTTTTGGTTGAGAGACTGAATGTGATTGTGCTCAGGCACTGTACTCTCGAGGCTTAGCGCTGCAATCTGAGTTAATAATGAAGAGCTATGTGCACAGGGCTGATGTATGTTTGGGCATCTGTCTGAGCATTATTCAAACATGGAATATTGTTCTTTGGCGTTCCAATTGGGATTTCTGAGCATTGCAAATCTGGCTTCAAAGTCCTTTGTCACACAATGCCTGTCCGCGACACTAAAACAAGTTACATATGTCATATTTGAGGTTACACTTTCTTAGTAAGGTACAGATACAGGTGGAGTTCTGTTCGGGATTCGAATCCACACCCTTAGAGTTAGACACCTGGCGGTGACTGAGCACGTTAGGCATCTGACTTTGTGAGCTGGCGCAAGATGTCTGAAACTGAGGGCGTGGATTCGAAAGTACTAGAATCAGTACTTTACTAGGAGAGTGTATTTCCAAATATATATGTTACGTTTGAGCAGTTTGTAAAATGGCATTGTGTATCCGCGACACTAAACCACACTGAGAGCACTGCACCTTTTGGTTTTACTTTCTTCTAAACATGAAACTTTCGTATGAGTGATTATTATTTTTATGCATTTGGCATGTAGTCAAACATCTCATAAATAATCAAATACGTTCATGAGAGCATTTCCTGGTCTTATACTTCCTAAATATGCAATAGCATATACCAGTAAATTTACATTGGATGAAGTAGCCTTGGTGCTGTCAAACTACAGGGAAAACTAGTTTAGAGCTATACTCCCATGACGAAAGATGCACATTTGAGTGAATCGAGACATTTGCAGAAGAGTTACAATTGTAATAAATAAGCAGTCAAAGGGGGTGTTTTTTTCAGAACGTTTGTTGATCGGTATCCTGACAGCTTTAAAAAATCATATACAGTTAATGCTGGTAAGGTAAAGATATTTGGAGACTTCTCTCTCTCGAACCCAAACCAGTGAATGAGCGAGTATGGTTTTACAGCGTCTTAGCAGTATATCACGGCTGGGGACACCGCGACTGGGCTCCACACAGGAACCCAAACTAAACAAAGGTTATCAAACACAAATATATTGTACCAAGATCGGAAGAATTCATATGGTTGAGTGTCTGAATTACACATGTAGGTCCTTGGAATGTTCTTGTATGTCTTGCACCATCACACATGTGATCAAACATACATCTATATATGTTATTCACGATAACCAGGGTCTGTCCACTGATCGAGGTAGAAAATTGACGGTTTCAAATATCAGCTTCAGGAAAGAAATCAATGCAGTTAAGGTTTGGTTCCTTTACATCACATAAAATGTCAAATCACTCACATTTAAATTATAGAGATACGTTTGGGCCGCTCCTTCTCCCTAACTTTATGGTACATAATCACGAAACGCATGCTTCCCCGACAAGTTGATGGTGGCAAATATGCTGTCTGTAGGACGATTTATTAGACAGCAATGGTTCATCCCAGACGTTTCCGATAATATTGCAATTAGACCGGGAAAACATACAGTATCTCTAAATAGATAAAAATGTTGCACTGAATCGTATAATGATTTTATCTGAATTTCACTGTGTGGTGTCTGGTGAAAAAATCGAAAGAGATCGAGGCTGTTCTTAAGTGTAGACATTGTCTGACACGACAGTGAGAATATATATTCTAGTATTTTGTACTTTAAAATAATATGCATCTACAGTAACCATAAAATACCTTAGATCCCTAGAGTGTTTGTCATATTCTTTTTGCACTTAGATTAACAGTTAATGTTGTTATCTGTGAAATGTATACCACTTGGTGAACGCATAGGGTTGAATAGTCACGTTCGCCCAATTCCATCCACGCTTGTGATTAATCGGGATGACCACACTCTGTCACAGCATGTAACGTAAATGACAATTTGATTGGCACTTCAGTATGTAACGGCCCTTTTGTTTCTGTATTTGGCTGTAGGAGCATGGCAAATTGCTGGCTTTCTTTCTTTTTTATATATTTATTTATTTTTTTATTTTTTTTTTTATTTTTTATTTATTTGTTTATTTATTTGTTTGTTTGTTTGTTTGTTTTAGGTTCTTTGTTTGTTTTGCTTTGATATTTTTGTCAAGGTAAATGTGAGATGTGTATCAAAGCAAAATGAATTTTAAGTTATGAAATGTTGGCGCAGCTATAATTTGAATTTCATATATGTGTAACAAACAATATCTGCCAAGCCGAAACCATGCGTTCCTTAATCTTCCGTAATTTCTTTCAGCGCCATGCTGCGAAGACGAAACTCTGAGACAAAGTCGGGATGATTGAGTCTAAAATCTGTCCATATCAGGGAAGGTGTGACACAGACAGCTGTGATTTATATATTTGTGTAAACTGAAATGCCTTCGATGTTGTATTGAAGGAAAAGAAGCACACTCCGTTTTTTTTCAAACGTCGCCACTTGCAACCCTAAAGGCATGCTGTTGAATAATCTAAATCTAGATCATTGTTCCTATTGTGAACCGAACTGGATAAACACAGTCGGACAATAGAATCGTCAAGGTTAATGGACTGGTGGCAAGATCGCCCGTAGCATACCGTGAATAACCTGATTACAACTGATACATTCAAATCGTTCTTTCCTGTAACTTCAATTTTCCTAACAATCAATGTTAGCTGTTCTTAGAAGATATTTTGGGGGGAAGATCTGAAATGGATTTAGCAAGATATAAAAGTGGAAGTTGCGTACATGCCCAGATATGGAATATGGTAAAAAGCACACAGAGATGTCATGTTTCAAAGACATGGTTTCAAGGGTATATGCATTATGCATAGAAACAAGATTCGATTACAAAACTTGTGCTCTTGATAGAAAAAAATCAGATTATACAATCTGTCTCTTACGTAATATAAAAGGCTGCAATCGTTCGTGCTGAGAACCATAATGATGTATCTCTTGCTATATTTTCTTGTGATCTCATTGAGGCTATTTACAAATTACGTGCATTTTCGATATCTGGCTGCCCTTTCGTCTGAGGCACCGCTCTGGTTGACGTCTTTCTTCCAATCCAAGTACTCCCTGGTAATGTTTGACTGTTTGTCAGTACCAAACCTTCATCAAAGCGGTATACTCATTAGACTTACACCAATGCCGGCTTTGGTCACACACTGATCTAGGACCAGGCGACATAACTGAAATATTGCTCGTCTCGCCGAAAGATCATTCCCGCGTTTTTACGATGGACAGATCCCATTTCTGGTGTACCATGAAATGGTCGGGTATTCCTGAACGACTCACTGAACCAAACGCATGCTTTCAACATTTAGAAAATTAGCATATACCCCATTAAGGACACGTGTTGACTCCTCTACTTCCATATAATGAGAGAGTTAATATTTAAATATTTAGCGTCACATCTGCAAGATTTCAGCCATATCGTGACGAGACAATTTAACACTGAAATGGAATATGTATCTATTATAAAAACCTGTCAACAACGGACATCACTATTGGCATTAAAACTAGTATGGGAAGTTAAAACAATATCACTGTTTGGACAATACAATATGAAAACAGGCATGCCAACATCTGAAGGTAGATCACCATAATTGTGACCATGGTGACTAACAGTACCTTTGGTTCCTACATGGACCCTATTTGGATTTACACCATCCCTTCAGCTGCTGGTGCTGCAATACAATAATGACTTATTATTTACATGTACCGGTACACCATCTCATGATCCACGGGCACAACACAGATGCTCTGGTGATTTTAAAATTCACATGCCACGATGAACCTGGCTTGATATTCTGTATAGTAAGTTGTGAATCTTGCCTAATATCGATTACAAAGATGATGTAAAGGTGTCGACCGCTCACCGCAGCAGTATGTTGTGCACTAAGCCAAAGCTATGCTGTTCACGTTAACCTCTGAACAACAGTCTAACGGTATAGCTGCATTTGCGTTAGAAATGGCGGCTGTTGATTCCAGTGGTTAGTGTGTTCGGCAATTTGTGTTTCGACTGCAGTATTTATTGCTCGCACCCACCTTTATGTTATGTCAGTTTGTAGTCCACTTTTCATAGTACTGTTACATTATTGTTAGTGTAAAGTAAGTTTTGGATACACTGAGAGTTTAGCTATTTATCAGTCCGTTACTATGAAACTAGTGACAAATAACTACTTAATAATTAAATATTCCCTTTTGCACGTAGGAGTTAGTAATATTATATTATGAAGTTAGATAGGTTAGTTTCAGATCTTTCTGTACATATATGATGAAAAATGCTATCCTTAATGCGTAAGTGCACGAGAAGGCAATTCGAGTATTTCAGAAACACACATTTACTAACGAAGTGACTCTGGACTGGCGACGGTAGGTTGTTTTCTCTGACGTCCGCTTTGGTCATACTTAAGCGAGAGGACCAAAATAGTACAGGGTCAGTAGGTAATAAGTATGTAAACACGTCAGTCAAATTGGATACCTAAAGGAATATATACATTGGACACTTGGGGGAAATTTACCCTCTGGAGATGGAACAGTCGTCTTAAAACTGAGTGAGTACCTTCTCTAGTGTTGCTACGTCAGGGGAAGTGCGACTGCCATGTGTCAGTCTGAGCATATTGAAGTTAAGCCTTTGAAAACTTACAGCCGGCCTGCACAATAATTAGTGCATTGCCTAGTGCCAATCAGAGCATATTGTAGTTTTCAATCACTGACCTTTACATTTGAAAGCGCAGAATGTGCCTGCATAATAGTTGGGTGAGTGAGTGAGTTTAGCTTTACGCTGCACTCAGGTCCGGGGTAGAAAATGCCTTTAGCAACACATGCTTACCATAAAAGGCGACTATGCTTGTCGTAAGAGGCGACTAACGGGATAGGGTGGTCAGGCTGTCTGACTTGGTTGACATGTCATCGGTTCCCAATTGCACAGATCGATGTTCATGGTGTTTATTACTAGATTGTCTGATCGAGACTTGATTATTAACAGACCGCCTCCATATTGCTGGAATATTGCTGAGTGCAGCGTAAAAGTGAACTCACTCCCTCACTAATATTCCGTATTCCTGCTGTGAAAGTTATTTTCGTTTATTAAATTTGTTTTCAAATAAAAACAGATGAAAAGGTATGTTATAATACGACGAGATAAAATATATATGGTTCACTATCAAGTCATACCAATTACTCTCAATAAGGTGACCGTATTCTGTCCCACCGGTGAAACCCATGACAAACATGTGCAGAAGCAAGTCAAGTGGTAACCTAAACAAACTTGTCAAGACCGTCGAGTCAAAATGAGGAATCAGTCATCATTTTGTCGCTGTTGCGTCAAATATCGTGCAAATGTCTTCCATGAACGTGAGTGAGTGACTTGAGATTTAAGGTCACATCGGCATTATTTCAGCCGTGTCGGGACTAAACCTTGCTAAAAATTCATAATGGAGACATATAAAATGTAAAACCCTTTCAATAAAGGACAGAAAAAATACTAGCTTTTCACAAAATGTCTTGACTTAAAGTAGAAAACTAGTTTTGGAGAAAAACCAATGTATAACCAAAGCTATAAATCGCCAACAACTGAAGACAGATCACCATAGCAGGGGCCACGGGGATTTATACCGACTTTGCTACCTATATGGACCCTAGCTATGTTTACACCATCCCTTACGTAAATGCCATTCGAGTCAATTCGTGCACATAAAATATCTATCGTATTTATGGTTAGTCTATAAATCACTTGTTTAACTGCTCTGGTCGCAGACAGATAGTTACAATCAAAGTCAGTTAGACGTGTCACCCTTGCCAAATTTACATATAGAATTCTTCCACGTCTAGAGTAGATTTCCCATTTCGATCATTAAAATTGCGATAAAATCCTGAAAAAGCGACATTCACTGACGCAAAAATGAGTAGGATCATAAAAACAGTTATGTTTGTAACTGACTTATCCTTCAAGACCTAGCTTAGTCCTGATATTTTATCTCTGACGCCTAACGGGATCTGAGACTTCATACATCCTGGCTTTCACGTTTCGACTGTCACAGTTTGTATTTCGGACGAACATTGACACTTAAGACCATGGTTTAAACAATGATGGCGATGCAGGGACCATAGTTTGAAGGTTTGCAGGTGTGCTCCACGGATCGGGAAACTAAGACTACGACAATGCCTGTAACCATCATCATCCTCGGGTTGAAACAAGGATAGCGGACGCAGCTACCTCATCTGAGCCCCAAACAAACAACATGGGTTCAAATCTTTTTGAATTGCATGTTAAGTGAAGAGTCGTAAGTCATACACGTCAACCTCTGTACCATGAGATACATACATTTCGCAACATGTTTGTATACCATCACCAGTTGAATGTTGAATTCTAAACTTGACATTCCTAAATGGAACAACACTAAGCTAGGCTTGTCATTTCATATACATGTACGCTGAAACGACGGTTTTGTCGGTGTCCGGGTACAGAAACCTAGCGAAATCCTACATATCAGCTAGGTTTCCGCAATAGCAGAAACTAGGTTGTTTTTACTATGACTATTTTAGTCAATTGAAACTAAATGGAATCTCTCAACTACAGTTTCAGTTTTGGAAGAATGACGGACACCAAGGTTGAGCAGAAAAACTACTAGAGTATCACACATATTAATATGGAACTGGAAAACATGGAAAACCATAACGATTTAATTAAAGCGGACAATACAATGTAAAACAAACGGGCTATAGATTACAACAAGTGAAAGTAGCACACCATACTAGGGACGATGGGTCCTTGCTGGATTTACATCATTCCCCCAGCTGTTAGCAATTTAGAAATACCTAGCCATGCATTAGAAATATCAGATATGCTGCGATCGTAAAACCGGAAATTGTAAGTTGACTTTACATGTTTTGGGTCTTACGTATCTTTTCTCACCGATGTTTCTAAATTGTACTAATTCAGCAAATACAGTAGACATGAAAAGCTTTAGATCTAAGCGGGTTGGTATATTTTTGGTTTGCAATGGGTTACTATTCAAGTTCATTATCGGGTGAACAGGTTAACGTGCATTTGTGTCAAGAAATTTCAAAAATGTGATCAACTCTGTTGGAAGTGAAACCGTAATGCTTCGGCGGTTAAAGAACTCTGATGAATATCTTGAATGGCATAAATATGTGCAAGTATAAACGAGCTACGCCAGTGTACTACAGTATGTTTGATAAAGAATGGCGTGCAGTTCCAGTGTTTGGAGTAGAAAAAAAGTCTGATTGTCCAATAACCAGAAATATGTCAAACTTGAACCAATAAAATGAGACGTCGACATTAGAGTGATAAAGACAGAAACCGTTCGATGAATCATAAAAGCTAAGAAAATGGAAATGGTTTCTTCGTGTTTTGAGGTTGCAAGTTCTGATTTTATTTAACTGAGTCGAACAGTCATACTCTCAAAACAATACATCCATGTCTGTGATTAAGCATCATAACCATCTTTTGTCATGAGATGTAACCGCAAATGACAGCATGTAACTGCGTTGCTAATAGCCATTTGTTACTGACATGCAATCCAGGAAGTTTAGATTTGACTGCGTGAGCATCTTCAATGACCGTTGTCTAAAAGGAAAACGTGATTAAAGCGAAATGAGTCTCCAGTCGTATATTAGAAATGTATCCCCTCACATTGTGAAAACTACTAAACATGATCCAAGAATACGTGCACGGGAAGTAGTGACAAGAAAAGCTTCAGCTTCTAAGATGAACTTGTGATAGAGCCAGTACCTGAATCGGGAACGTGGATGTTTAACAGAGATTACATGTGTATTCTATTGTTTGTTTCCTTGAAGAACTGTTACAGTATCCGTGAATAAACATTTTTCATTGTCTGTCGGTCCTATCGTCCGAGCCTCCGCTTTTCCTTCTTTACGTGGGTGTACATGAATTAGTTATCATGTCGTTCAATCCAGGAACGTCTTTCAGTACCTTTTACCAAAGCAGTATACACCAGAAAACCCGTATCAGTTCCTTCTTTCTGAATACACCAAGCCGTCCAGCTGAAACGACGCCACAATACTGAAATAGTGCCCATCTCGTTATAAAGTGTTTGCCACGTGGAAACAAGAGAAGGATCCCAATTCTTGTATACCCAGCTGGGACGTAGTCGGGATATTGCCGAGTCCAATTCACTCACACGTCTTTTCATGAATTAGCATAACACCTTAAGAACACCTGTTGACTCTCTCTGTAACTGCTCAAGATCAACATATTTCAGAATAACGCATAATACGGGAGAACAAAGTTGATATTAAAATATGTGTCACCATGACCTTGAGCTGGTATCCTGTACAGCAGGTGGGAGATCTTGCTGTAAAAGTGTCAGCTGCTTACATCATCAGATTTTATGGAGTGTGAAACATCGCCGGAATGCTGAAGTTTATAACGTAACACCGTATAAGACCCGTGCTTGCGGATTATAACGCATGGACTATTGAGCTAATTACTCCGAATTCCTGCTGTGAAATTTATTGCCATTTTTGAAATGTGTCTTCAAATATAAACGATAAAACAAAACGAAATCTGATTAAAAACAATACACTAGAACACAAACGGGTATATCCTCAATTAATCATTATCAAATATTGTTCATTCTAATTGTTCGTCACAGAGTAGTCTCCCCACTGATGAAACCCGTGACAAAAGCATAGGGAAGGATTTCAATTGTTCACCCAAACACACACATGAAAAAGGTCGAAATGGGGCATCAGGCATGATTGTGTCAAAAGTGAAAATATCCGAATGGCTACCACGAAGGTTTCACTGAAGCCTTGAATCTAAACCATGATCAAGTAGCATATGACCCTCTTTTGATGTGTCTCAAAACATTCGAGATGTAGGCATAAAAAGCTGGGGACATACAATCCTTCTTATTCCTCTTGGCATTAGGTCTTGTGGATATTTTCGTCGATCTGAATCTTCATGCATATAACTTTAAATGGAATAGGTGAAGCGTGAAGACGGGTTTCTTCTATTGTTAATGCAATTGAGTACACCACCAGAAGGGAATGGTGTATTTAAGCGTTATTAAACCACATCAGATTTTCGAGGTAGCTGAAGCAGAAGTACTTCATTGGTTTGTTCTGAATATTCCGATTCGTATGTATACAGAATAGGAAAATGATCAGCAAAGGATGAGATCACAATCAGTGCCCAAGGACTTATTCTTGATTTTTACATTTTTTGGCTTATTTCCAAAAACATGTAGTATAATAAAAGCATATACTTTTACGTTCACCATGTTTAGAAAGGTACGAGACTTTCGTTAAGGTCTGCCGTTTGTCCACATTGATGTTTGTAGAAAGTGGTCAGACACAACATATTCATTATATGCTCATAGCAAGGACTGCATGGTCTTGCTGTGAATCGTGTTCTGATCACTGTAATGTGTTCATCTTGGATTTCTCTTATATCGACAGCAGCATGTCGAGGAAGCCATTTTAGGGTACCGAACACATGTGACCGTGTCCTCTAATCTCATTCTTGTTGATTCTTCGTAACTGAAGATATTATTATTTGTATTTATTTATTTGTTTTTGCCAAGTGTTTCAATAGACAGACAGAACGTTGTTGAGAACAGAGGTGTTTATTTCTGTCTTCTGAATTTAAGGAAATTGTTACAGTTCTACGGTTTTGCTTTTTACCTGAGTTGAATCACTGAATCAAAACTTTAATTGTGATTAAATTGTGTAATGAATAAATGTTTGATCGTATTAAAGAGTATTACAATGAAGTACAAGACAGTTCTCGTTATCCCTTCAAAAACAGACAGAACCGGGTCATTTGCAATATACTGATAACGATGCTATACAATTACCAGGAAAGATGCTTCAACAGATAAATCATGTCAGCTAGTAAATCCCATCACCCTCGTTCTCCCATCTATTGCTTATGCTTCCCAATGATCATGGGGGTTCTGAGTGTGAGAGGTGTTAATGACTGGAATTTTATTGTTCACCTTGGCACACATTTAGTTTGCAGATGATCCTCTTGTGAAGCATTTCAGGGTACATGATGAAAACAAGCTCTTTCACATGCTTTTAAAGGGAAGGGGCCAGTGGTGTTTTGGCATAACCTCAATGCCAATGTCGCTTTTTATGGAACAGAAATGGATGTAAACCACTAGTAGTGCCTTACATAATCAGGTTCACGGGAAAGCTCTCGAAATGGCCGTGTTTAGTGTTTAAGAGGAGCATCCATGTTTCGGCTGTCATGGCTATCTTAAAAGTAACACACGATGATCAGGACCAGTCGCTTTCCACTCGATAACTTCAATATATGGTCTTGCTTTAATACACTATAACATGAAATTAGAAATTTGGAGTTCAATCTCACTGGATGTACAGCTTTCGCACAAACATACTATAATAAAGGGGTGAGTGAGTTAAGGTTTCAAGTCACATCGGCAATATTTCAGCCATATCGTGACAAAAACAAGGTATAGACTTATGGTTATTAAAATTTAAATTATAAACACCTGTCAACGAAGAACAGTAAAACAACTGAAATATGACTAATACATATTTAAAACCAGTAATTAAATCTAAAGCAGTTTAACTATAGAGGACGATACTATATAAAACGGGTTATAGACCACCAACAGCTGAAGGCAGATGACTATAGCAAGGACCATGGGGGTTTCCTGAACCTTTGCTACCTGCATGGACTTCTATGATAAAGGAGGGTCACTCACGTCCTATGCTGCCTTTGGCACTGAAGGGATGACTTTCACTGTGATCATCTCGGTCTCTGGCATACCTGCCACCATCACATCATTCGCTTACCGAGGAACAAGATCTTGTCAGGTGATACATGTTTGTTGTTATCGCCGCACTCGGCAAATTAGAGCTATAGAGCTGATGACTTAATTTCCAATCATTATCTGACTTCTGACATGAATTTGCTCTGGGGAAGATTCCACGAGATCTGAAGGATGGCTTAAAATGTGAAGAAGACAATGAGAGACATTTGCCATGCTTTTTCATTTAGCTTATACACTCCACATGCGTACTGGGAGACTTCACTTTGAGTCGATCGCTATATAAAATGTGTGATATCAGTGGGTATACATTCTCCTACCAGATATGTCTCCAAGCCGAGGAATCAATATTCGTGCCGTTTGGTACCTTTGGTACATGAATTATCAAGTCACTTACACTTAAATGACGGAATAGCGTGAGCGACCCGCATTTCTCCCCTTCTTCGCAGTACACAATCTCGATAAGCATGCTTCCTGGACAAGTTGATGGTTGTAAATGTGTTGCTGTAGGTGAATTTAGACTTGATGGAAATACATAGGAATACATGTTACACGGTAATTGGTCAACGCAGCCTCAAGCAATTATTTCTTCAATAGAACATGTAAACAGATCTACGGCAGAGAGGCGCAGGCGGAAACAGGATACAGTGATGTATGGCATGCTGTGTGGATTACACTACACATATATAATATCCTTAAGAGGCTACGGTCGACTCAGAGTCCATATTATTACAAGATGCCATTTAGAAAGTGGTCAAATGTAACATATGTCATATTTGGGATTTCACTTTCTTAGTAAAGTACAAATTCTAGTACTTTTTTTTCGGTTGAGTCCCATCCGGGATTCGAACCCGCACCCTCAGAGTCAGGCACCTAATCGCCAGCACACAAAGTCAGCCGCCTAGCCCGCTCAGCCACCGCGACTTCCACAAAATGAAAGTCGGACAAAAGGTAGTCTAGACTGCGTACTTTGTGTACCCCTCTGATGAGTGTAAACTGGCACGGCTCCCACGGCCGAAAGCTATGATTACACGGAGGAAGTCGCGGTGGCTGAGCGGGCTAGGCGGCTGACTTTGTGTGCTGGCGATTAGGTGCCTGACTCTGAGGGTGCGGGTTCGAATCCCGGATGGGACTCAACCGAAAAAAAAAGTACTAGAATTTGTACTTTACTAAGAAAGTGAAATCCCAAATATGACATATGTTAGAGTCCATATTGTTAGCGTCGATATGGGGTAAACTTGAGCGCGCGCGCGTCTGTGGATGCTTGTGCTTATGAAGACTATGAAAGCGAGTAATAGATGTCTTAAACATATATTTATGCGATGAACATGGCATGTCATGCCCTGACACCTCCCTCGGATACAAAAAGTTGACCCTATGTTTTCCCTATCATATCGACAGCCAGGGATGATAACAACATGTAGCATGTCTTCAGTGTATGCTGGATTGGACGTATGGAGCTGTTAACCTTCTGCTGTAGGCGTTCTCAGATAGATGTCACCATGAACGGAAAAAATATTTGTCGGCACTGTATTTATAGGTATTTTCCGCAGATTAGAGTTTCACACATGTGGGTTTATATATGACACAGCATATCATCGCATATCTAGAACCAGGGAACTGATAGGATACGGTCTTGGCAGTTTATTCTCATACGCCCAGCAATTTAGCAGAAAAATCGATGCAATCACTTGCTGAAAATTCCAAGGTTCAGAATCGGTCTGTCTTCTGACGCTTTGATCATCGATGCATCACCTCGCCTTTAGTTTCACGTTAGTCTCAAGTTTTTCCCCATCAAGTTGAACTTTCTTCTTTAATAGCCCGTTCACTCCTGACCACGGATACAAAAGCGTAAATGTTGGGAAAACAGCACGTCAGAGATCGCTTGTGATGCGGCTTTCGATGTGTCTACTTCGACCTTTGTCTTTGACGTGGTGCCCCTCTGCCAGTCTGTCCAAGGGGGGCGTATTAAACCACACAGATGGGATACACTCCATGCGTCTAACAAACCCGTTCTCCCACAAGACAGTCCGTCCCATATTGTGCTGAGCCATATTTCTTCCACGTGATCCAAGATGCCAAGGGAACCCACCTGACCCAGCAGACGAAACACCTTCCAGTCGAGATCACTCCAGATTAACCAGTGTATCAAAGAATGGTATGCGCTCATAACTTCTTTATCATATTATGAGAAACCGTTGCTGGCACTCTATTAGCTCTCGGTGAAAGCCATTCGACATTTAACACCAGCCAATGTGCATGATGTTAAACAAGAGCATGTTAAGAATCATTTATGCACATATAGTAAACTTCTCATCTATACTTTAAACCTGAAAATATCGCTTTTATAACACTGTTTCTATTCCTGAAAAAAACCCAGATTGGAACATTCTCTAATTACATACCTGACATTGTTCACATTGTCGTTCTAATGGCACCTCGAGAATCACTTCTCACTCACTAATTTTCTTATTATAACCATTTATGGCTGATTACACAAATTCCATGGATAGGTGAGAAATTGAGGAGTTTCTTTACCGATGAGATCTAATTCAGTCTTAATATTCAAACAAACGGGAGCAACAATTCACTTCACGATATTTGTGGTGACAAGGTACACATTTATTAATACTGATGCACATCAGAAGAAACAGTGCTGATGAAAAGGCATTGACAGCAGCGTTTCCTCAACATGGAGGTAATCACATTAAGGGTTCATGCATCTCTTTGAAGCTGCTGGGAGTAAAGAACAGTCCAAGTATAATGTTAGCGACCACCTGGAGGAACAAAGTCATGAAGCACCTAAGATCAGCTTTACAAAGTCAACGTCTTGTACTCTTTCATAAAGAAAATAACAAAGTCTTTGACTATGCATGTCATTCATTCTTGAGTTCAAACACAAAAAATAACTGCAGTGTTTGTAGGCTACAAATGTCCAAACATAATTCTAATTTGTACAGTTATAATACATGTTTATGACTCAAAATAAATACCTGTTGAAAGTCAGAACTCAATAACAGTGCGCTTTTGCATATTCATTCCACCACATACCTGTCATTCCTGCTGGTAGAATTCAAGAAAATTTAAATTAAATCCGTCAGGCACACATCAAAATGGCATGACAATTTCAGTTTAATAATGTTTAAAATTCCTTTTTCAGGTGTAACGATAATATGCATGTGATCACAAACAAACATTGTTCTTATCTTCCCACATCATCTGGCTACATTATCTTTGGTGAACGGAGTCAGTGCGTGACAGAGTATGGTTCTGCACAGCGTTTGCAGATATTCCAGAAGGCCCTGAGGAGGACGTCGAGAAACAGACTGTAAAGAACGCGGCATATGACAAGCTCGAGAAGTAAGGTTTTCAAACCTTATAAAACAACAAAAGTTTGGCAGTTGTTAAGGCGTTGCGCAAATGGATCATTTATTTATTTTAGTCTGCTTGGTTGGGTGCCAAACATTACTGCACTGATTATGTTTGCCACGTGATAACGTTTACTTACACAGAACGTGATATCTCCCGGTAACACGTACGACGCCGAATCCTCTTTTCTGTGTCTCTTGGCAATTCATGCTACTCATCCAAATGCTTGTGAACTGTTCAACTTTTTAAATTGTGTTATAGCTGGCATTGCCTTTTGCAATTATTCTTTCTATCTGGTCAAAAAGTGAAATATATCAATGCTTTTGATACTGTGCCACTCTTCATTGATACACGTAATGCTTTCTGGAGGAAGTGTATGTAGTTGTCCACACACATGGTCAAGTGTTTCGCCGGGTTTTGTGCCGGAAGGGTATGGGGATGACAAAAGATACTGTGCTGAATGCTCCTATTTGTATTACCACAGTTGGCAGTTCATGGCTGGAATGACTAGACCTTTAACTTACTAACTACTATGCATGTGAAATTGCATTAGCGAAACCTGTTTCTCGGGTGTTAAAGGAAAATGTTTCAAAACCGCGATTAAACTCCCCCAAATCAGATGCAACACCAGGTATTATATCTACCCCCCCACACACACACACACCTTTCCTCATAAATAAATAAATAAATAAATAAATAAATAAATAAATAAATAAATAAATAAATAAATAAATAAATAAATAACGTCAACCAAAGACTAAAGGTCCACTGCACCAGTACAAGGTTAAAGATATGAGAATAAATCCAAATCTGAACATTTCAAAGATAATGCATAAAGGAAAACCATAAATGAACACACCTGAAACGTTATTGTAACTACTACATTAATCACGTCAGGGTGAATTACAATTATATACAAGTTTAAGAGCGATTGTAATCATACTAGTGTTACGGTTAAGAATTTACCGTGACAACAATTTAAGAAATCCCCTTGTAAACCAGCAAAACAGAACAAAGACAAGTTGTTTACGCTCAATTTATGTATTGTTGTACGAGTACAAGGTATACAAAGTCACAAGTCAATATAACAATGCAGATTTCAGATACAATTCAAGAGAGTCAAAATCTAAGTCAGTGGGTCACAAAATACAATATAGCAAACTCACCAATGTCTTGGTGTGAGAGAGAACAGCTATGACAGAATGTCAGCACACCGATCGGTGCGACAGCAGATAACGTAGATTCAGGCGTTGACGGGTTTTGTTGATCCAGCGTGGCAGGGATGTAAATGAGTGTGAGTGTCGCCCTCAACACTGCAACCAGCCTTTTTGTATATTTACTAAGTCATTCCCGAAAGTTCGGGCACAAACGAACATCGTCAACACTGTAGAATGCCCTAGAATAAGTCTCACGGAAGTAGACACATAGAAAACTAGGAGCAGATAAATTCCGGAAAACCAGACTGCTAAACGTGTTGACCAGCTATTAAAACGAAATGTGACCCATCATATTTAATATTCAAAATTATATTAAATGTTGTGACCCAATAATAATTAGTTATTAATATACAGAAAATACACACTCGTAACACTAGCAACACATATTAAGCGTGGCAGTTATACGATACAAGACACACATAAGCCAGTATCTTAAAAGGAACAGTGGGACGTGAATTATCTCTAATTTCTAATTTTGTTAATGTATTTTTTTTCAGTTCAGTTATGACGTGTCGTTATATATGGAAGGTAACTGTACATTTTGATGGAAAAGCAGTTTTTCACGGTGAACCTATGTTAAATCTCTTGGAAGAAATTTCATATCTTTAAAATGCTAATTTCCGAGTAATGCAAGTAAACATCCTACTTGTTTGTCTTAGTAAGTCTTATCGGGCTTGTAGTCTCGTGTACCGTAAACGGTGAAGAAAGTCTTTTCCAAACTCCTTCTTGTTAAAGTAATCGCAGTTCAAATCTCGAAGAGCATTCAAGTTGACATATTGTTACGGTTTGCGAATTACCGTGACGAAAGGTACAAGAGATCCCCACTGAACCAGCAAAACACAACGCAGACAAGTCTAAAACATTCAATAACACTTTGAGCACACAACGACCAAGCCACAATGCAACCGAGTCTTACATAAAAAGCAATGGGTCACAAATACCAAACATCAACTCTCTAGTCTTAGCATTACAGAGAGACCCGATACACTAATCGAAGCCTGTCCACAAATCCAGCAGTCAGGCCGACAGTGTCAAGCTTGGATGTAGGTCGGATGTTGCTGACAAACAGACGGTGATAGACAGAGGTGCATAACGCTAGTACCAATCCGGAGTGCAGGTTCGTGTGTGTCCGTCAACACAACCAGCCTTCATATGTATTGACACAGTGTCGGAAACATTCCAGCAAAATATGGCTATATCAATATTTATTCAGAAAGTTCACGAACAGGAAGTAAACAATAGATTGTCATGGGCAGCTAACTGGGTCGCCATCTAAAAGACCTGCCGCTAAAAATCTACTGTCATTGAACATATATGATACGAAAACGCACCCATTATGACCATCACATATGAATGATTACACAAATGAGAGACTCGTAACAATACTGATAGCGAACTTAACCTATAGCGTACCCTCAAATCTTCTGATGAGAAATAAGGCAACAGGACACTGTGTCTACAATAGCATTGCCTTCCCTTTCGTCTTGATGAAGATGAAGAGCTGAATTTGATCTGGCAAGGATTTTAATCGTTTTCTCACGATTTATAAGTACAGTGTTGTGCTAGGTTTATTGTTCAATCAAGCACTACTTCAATTTATCAGTATGTGTCATGATACTCGTCAAGATATTTACTGATAAACTTAGTCTTGTGAGTTTGCCAGTTCGTTATGCACACTAGATTCACTCCAACATTACAAATAATATCGTTCTATCCAATGTCCATGTGTCATTGGAGTGAGGTAAATACGCGACCAAATGACAGCTGTGATTGGGTATTGGGTCGCCTTTGGATTGCCTCATGCTGTGGCGTTAATAAGAAGAAATGAGAGATGGTTGTTACTATGGAGGCAGCAGAGAGCGGTCATTATGCTGTGGGAAATTAAACTCATATATCCTCTCAACGTCCAATCAACGTATTATAGTTAAGCCGTTGTGTAAATGCGTAATTTAGTGAAAACAATCCCTGTTAACAAGGGACAATGAAAGTGCTAGAGTTTCACAAAATGATATAAAACTAGCAAACAAATATCTCTTAAAGTAGAATCTTGTTTTAAATAATGCACACAATGCATAAAAACGGGCTATATACTTAACAAATCAACAAATAGGTAGATCACCATACTAGGGTCTATAGGGACTTCCATTACGTTTGCTTCCTGCATAGACCCTAGCTGGATATACACCATCCATTCAGTCATTGGCGGTTTTGCTGAGATTTAACCATACAGTAAGGTGACAGAAATGCCGCGATTGAAAGCCTGGTAGACTTCTCCTCGAAAATGAAAACAGCATTTGGTTCGGGATATTAGACAATACGTTTCATGTGATTGATAGTACTATAGGTATGACCAGAATCCTGATTTATTGTTGCACAATTCGTATTATTTTATAACAAAGAGGTTTTCAATTCATCATGTACAGAGAGTTATGCATAAACAAGTCTCCTTAATGTCCGCAACACAGAGTGTCAGTGATTAACACACATGGGAGATGAGCATTAGAACGAGAGTAAACTGCATACATGATGTAACATACTAACTTCAAGTGGAGATCCCTTGAGCAAACTGCACAGTGCCACTCTGATATGTATTCTGAAACGTTAAATAGCGGAAGAGGAAAGACCAGCTTTCGACGAGGAAAGAGTTTATTACCTTTCGTAGACTCTTCTGTGACACTGTTTGCTTCCTACTTCCGATCACAGACATAGATGCAGTATATATCTCTGGAACACAGTCATTTTAATAACACCTAACACGAATCCACATATCAATGTTTTCTCTGAAAGGACTCTAATGTGCTCAAACAGATTTCCAGCCGTAACACATTCATAACGCAGCTGAACTTTGTTTATTTGTGATGTCGTGTTGAGTGACTTGTAGCTTTGTAGCTCACTAATTCTTCCAGTACAACAGTCTTTCATAACAAAAAAAATAACAAAAAAGCACGCATCCACGCCTTCGGTCGCACTGCCATGTGTTATGTTTTATGTATCACAAAGAAGCTACTTGGCCAGTACACCACTCAAGACACTGTCATTGTCTAGGCAAACAATTATAGTGATCGATCGGTAACTGTCTTTGAACCATTAGATGTAGGTCTGAAGAATACACATGTTCATTTTACAACAAAAAGATGAAGTTACACTGTATGCATTTATTGCCACATCCAGGCTCTGATTACAAAGCTAACATTAGAACTTACTTCGTGATCCGATGCAGAAAAGGTGGGACACCCGGTAGGTATAAATTAATTACATGAAATAAAACCGTATATTGGTTACACATGCATGGGTTGGCGTATCCTGCTTAATTTTGTTGAGTATTCCATCACAAGGGATCAATATTTCAATTCACGAACTATGAAGGATCATTTAGCAATATTAGTCCTCGTTTGATTATTTCATTTTTAAAGGATTTGTTCATTGAATTGTAAATAGATAAATATTTTTATAATTGGAAGATTAAAATAGAAACTCAAATCGTTAGTGGCACTACCCTCAAAGCGGGTTGAAGTACTGTAAAATAATTGTCCTCCTGTGTTCTTTTACTGTATGGCTAGATTTGTCTAAATTGCTTACAGCTTAAGGGATGATGTAAATCCAGGCAGGTAAGTCCATGCAGGAAGCAAATGCACTGTAAGTCCCCATGGTCCCAAGTATGGTGATCTGCCTTCAGTTGTTGGCAACCTATAGCTCAGTTTTATATTGTATTGTCCTCCAAAAATACATTGTTTTAGGTCTAATTACTAGTTTTACACTTCTTTTCTGTGATATTCTAGTTAGTTTTACTGCCCTTCGGTTACACGTTTTTACAATGTATGTGTTATTAATTCATTTGTATTTCTATAATTAATCGTTCTCGTCACGATATGCCTGCAATATTGCCGATGTGACGTTAAATACTAACTCACTCACTCATTGCTTCTTGCTTGAAATGCTAACTATGGTTAATGCACATCGATACAGGATCGTTTCCGTATCATTTTAATCACTGCACATGTTACTGAAATCCATCACCGCTATATTCTGATTGCTTCAAAATCTCAGTCTGTCAGCCATGCCCACATTTGATAGCAAGTGTCTTGAAAAAGCGGTTAGATATGAAAGCTTGTATATATACGGTGGGCGAGCTGTCTAAGGCGCCAGACTAGTAATCCAACGACTTTGTGGGTGCCAGGATCGAACCCTCCAGTGACCGTCAGTTAAAAAACCCTTAGAGTCAGTTTTGTGTGCAGACTGTTTCAGTGTCATCACAACCCCTAGTGTGCAGTACACAACCCTTGTGTATCCACGAATCCGTTGGCAGATGGCCAGATGGTGGCCACATGAATGCGTGCAAACACCTAGATGCAGGTGCGGTAAACATGGACAGAGTATTGTGACGTTGTATCCCAGTCCACCCAGCTGTGAATGGGTACCTCGTAAGGATGGGAAAGCCACATTAACTCAGTGCGCCAGAGATCACCAAGGAGTTGAGATTGAAAAATGTGACGTTGTGATGGACATCCAGTGATCGGGGGAACACCAAAGCGCCCTCGAGCAGTCCAACTGGCACTATAGAAGTGTCTACTAAAATAATATAGATAGATATACGCATACACACATGTATACACACATACATAAATATCTCTCACTCTCTCTCTCTCAGACATTCAGACATTCAGACATTTCAAGACGTCTTATTTCTACTTCCTTATGCAGATTGCATGGGAACTGGTTCTTAAAGTTTTGTGGTTTGATAACGTCAACATTGGGTATGCACATGTGCCCACTTTGCCTATTCAGTGTGACACATTCTGACCTGAGACACTGTTTAAAACCCACATTAAACACTGTTGCGTTGATTTTCCACAGGAAGCCTTGAATGAGAACACACTTATTTCTCAAACAACAAACTGAAATTTCCTGTGCGTAATTGTACTCTTGAATCCCTTCCGCTTCAGAACACATCAAGACATCTGCATAGTCTTGACTGAGTGTTGGCCTTTTGTTGAATGTTAGGTTTTGTTCATTAAGCAACAAGTCAAGGAACTACCCTCAACGAGGTAATGGCCGATGGAAGCTTTGAGTTTGCCAGCTGAATAGGAATCAATATGCTCAGCAGAGACATGTATCAACACTACCTCCTTGTGGCCGTCTTTCAGCTTTGTGCAACGTCTGCACATTATCAGATGCATCAAACATCAAAGATGTCAAAGGAAAAATTGAGTGTGCAAAGACTTATCATTCAGTGCTCAGGCACACTTGTCACATCTAAGGGTTGGAACAACAGGATATACGAGGATACACGTTACAGTTTGCTATTTAAGGCAGTTACCTTACAAAGAGAGGGAGAGGCGCAAGGTCAAGACTCATCAATGTCATCCATTCCTGATTTCAAAGCTGCTTTAAAGTATCTCATTTAACATGTAAATCACAAAAAGTGACGTTTAATGCAAATGTACTCTCTGAAAACCTGATTGAAAGAAAACGATTCTGAAATCTGTGAGTTTATGGAGACTGCCTGGGTGTATTTCTTGCACCAAAGAATACATATATTAGCTATATTGAGTGCTCTGTGTATAATGTTTCAATTTATTCTAATCGTCACTTGTATGGTGATTTACCTTCCATTGTTGGCGATCTATAGTCCGTGTTTTATACTGTATTCTCAGCTTTGATTACTAGGATTATTTACTTTTCCATTGTAGTGTTATATCCATATCTGTGATACCCTGGTAGTTTTCTGTCCATCGTGACAAGTTCATTGTTCTTATACACATTGTTTTCGTTACGATATGGCTGAGATATTGCCAATGTGATGTTACATATAAACTCACTCACTCACTATATCTCCACAAGATCTTTAGCGGTGCCTCGGCTCTTCAGGTGATTAATTCGTTGTCGAATCTGAACATCTGTAATTATTCTTGAATTAAATGATTCATCTTGATTTTGAACCTATCAGGTCATACAGTCACGTTACGGGATATGTCCATGCGTTCGATTATCTAAATGATATTCGCTGATGCGGTAACACCGACACATCTTTGAGTGCGAAGCTTACACGAACAGATGATACCTTTCGTATGATGTACTGTTTGAGTAGAATTTCAGGCTTACCAACAATCTGAGGCCCCACGTACGTAAGTCTCAAAACATTCACAGTAACTTGACTCTTCTTAATCTTAATCGGGCTGATGTAAATCCAAAGAGGGCCCATGTAGGTAGCAAAGGTACTGTAAGTCCTCATGGTCCCTGGTATGGTGATCTACCTTTAGTTGTTGGCAATCTATAGCCCATTTTTATATTGTATTGTCCTCTATAGTCAAACTGTTTTAGAATTAATTACGGGTCTTAAATGGATATCTGTGATATATACTAGTAGTTTTACTGTTCTTCGTCAACAGGGTTTTAGCTTCTTATATTCATTCATTCATTCATTCATTCATTCATTCCATGATTACTTCTCAGTATTACTTATTCTCGTCACGATATGGCTGCAATATTGCCGATGTGACGATCACTCACTCACTTTGAGGCCCCACGCTTTGCAGACGCCACGGCACTAGGTCAGGCAGCAAGTATGATTAAAATAGAAAAACATATATCTATAATCAGCAGAATATATACCAAATACAGTGGTCCACCAATTTCAAGTAGATAAGTAATATCAGTAAGATTTCGTATTTGCTGTGGTGTTACGTTTTTGCACATTTGACTTCAACTCATATCTTAAATTGTTGTCACATGCATTGCTTTAACCTGCATATATGCTATGAAATGTATAATTATCATCTAAACTTTAGGCACACCTTTAGACGACCGAACGCCCGTGTACGCAATATTACTTTCTAGGACCCGCTTTATCTAATGCAATCAGAGAAGTGGAAAGCACAGCCGTTAATCACGGGAATGGAATGGATGACATACACTAGATTAAGCTACACGAATACCATGTTTTACGCATGAAACCTATTTGACAGCATTTCCTGAGCATCTTAAACATTCAGGGCACATTTTCATGACTGTAAACAAGACACATATCTGTGTTTAGAAGATGGGAGCAAAGTGTGTCATTGAGGAGTCTCTGAAATAAATCACTCCTGCCTTATTCGCAAAGTGAACGCTGTTCACCCTTCCCGCTTGTAGGCGGAATCCGCTACTCCATGGTTACTTAAGTTAATATCTGAAGAATAATTATGAGTGTGATAGTGTTCAGGTTCCACTGAAGTTCCACGACCCTTAAGTGGGGCTTATTCTGTTCCGATAATGTAGGCCACTTACGTTGGCCACCCACTTGAATTACCGTCATTTAAATTTCGTTCATCTTCCAGACGTTGTAATCAGATCGGCTCGCTGTACAGCAAATGGCGAATGTTTAGGTAAATTTGTCTATGCATAACTTGGTATTTGCAGTGATAGAAAACTCGTCGTATTACGGCCGATCTGACATTTATAATAAATTCCTTGTCTGTAATATCAGTGATTCGGCCTTGCTGCTTATAACGATTTTAGGGTTAACTGAAACAATGTAGGAATAACACATTATACAATCGCAGTTAAAAGGTGGAATTGTTGATAGTTTGAGTCAAAAAAGAAACTTCACAAAACATAATTCCTGAAAATAATGAATATTTTTTCTCTGATGATACATATATTTATCCGAAATGGGATCCCTATCTTTCGACTCTAGTGCACGTGTGACGTCACGAGCAGAGGACCGTCAAAACGTTCTCCGTCACCTACGTGACAGATTTCTGCCGGCTACTCGAACCACGGCTGAGATGTTTAGAGATCGACTGTCCACGGACCATTCGAAATCGTTGCAGGCTGCTAATCTCCATTCTCGACGTTCATATCTTGGGCCAATATTGACGACGTTTCATCAACGTCAACGTCTGCTGTGGGCCCAACGTCAAGTCCGATGGACCCAGAGACACTGATATCATGTCGTCTTTAGCCATGAATCCAGGTTTACCCTCAGATTCGCGGACAGCAGTCACAGATTCTGGAGACGACGTCGAGAACGGTATGCCCAATGTTGTGTACAAGAAGTCGATGGATTCGTGGGTGGAAGTTGCATGGTGTGGGGTGCTTTCTGTGGGAACAACTGTTTCCGAATTCTGGTCACCCGTGGAAAGCTCACAACTGTTGCTTACTGCGACCAGGTGCTCACCCCTGAACTCGTTCCTTTCATGGCGGCTCATGGCCAAGGTCTACATGTCCAGCATGATAACGCTCGAAATTTCCTTAAAAACGCTAGAATCAATGTCATGGGTGTCATCGAGGTCCCCTGACCTTAGTTTGGGACGCACTTGGGAGAAGGTCTTAGAAACAAACCTCAGCATTTGCAGGAACTTGGCGCTGCCTTGCAAGAGCAATGGCGCAGAATCCCTAACCAAGTGTTCACCAGTATGCGGCAGTCGATGAGGAGAGAGGTGTTTGGTAGTGGTGAATGCGCGGGGCGGCCATACACAATATTAAACTGAGAAATTGCGAATTGTTATTCTTGTGACTTGACATTCTGTATACCCATGTGTAGCCTAATGGATCTGATTGTGGCACTGTCAGCGTATCCAGCACATCACACAGATATCAGCAATGAAATAATATTAACAATTTAACCATCTCACCACCTCCTGTTCTTTTATAGTGCCCTGAAGAAAGAATGTGAAGTTTCCTTCTCATTATATCTTTATTGAGACAAGTGGTGTGAGAGAGGCTTCAGACAAAGGTCAGGGGACCATAGATGTTTGTTATATGACTGTGCCCTACCGTCCATCATTGCCCAAAAAAGATCAAACGTATTCACATTACGTAAACGAAACCCCATGACAAAAGGTGTCAGTCAGTTCTAAAGTAATGGGTTACAAATATAATGTCAACTCACCTTAGTCTTGGTGTGAGAGTGAGAAACAATTGCGCAGAATGTAGCACAGTGAGCAGCTTGGCAGCGGTTGTGAAGATCAAGCGTTGACGAAGGCAGGAAGATATATATGCTCCAGTAATCTATACGTATTTCCGTGTCCGCAGCACGTCAACGAGCCTTTATATATACATTCAGTCATCAATTTCTAAAAGTTCGAGCACTTACGACCATCGCCATTAACGTGGAATCTTCTAGCAGTCTCTCGGAAGTACACACAAAAAATGTAAACATAAACTGAAGAGCACGTAACCCTAAGGTACTTCCTGAAAGCCTGCTGCCCAAATACTAATACCCTGAACATTTATGATACGGAATGTGACCCATAATAATTCTCATTCGAATCACTAAACGTTGTGACCCAATAATAACTAGTACTTAATTAATAATACATTTTACAGAAGATACTCTCGTACCACCATCCCATTCTGTTTGTAGGGCAGCACAAACTCACGAATCCACCTCTATTGTCAAAACAATCCCCGATGCCACGAAAGTAGTTCATTTCTCCCCATGCACACCGTTGTTCAGCACAGGAATGGCCGGCGATTGTTGACAGTGGCCGATCATGTTCGATAGTTGACAATTATTGAAGATGGTAGTGTAGGCGTGATGTCCTGCTGGTGTTGTACGTAAAAGTACGAGCAACGTGTGCCTCTGTGAAAACAGCGTCGTCAGTAGTCCATGAATAGCATACGGGGTGCTTTTACCAGCTACAGTGTCAAATAAGGTTTGCCCGGCACAGCCCTGCCTGACACCAACGTTTTCTTGCAGAAATATGTCAGTCGATGGGTTGAACGACAACACGTGGACGTCTGGCATTTAGGTTCCAATTCCAATTACGAATCGTCTATGCATTCACTGTAACACATTATCACCAATCAGAAAAACAATCAGATAATGGTTTGAAAGTCGTTATGGTCAAACTGGTCTGTTGGAACGTTGAAGTCCTACATACTGGATTTATCAGTTCTTCTGACTCTTGCCACAACTATGAAAACCGTACCAGTATTAACGTTTGATGGGTAATCAGAAAGAGTAATTCGTCGTACAGACATATTTTGAGAAAGATCAAGCGACAATAAGTAGGTGTCACTGATTTCTACATTTTTATTTGGATTGGTAAACCAGGGGAAAGGAATGTGATATTTGAAAAATACACTGATGCCAATATGCTATCCCAGATGTACCCAAGGCAGAAATTGAACAGCTATTCATATGCAATGCACATATGCATTCAGAATTGGTTCTCTAGGAATGCCTACTTACAGCTAATTTGTTCTCAAAATGTTGCATAAATGTTTTTGGTAAAGCAATAGAACATTTAGTGCATTGCTTTCGAGGCAAATACAGACATTTGCTTTAAATCCTCATAAAATATTCCCGTCACTTGAAGAATAGGGGCATCAGCACGTTTAGTGACAAACACCAGATGGATAGTAGTGTTCAGATTTGGAGATACACATATATTGTTTTAGTTTTACATGGTATAGCTCACACCCAGGGTAAAGTGAGTTCCTGCGTGTAAATGCTGAGGGATTCTGCTTAGAACATTCGTGGGTATCATGTCGATGTCAATAGAACTAAAAAAAAACAACGTTATGAGAGGTGAAGCAAACATATAGTAGTGAATAGTCACAGCAGCACTGGGATACGTCTGGTGCTCCGGGTTGTTGTAAGTTACCATGTTATTCCACAATGTCTGGTAAGACCACGAGTTGAAGGTATACGGCGATGTAATAACATAAATAACACAAGAACCTTGCATATATAAAGACTGTAATCCTCATCATTACCGGCAGTTTCTTGTTTCGGAACAAGATCATAGGTCTAGTTACCGACGAAAAGCTATGCAGTATACAGTCATCTTTACATTCCGGTCTATCTGTCACAAGAAGATCTCTGAGGGTGACATGTTCACATTTAAAAGCACATTCCAGTCAGGCACATCTGGAAAATGTCTGTAATTATGAAGAAGAATCCAATGGTAATTCTCTATTTTCCGATGGTTATATTTCGTGAAGATCCGGTCTAGTTATTAGTAACCTGTGTTCCCAAACACAGAGAGTGCACATTTGTCATTGGACAAAATTGTACACTGTCCGTAGTCAACCCAGCGAATAGGTATAGATAAAATAAAATAATACAATAAGGCCTGATCTTCACTATCCTATCCTTGTCGTAAGAGGCAACATTCTGGATCGGGTGGCCAGGTTCACTGACTCGGTTGACACGTCATCGGTTCCAACTTGCGTAGATCAATGCTCATGCAGTAGATCACTAGAGTCCAGACACGATTATTTACAGACCGTCGCCATATAGCTGGACTAATGCTGAGTGAGGCATAACTCTAAACTCACTCACTAGCTGTGTTTGACAATATGGTATTTAGGTAACTCTAAGCGTAAGGAGGTTTTCATTTTGAAGCTAATAGACTAATAGTCTTTTCCCTTGTCTCGTATGAATCCATAAGTGTCGTTGTTATTTCTGTTAACTCAAAAGCATTTGAAAGACAGTGTAATCCATTTTTAATAGTGCTATTTTTTGCGGACTTCTCATTTTTTGTATTGTTTTGCCCTCTATAGTCAAACTGTTTTAGATCTAATTACGCGTTTTACATTCTTCTCTGTGATGTTCTCGTTAGTTTTACTGTCCTTCGTTGACAGGTTTTTACAATGTGCCATTAATTAATACGTATTTTTGTAATTAATCGTTCTCGTCATGGCTGAAATATTGATGTGAATATATCTTTTATCTCACTTCTGTTTATATTCGGATATAAAGCAGTTGGAATGTTGCGTGATACAAAATGGTAGTTATAGAGGCTGTACTTTAGCTGTTTTGTTTAGATCTGGGTCGGACATGAGAACACGAAACACGAAAACACATGATTTTGTCTTGCTGCAAAAGCGTACAAAAACGTTCTCTCAACACAGGAAAACACAACTGGTTCATTCCACCGAATATTGTCAGTGCTTTGACAGCAATTACACTTGGCCGTCAGTACAAACCGGTGTTGTATCAGAAGAGTACACATGTTTATTATTCAGCTTGAGGAGTAAGGATACGTTGCATGTGTTTCATTGCCACATGCGCTCGCTTCAAAACAACATCAAACAGGGAACATAAAAGCAAAGTCCAGCTGACAGCCTTTCAGTAAGTAAATTAGACCGGCAAAATAAAACGCCAGCGACTAATGGTCCCTTTGTAGATATCAGTTAAAACCAAAACGCCATGCGCAAGTGTAGTCTGCTCTTTCGCTCTCTTGAATGCAACATATATCCATTTCGTATCTCCACAATGTTAGCTGTGGCATCTTCAAGTGAAACTGATATCTAAGGCTATTTTGAGTCAGGTTAATTCTTCAATTCATCAGTTGCCTTCATAGTACCTATTTTGACTTGTACTGTACGTTCCCATGTTTAAGGTAAATATACTGAATCAAAAGGAACTCTACATTCTTTCCTTGGCATTCTAGAAGTTGGGGAGTACCAGATTGACAAACGTTATGGATGACAACTTCTTCATTACGATAGTGAATGAAACATACAGTCGTGGCATAGTATATATAGTGAGGATAACAAAGACACGGATAACAAGATAACAAGGTAATTAACACAATAGGTTGGGGACTGAGGTGATGAAGCCAGTGGGTAGACAATGGGGGAGGGAGTAGAATCCAACAATGTACAAATGTAAGTAATGGTTGTAACAAGGCAGAGACTTTATACTTGGAGGAGTGCATCATAAGTTGATGGAATGTAATATCATTGATCTCGGTTGATGGTAGGCCTTTGTCGTTTGATATGAATGGCTTCGGTGAGTTTGCGTTTGAGGACGTCCTTTTGGTTGTTGGCCAGGATGGTGATGTCTGCCCAGTTAATGAGGTGATTCGGGTTAGACTGGATGTGATCTGCGATGGCTGATTTGCTGCCGGACTTTGCGACTGATGTCTGGTGTTCTTTCACACGGGTGTTGATCGGTTGGGATGTTTCGCCTATATGGCTCTGTCCACAATCACGGTTTATTTTGTAAATCACACATTTCGAGTTTTTGTTGTCGACAGTTGCAGGTTTTCTTCTGTTGACGTGGAGGAGGTTGCTGAGGCTGGATGATGATGTAAAAGTTGTCTGCTAGTTGTTTCAGGATTCGGCTGATTTGGTGTGATGGTTTGCGCTTTCACCACTGCCCGCGCCATTGCCTCGTCGACTGCCTGATTCTTGTGAACACGTGGTTGGGGATTCTGCGCCATTGCTCTTGCACGGCAGCACCAAGTTCCTGCAAATTCTGAGGTTGGTTCATAAGACCAGGAGGCATTAGAATTAGGTCAGGGGACCTCGATGGCCAGTCCATGACGTTGATTGCCAGTCCATGACGTCAGCATGCGACCGAGCATTATCATGCTGGAAATGTAGACCTTGGAAATGAACGAGTTGAGGGGGCACCTGCTCGCTGTAAGCAGCAGCTGTGAGCTTTCCACTGATGACCAGAAGTAGGAAACGGTTGCTCCCACAGGAAGCACCCCACACCATGCAACTTCTGCCCACGAATCGATCGACTTCCTGTACATAACACTGGGCATACCTTTCACGACTCTATGCCTGTCGTCCGCGAATCTGAGGGTAAACCTGGATTCATCGCTTAAGACGACTCGATATCAGTGTCTCTGGGTCCATCGGAGGTGACGTTGGGCCCACAGCAGAAGGTTGACGTTGATGAAACGTCGTCAATATTGGCCCAAGATGTGGACGTCGAGAATGGAGATTAGCAGCCTGCAACGATTTCGAATGGTCCGTGAGGACAGTCGATCTCTAAACATCTCAGCCTTGGTTCGAGTAGCCGGCAGAAATCTGTCACGTAGGTGACAGAGGACGATTTGACGGTCTTCGGCTCGTGACGTCATACGTAGACGACCCGACCTTTGCCGATCAGAAGTGGTGCCAGTTTGTTGTAGACGACCTCTCAAGTCATAACAGTACGACGACTGCATCCCATGGTTCTTACGACGTCAATAACTGATCTTTTCGCCTGAAACATGCCAACGGCACGTTCAGGTTGCACAGTTGACAATCGTGGCATTTTAAGTACTGTTAGAACCGTGGTGTTGGGTTGTCTTTTTTAATTCTTGAGGCCAGTGCAAACACATGCAAATGAAGGAAGCTTCGATGCAAAGATCACGTGAACGACTGCACGTGATCAAAACCTGATTTGGCACTAACGTCATTTTCACGACGAATGGATGGGTATGAGTGGGTTTTGCTAACGTTTTTCTAGAGTCGAAAGAGAGGGATCCCATTTCGGATACATAGATGTATCATGAAAGAAAAAAATATTCATTATTTTTAAAATTAGATTTTGTGAAGTTCTTTTTTTACTCAGTATAGTTGACTATCCTTTTAGTTGATTTTGACGGGAGGCAGGATGCATTAACCTTTCCGTGAAGATCTACTATCAACTCATGTCAATACGTTAATGACAAATAAACACCAAGTCTTGGTGTAGTCCGAATTATGCAATCGACTCTGCTTTCAGCAGAGGTTTCTTCTGTATGTGGAAACGGTTTGTCGCTATAATTCAAATACTACACTAAAAAAATGTGTGATACATTTATCACGTTTTCAAAACTGTCGTGATCTAATATAGAAATTTAGAAGGACAGATTTTGTGTACACAGTGCGATAACTACACGTTGGAGGCATCCTGTAATTGCTTTACCATGAACACTCCGTACCTAGAAACAGCATTCTATGTGAAATACATATGTGTAATTACTGATAATACGCAAAACTGGCTACATTTTGTACATTGTTTATGCGCTCAGTCATCTCCTTGAAGGTACCACCGTTTACACTACACGCTACTGCACATTAATCTTTATACCGTCCCTTAAGGAGTCAATAACAAAGTACCACGTAAACTGCGATGCCCAGAAACATAACAGCCTGTCAGCGTTGATAATGATTACGTTACCGTCTTTATGACATTTTTTCTAACATCAAGGCTAATGGGTTAATATCATATTTCATGTTCCAAATTTCAATATATTAAAGCTTACACGCTACTGTACATTAAGCTTTATACTGTCCTTTAAGGAGACAATAACAAAGTACCAACTAAACTGCGATGTCCAGAAACATAACACTAAGTCAGCGTTGATGATGATTACGTTATCGTCTTTATGACACTTTTGCTAACATCAGGGCTAATGGCTTAATATCACATTTCATGTTCAAAATTTCATATATTAAAGCTTACAAGAAATTCGTAATCGAATATTAGCACCTGGAGTGTGTTATCGATATAAATCGAATGGGAACATTAAGAACTGATGCTTGAGGAATATGAGGAAAGCCGTATTTTGCAACGTTAAGAACAATATATATACAGTGGCAAAAGCAATCGTAGAGCAAGTGTAGCTGTGCTGAACACAACCAACCGTCTTGTGTATAAAGGACAATACACGCTACAATGTCATTTGTACAAGGGCGGCTACTATTGGAAATGTAAAGGTAACCATGTGAGGTAATATGCCATGCAGAGGATATTCTGTTATTTGTTCTTAGTTTGTGTCACTACATGGGTCGAGGGGAGCGAGAAAGATGCATCAGGGTCAGTCCTGTGTTGATGATATTTATAGTCACTAATAGTACAGACCTTCAATAGTAAGTTCATATCAAACGATCTAAGTGTCCTATATATTCAAGAAGGGTTTGCAACAGTACAGCAGTGATAGAGGTTCAGTTATATCGCTGTTAGGATATATTGCTGTTTAGGATGATGAAGACATTTTCCAGTATTGTCTGCAAAGTCTCAAACATGGATTGAGTGTGTTACTGCAATTTAACACTTCGAGTAACACGTTTGCCCTAAGGTTTGCGTCGAAAAACTTGTTTCATTAAATGTCAAAATGTTTTGTTGAAATCTGATAAGATCTGCATCGACAATGGCTTCGATGTGTCTCCATGACGCAAAACCACGAAACCTAAATATATCATATACCTGCAAAAACATGGCATCGAGGCTATTGATTTGCCTCGGCTGTTCGGACATATATCAACATGAAATATAGTATACACTGGTTTCCACGTGTATACATCTACTAATCAATATGTCATCGGCATAAAAACGAGACCAGGTACGTATCCTAATTTGTTTCTGCAACAGGCCTTAATTGTGCACCTATCGTATGATAAAGAGGGACTGTGTCCTTCAGGTTTGAAGCGATAGGTGATCAAAGGAAATGCATTTACACCTCGGAGATGTAGCGTTGCATTGTGCTGGTGATGTCAGTGCAATGTCCGCTTGTGATGTCCTGTTGGTGCACTAAAGGAGAAAATGATTTTCCATATGGCCAAGCATTCTGCTTCTTTCATAATATTGCACAATTATCGATTTCCATTAGGAACTCTAGATCTGACTCCTCATTCTATTCTCAAGACACTAGCTAGTACTGTATCTGGTTGATATATACAATATCAAATGCTCATTAGTGATGGCTGGCTTCCTTTATCAGACTTTTGCGGTTTCTTGACATCGGCAGACAGTGGTTGGTTTAAAGATAAAATACACTGGAAATTTGCTACTTCACGCGTCGAGTACATTGTTTGAGTGAGATAATAGTTACCGTAACATCGGTCATATTGCAGCCTTATCGTGACGAGAGCATTTCATTTAATAAGATGAAAACATTTGGAAGAGTTAAGCCTGTCTACATTGGACAGTAAAAATACTACACTATCACGAATGTGAACATAAAACTAGCACGTAAAGCTAAAACTTTGTAATCAGAGAAAGCAATACAATATAAAACGCCGACATACTGCACGACGGTTACCTTACACTTAGGTGAGTGAGTGAGTTTAGTTTCACGCCGCACTCAGCAATATTCCAGCTATATATCGGCGGTCTGTAAATAATCGACATGCTCATGTTGTTCATCACTGGATTGTCTGGTCCACACTCGATTATTTACAGACCGCCGCCATATACCTGGAATATTGCTGAGTGCGGCGTAAAACTAAACTCACTCTCTCTCTCACACACACACAAACACACACAACACAACACACACACGATTAATGATGGAATACCACTGTCTCCCACCATCACCTTTCCATTTTTTATAAAGCATCTAACTGTCGTGTGTCTCTTCCACGCTTAAAGAGGGGGGTCACCAAGATTAGTTGTGTTCGTAAAATCGTGTCTTCGCTACCATTGCCGTTTTTAATAAGTACCAAGTGAATCATGTTTTCCGAAACATCTGTTACATGCAAAGTGTGCACATAATCTGCATAGCCTCGATTTGGTGTTTTTCCATTTGGAGAATGCTAGGTTTTGTTCAGTAAACAACAAGCAGAGGAATAACAGTCAATCAGATAATTTGCCTTATCGGCAACGCGTCAGCTATGTACAACGCCAGAGCTTTACTATCGCAGACATGCTTCTCTCACCTAAGGTTCAAAAGGGAAGGAAATGGGAGGAAGCATTTTACAATTAACTTGTTTTTTTTAAGAAGCTAACATACAATGAGAAGACACTTGGAAGGTCAGGATGCTTCAATGTCAATGCATTGTAATGAATCATGCTCTACGTATTCCAGCTTATCATGTACATACAGTGACATGAATGACTTTGAAACGAGTTTCTGACATTGTATACAGAGCTGGGCCATATCACTTCATTTATGTCCTGATATATTCTAGCACTACACAAATAGGTGGTAGTATCGAGAACATTCATTCTAATCAAACGTGCTGAGCGGAAGCATTCACGAAGACCAGGTATCATGAAATTAACTGTATTGTTGAGGCCGGTTTAAGTGCAATCTTACAACATTTGTTCTACTTATTGTCTTAGCTTTCCAAAACGTATTTCCCGGAATCATATAGGACATGTTTTGTTTCTTTTGATTCTTCACTGAAAAATCTCAGATGACACGTATCCTACGTGTAACGTGGATACTGTGTGCGTTAGTCGATGTGAAAGTAAACATCTTCAAGAAAATAATAGCACACTGCCTGTATAATTTATAACACAGAACGGATGATGACAATATTTAGCGCGTATACTGTTACCGAGTGTTTTCAAAGAGGTGATGACTTAATGCGGAATCATGTTGAGACGCAAGTGTAACGCAAGTTAATGTAAAATTCAGACGCACTGCCTGGAGTTCGGCCTGACGTGCAATTGCCTTATCCAACCACCAGAATGCCAACTTTTGAAAAGATTGCGATAATCGACGGGCACATAAGTATAATATGACAGCAGACTAGACAGATTGAACACGTATTATATTTGGGATTACGTTTTCTCAGTGAAGTATTTTTTCTACATTTTCAGAAGCATACTTCTGAGTCTCAGTCAACCATCTTCTGAGCGATGACTGGATGAGAAATCATAATCCTAGCATAATAAATTAGGCGTTGAGGTAATGGTGTTCCCTAACATGTAGTTCGAATCCCTACCGAAACTGGTCTGAGCTGGCTAAACGACACTGATAATACATTTTCTATTTCGTACGAGTTCATATTAGCAATATTCCAATCTTCACAAATGTCTTCAGATCCAAACGAGTTTGTGTTTTTGTGTATGTTAATAGACAACTTCGTCATCACAAAGCATGCTTAAGTGAATTTGCGATCAATTGAACTGGAAGTGAAGTCTTGGGACACTAGCAGTTCAAGAATAAAATTCACCAATGTATAGATTCGACAACGAATCGCAAGTAGTTCCTGCCGTTGGAGTTGCGAAGAGAATAATTGTCGTATTAGTGTGTTATTGACCGGTTGTCCAATTACAACATATGTGTCAATCTTGAACCGACAAAAAAGTATATCAGTATAACTGTAAAAAAGACAAGAAAAATTATCTATGAATCGTCAAAGCTAAGAAAATTAAAATGTTTTTCCTGTTTTGATAATGCATTTTTATAATTAGGGTCGAATGTTCAGGCTCCCAAAATTCCATCTTTAATTAATCATCATAACCACACTCTGTCATGAGATGTAACGCATTGACAGTCTGATTGGCACTTTACTATGTAACAGCATTGCTAACAGCCATTTTGCTACTCGCACGCAATTCCGGGACTTTTGATTTGACTGTATGAACATCTTCAATTACCGTTTTCTTCAAAGGAAACGTTATTTGCATCTTATTTATAGCAAAATGAGTGTCCAGTGAAGAAACGTTGGTGCAGGAGATATGATT
The DNA here is from genome assembly GCF_037392515.1 of Haliotis asinina. Lineage (NCBI taxonomy): Eukaryota > Metazoa > Mollusca > Gastropoda > Lepetellida > Haliotidae > Haliotis > Haliotis asinina. The sequence continues at coordinate 16,213,052 of NC_090284.1, forward strand.
TGAATTTCATACTAATCAATGCGTAATGGTCAAGGTCGGCCAAGCGGAAACCATGTTTTTTCTTAATCTTTCGTAATTTCCATCAATGTTTAATATGAGCACGTTGCGTGCTTCTGAACAGAAAACGGTGAGACACAGTTAGATGATTGAATCTAAAATGAATCCATGCCCGTCGAGGTATGACATCTGCAGTTATGATTGATCTGTTTATGTAAACTGGGATGCTGTTGATCAGTGGCTTGTCTTGTCAAGTCTCGATTATTTGCTGACTGCAAATAAGATGCAAACCACGTTTCCTGTGAAGAAAAATGCTCATATAGTTGGCTATGACGACACGTAGTTTCCATCAATCACCTGAAGTGCCGCTGAAAACACACACACACACACAACCACACACACACACACACACATTATTTTCAATCGATCCTAGAAAGGGCGAAGTGCATTGCAATACACTCCGCTGTTCATAGCAAACTCCTTCGGTACTTCGTGGTGGGTACTTCTTTTTCATCTCGATTAATATTAAATGACGCATGATGCACGGACATTAGCGATCTGTTGCAAGGGAGCCGCCGACAATCTGGTTACTTTGCTCACTTTAGCTCCTTCTAGCAAGTGCGCGAGGTGCAACACTTTTACTTTGGGAATTTAAAAAGGTTAAGCGAACGTACACCTGGGGAACGTGTGAAAAATAGGTTTGGAAAACATATTTACACCTGGCAAGATGGCGCGCTTATTTCCAGCCTGTATTTTCATTGCTTCATAAGACGAACATGGACATTTTATATATATTCGTACAACACATCATTCATAAACACTTTTCATACACATTTTGGGCAATTTATATATAAAATACACATATTCTAAGAGACACGTCTCACACGTATATTAAATACATTCAGACATTCCAGTTCACATCTCATACACTTTTATTCAGGCAAAGTGAGAGCATGCCGCAACTTTCTCCATCAACTGTATTGGAGTGATCTCGTTGGCTTGAAGTCTGTCCTTGAGACTCAAGAATCGGGTATCCAAATTACTGTATTAGTATTTCCCTTTCTTTAGAGACCCCTTCCTTCAAATGCGGCACTTTGAAGGAGGGTTTCATTGTCCCTTTGCTCCCGTTTAAAAAATACGATGAATTGAAACTGGATCGGGTGACCCTTTCAAATGGACATTCTTAAGGCGGCCATGCAAAGTGTTAAAATGGTTGTTGGTCTTTGGTCCGTTAGTTTCATGATGGTTCCACTGTGGTGGTTAGTTAAAGACATATATACGAGTGGTGAACTCGTCACAAGCTGACACCACCCCAGTACTATAAACAAACAAAAACAATGACAATTGGCCTATATTACAGCAAAGGACACCGGCAAGTGGGCTTGGCGCAGCTATCTATACCCATTTGATTCAAATGTTGGCCTGGCGGGACGTCCTTGGTTTTGCAAATGGAAATCGATGGGAGGGAGATAACCCTAAATCTGTCGTCCGCAAAATCTAGCGATGGCTACGAAAACATTTCACTCTCTTTCCAAAAATTAAATACAGACAAAACGTTCAAATGTAGTTCCTGTGAATATTAAGGAGAATTACATCGTGGCGATTTTACTAACAAAATACCTACGTGGAAAAAGAGCAAGATGCAAGATTCGAATCGTTTGATTCACACAGACTGAAGTGCACGATCCGATAGCTATGCTTCAAACAGTTCAAAATTAGCATTGAGGTGCTCGGTAACATAAATACGTTGTTCACTGGTCCATCGGGACCATAGGCTGAGGTACCGTTTAACAGTCGAAGGGGGTTAAAGTACTGTAAAATATTGTCCTTCCTAAAGTGAGTGAGTGAGTTAATATATTTATGGCAATATTTCAGCCATATCGTGACGAGAACATTTTACAATGAAAATGACTTTATGTATATTATAAGACCTGTTAAAGAAGGACAGTAAAGCGATTAGATTATCACAATTAGCATTACAACTAGCGTGGAAAGTTAAAACTGATATAACTATGTGGTTCAGGACAATACAATATAAAAACAGACTATAGATCGCCAACAACAGAAGGTAGGTCACCACACTTGGGACCATGGGGACTCACTGTACCTATGTTACCTGCATGGACCCTAGCTGGATTTACACCATCCCCTCAGCTGCTGGCAATTGTAAGAAGTTTTAGTCAAAATTGAAATAGCAAAAATACTACGCTTAAAAATCCTGGTAAGTTTACATTGACTTTGAACGTTTTGGGACTTACGTACCTGTCCTCCTTACAGGGGACGTAAGTCTTAAGGTTTTCAAAGTCTATTTAGCTCTACACTCTTTTTAATCACAGAATGTTTGTTGATGTGAGTTATGGAGTTAATATTTAACGTCACATCGGCAATATCTCAGCCATATCGTGACGAGAATATTCAACAATGAAAAAGACCATATGTACATTATAAAAACCTGTCAACGTAGGACAGTAAAACAACTAGAATATCACAATTTCAATTAAAACTAGCATGGAAAGTTAAAACTAATAGCACTATTTAGACAACACAATATAAAAACAGACTATAGATCGCCAACAACAGAAGGTAGATCACCACAATGGGGACCATGGGGACTTACAGTACCTTTGCTACCTACATGGACCCTAGTTGGATTTACACCATCCCGTCAGCTGCTGGTGATTGTACGAAACGTTAGCCAAAATTAAAAGAACATGAATACTACGATTAACAGCCTGGTAGACTTAAATTTACTGTGAATGTTTGTGGACTTACGTACCCTGTCAGGAGGACAATAATTTTACAATACTTCAACCCCCTTTGAGGATACAGCCACCAACAATTCAAGTTACTAATCCAAACTACCAATCATTAAAATACATCTATCTACAGAACAAAACATTTAAAATTCAACCAAAAAATCAATTTCTTTTAAAAAACCAATAATTTAATGAGAAATAACGCTGGTGATGGTTTGTTGTTGTTGTTTCATTATAGTTAACTATCAATATGATCGCTAATGGGTGAAAGGATGATATACATCCAGCTAGGGTCCATGCAGGCAGCCACAGTACCGTAAGCCCCCAAGGTCCTTAGAGTGGTGGTCTACTCTCAGTTGTTGCGATCCTCAGCCCTGTTTTTTTATTGTCGTTTGTTGAAGACTTTTTAAGTCAGTTTTCATTCTTGATATTGTGATATTCTAGTCGGGTTTACTGTCCGTCGATGACAGATGTTTTTAAAAAAATTAACATGGGTTACTATGTGATACAATTACATGTCCTCGGCATAATACCGCTGAAATATTGCCGACGTGACGTTAAATGTTAGTTCACTCACTCGTGAATCACCTCGCACACACTGTCATCTTACCACCTACATGTACTTGCTTAGTCCTTATAACCTTTAGAAGTCGTTACCATTTCTGGCTGGGTGAGCAGATTCCACGGATAAGTAAGAAATGCACTGATTCTCGACCAATAACGCCTGCATTAATCTTTACACTCAAATGACAGTAGTTTATCCATTTCTTCATGCATGCAGTGCAAGCTCTATCAGCAATAGTGTAGAAGAAAAGGCATTGACAGCTTCATTGCCTCAACATAGAGGTAACCACATTACAGATCTATGTATCGCGTTGGCGTTTCTGGACGAACAATCCCTGTGAAGTGTTAATGTAGCATCATACAGTAACTTTACAAAGACAAAGTCCCATACTCTTTCACAAAGAAATTAATAAAGACTTTGAATTTTGACATGTCATTTATTGTTGAGTTCAGGCAAAGAAACTACCTGCAGGCCTTGTAGACTACAATTGAGACGCAACCATATTATAAGCATAAATCTAATTTATAGGGTTAGAAGAGGTTTTATGTGAATTGTTTTCACATGCTTTCAAATTTCTACACTCCCTAGAGCCAGCATTCAAAATAATTTACACTGGATGTGCCAGAAATTCATACATCAAAAGGGCCTGGTACTTTTAGTTTACATGCCTTTTTCGATTTCTATTGTTTGGTAGGGGCATCCCAAGTAATCTAGGTCTGGCACGTGTCTCAGCATATCTACCTTGTACAATCTGGGGCACCATTATCCGATATATTGTTGATAAAGCCTTCGTTCATCACGCAGAAGACGGTCTTGCATGTAATGTGTGACGCCTATTTCTGGTGAAACGATAATATGTATGGGAGTGAGTGAGTTAAGCTTTTGTCGCATCGGCAATATTTCATTTAATTTATAAAACCCTGTCAACATAGTACAGTAAAATTACTGGATTACCACAGACTTGTTGCAAGTAAATCAAAGAAAGTTAGAATCATATACTAACAATTAAATCTATGAAAGTGTCAAGAGATCGCATGCAGCGGAAGTTAAGTCACAATACTAGGGACCGTGGAGATTTCTTGCATTGTGTCCCTGGCTGGAATTGTGCCGTTCTGTTAGGTGCTAGCGATTGTAGGTAATACTAGCCATTTATCTCAAATGAACAAATATTCTACGATTGAAAACAATGGTAAATATGAATATCATATGATTGAAGTGGGTTTGCATACCCTCCCAAGGGGACAATCATTTCACTATCTTCCTCAAGGGTACCTACACTTCTACACAGTGGATGTTCATGTGTTACCTGTCTATAATATATGCCTATATACATCAAAACTTTATAAATCAAATGAATTGCTTTTACAACAAACTAAATGGGATCTAATATTATTAAAAGGTTTCTTCATAGTTAGTGATTTGAAAGAATTATCAGTTGTAATGGAAATATCATATGTATGTGATCACAAACTAACATTAGGCATGCGTCGTTCTTATATACCCACATGATGGTGCCACATTATCTACAGTTATCGTTGAACAGTGTCAGTGAGTGAGTACGGTTCTGCGCTGTTACTTACAGATATTCCAGAATGCCACGAGGAGGGTGGCGAGAAACAGACTGTAAAGAACGTAGCGCGTAACAAGTGCGAGAAGTAGAGTTTTCAAAATCCGATGATCATGCCAGGTGAATGTCTTATAAATCAATGTAGTTGTGTCTTTGCGCAAATGGTTGGGTGAATGCCAACTGATGAGGTTGCCAAGTGATGACATGTGAAGAAAAGAACGTTCGCTTTGACAGAACCTGATATCTCCTTGCAACACCTAAGACCTGAATCTTCGTCTCTTAGTCCCTTGGCAATGCGTGCCACTCATTAAAATGGTTTCGTTTTTTCATTGTTTTTAAATTCTTCTACCTTCTGGCAAGATACCCTCTGGGTGTCACTTTACAGTCAAGAATATGTGGGCTTTCTAAATGCCATTCTAGAGAAGTATCACATCCGCCCAGTTTTCTCAATCACATTTACCTACCAATGCATGCAAGCCTATCTATGTTCGATTTAACCCATTCTAGTAAAAAAGTGAAATTCGGCAGGGACTGTATCCACTTTTCATTGACACTGACTTTGTAGTATGCAGTTAGAGATAACACAAAACAAATGGATCAGCCGTTTCGTTATAGGTTCTTATACTGTTCTCAAGAATACTTGGTCACAGGTTACGCCGGTTTGTTTGCCGGGAGGTTATGGCGATGACGAGGAATACATCGGACTGTATTACCCAATAAGACGCTTTATTGCCGATATAAATCCTAACTTACTTACCCCATATTATGCAACATGTGAAATTCCATGAGCGAAACACATTCCACGGGTGTAAAAGGCGAAATATCCATTAAATATATCTGGATTGATAACAGAAAATGGTTAACAGCAACAGATATTCACAAAGACATGCCCCACTGTACCACTGTTGGCCAGCAGTCACACAGGTATTGGTTGAAGAGTATACATATGTCAAGTGCTGACGCCATACGACAGTACTCCTGTCATACCATAACCTGCCAAGGCCGCTTATTTCTCCAGGTTCATAGTATGACATCTGGCGATTACTATCACCACAAGAATGTAAACAACAAAAGATTTTTTTAATTCCCTATTTTATTCCCACTCAACAACATATACAATACAATAATATGCATGTATGTATGTATGTGTGTGTGTGTGTGTGTGTGTGTGTGCAACAACTAAAAGATGATGCAGAAATGAAAAACGAAGCAAGTAAAACTCAGATTACATAAACCCACACATCTGAAACGAAATTCTACCAGAACTACACTGCAAGATAAATTACGATACTGACTGAAGACCGAATATAATCATACTGACAACATAAGTGCAACAACCACACTTTTCGAGAAACACGTAAAGGCAACACATTCTTTAAACTCAATGCACACATCTGAAACGTTATTCTACCTTAACTGCAATAATCACGGCAAGCTAAATTACAACACTGATTGTCATACTGACAACAAGTGCAACCACCACACCTATCTAGAAACACATAAGATACGGCATACAGACACAGGTCTGTTGAAATGGAACTTTGAGACGGAATGCGGTCTAAATTATCCTTTCAACTGTTTTTGTTGTATTACGGCGTGTCTTCTTCCGAAGTCTACACTTTGGTGGAACCATGGGAATTGTTTTGGCATCAACCTGGAATCAATCAAATGGCCGTTTATGATGGGAACCAAAGGTTTGCTGGAAGAAATGTCATACTTTCCGATCTTTTCAATAGTAACATGTTAATTTCCTACTATTCAGGTACAATGAAAGAACCCCAAAGCCATCTTTGCGAAAACTGCGAGGGATCATCCTACTTGTTTTAGATTGTCGTATTGTGCTTGCAGTCACGTTTACCGTGAGCGGTGAAGAAAGTCCATACACATTCTTGTTAAAGTTACCGCAGTGCAAACTCAGTCGGTCTCGAAAAGCGTTCAAACTGACATACTGATAGCGAAGCTGGCCTGTGGTTTACCCTCGAATCTTCTCCTGATTAGAATTGAGGCAACAGAGCATTGTGTTTAAAATAGCTCTGTCGTGTCTTTCCTCTTTTGACAAAAATCGATAACGGCTTTTCTTGATTGAGATTTCAAGATAAAGAGCTGAATTTGATTTAGAAAGGAAGTTAATTATGTTCTGATGATTTCTAAATGTTCTGTTGTCAGTCCAAGTCAACATAGCCAAAGTTAGATTTATTACTCCGTCAGTCACAACATTAACGTATCAATGTACTCTCACGGTATTCTTAAAAACCTTATTTACCATTTGTCCTGTGACTTTGCCAATACTTTTTAATAATATCGTTATTTGTTACAAAGGCAGATGTTCTGTGTTTTGGGAAATTGAACGTGTATGCTCTGAACGTCCAATCAGCGAATTTCAATTATACTGTTGTACAAATGTGTACAGCTCTTCAAAGAGTGAAAATAGCACTGGAATCAGGATATTTGTTAATCTATAAATTAATATTATAATAAACATGGTTATAATTCTAAAATCTGTGGAGCCGTGATATTGCAAGAGTATTGTTAAAAGTTGCGTAAACATATACTCACCAACTCACATTCCAGTCTCATGCCATTGCCGAACAATAATGGAACCTCTAAAGCTGGTGGACGTAGACGTCCGCGTTAGGTTCACTAACATGCATCCAAACAAAGCCTCACCTGACTTCGCCACTGGGAACATGATACACATGACCAGCGTTTATTTGATGTGTGTGTGTGTTTGTTGTCTGCACGAGTGTCGCTGGTTCCTACCTGTAACAACCGGAAGCTAACACAGCCGTCGGTCACACATTTGAGCCGCGTGAAGTCGAGTCCCAATGTTCTTCCCGGAAATTGCCAAGTCAGTCTGAAACTAGTCTCGTCTGAGAACGTGATACAGAACACAACCATTTGTTCTGGTATTTGTGTTATTTGCACCAATGTCAATGTATTGCAACAAGGTCGTCGGCAGTTAACACGGGCGCCCGTTATGCAAAAGAGCTGCGCGTGAATTCATAGCAATCATACATGATGTAAACCATCCCGATGTGGTTTGATCATCAACCCTACTGACACATTGGTTGTATGTGCTAAGACACGCCCCTGTGTACCAACTTTACTCGTATACATGGACACGTTATGTTCGTTCATCCATAAATGGAAACCATATAAGTGAGTGAGTTAAAATTGTAAATCGCATCGGCAATATTACCGCCATAGGACACAAAATACGGACAGTAAAGTTAAGTAGACCATCACGGAACTGAACCCAACTATAAATTGGACGGATGGGACGGAAATGTCAAATTCATTATATATGCATTATGATATGAACAGAGTGCAGATGAGCACGGACGATGCATCGTCGCTGAACAGAAACAAAATGTTACTTTTTTTTCAAGTCCAATCTGAAACTCCAATACAAGCACTAATTTTCATCTTTGATCTATTTTTTTCTAAATACTCCGAGCATGGTTTAAACAACACCAACTCAATAATCGACTGTAAAGAGTGGCAATTTAAAGTTTACATTGAATTTTCGCCTCTTCCCACTATATCAAACTACAAATGTGTAGCTTAACTATAAATTGTCTACAAGGCAACTCAGAGTGACAATTGAGTTACGCGTGTGGTAGATGAGAAAGCAAACGAAGGCAGTTCACCTGGATGGTCAACATAAGTAAACTCAATAACTGTAAAAGAATAAGCTCCAGTAAATATCCCAAGAGGAAAATGAACAGTATCACACTCATATCTACTGTGAACCAAATTAACGTCGACTGTCACAAGACGGCTCACAAGAGCGATTACCAGCTTTCACTTCGTCAGCAATTAAAGCCTAGGTTACAACCAGTGCCCTGATTTTCGAAGTTCTCTTATCGCTAAGATAGTCGTAAGTGTCATTCATTCACATTAATTTACGACTATCTTAGCACTAAGAGAGCTTCGAAAATCAATACCCAGGATGCTCTTCGTTGACACTGTTTGCTGACTGCTTTCGTATACAGACAGATACATCTGCAACACATCCATTTTAATACCTCTTAACACGAACCCACAAATCACTCTGAAAGGACTCTATCTCCCTCCGGCACCAGTGGCGAGCCACCTCCTCGTGGTGGGTGCTGGGTAACGCGAAGAGCTCGCCGACACCCCCGTAGCGGACCCGAGGGGATATTTGGTCCGCCAACCCGTTTGCCGTAGGTTGCGTCCCGTGTCGGTGGTGGAGGGGATCCTGGTGGTTGAGGGCACTAGGGCTTTTAACTGCGTTCCACTGCCCAACACACCACTTTGGCCCTTACTTCACCTAGACGGGTGGTAGAATCGGCCCGATTCTATCAATCGGCTGGTCACGCCAAGCCCTGTGCTACAACTCTGTAGTGTTGCACAAAAATTTGAGAATTGTATGTTTATATTTTCTAGCCTTGGCGAATTTGGAAACAGAATTTGAAAACGTTACTGTTTATTATTGCCTAGAGTCGTATGCCAGAAGGCGGTGGCTCATGGGCCAATCTGGTGGAATCATTAATCTTTTAATTTTTCTGCTGGAGTATATCATCCGAGTATCCTTTTTGCTGCAAGCCGGAGACCCGCTTGTTTTTAGCATTGTCCTTGTGATACTCCGTCGTGGGTGGGGAGCTCGGATGATGAACTATTCAACCATAACCATGGCTTCTCAAATCCCCATTACAAAGAAAAAACGTCCACTTGACAATGATCCAGATGATAACGACCAAAGACTGTCCACTTCCATGGATTACTGGCCACGTTTTGTCGTGATTGAGACTCAAGACAACAGCAGACTAAAGTTGAACCCTTTTGCGATACAGAAAGGCATACAAGGAATTGCTGGTGACGTCAAAAATATCAGACGTTTGCGTTCAGGTGCGTTGCTCGTTGAGTGCAACAGAAGACAACAGACTACTAACCTGATGTCTACCACCACATTCGTCGGCATTCCAGTATCAGTATCTCCGCATAGGACACTTAACACAAGCAAAGGAATCATCAGGGATAGAGATGGATTATTTGCCGACATGTCTGAATTTGATATTGTTTCAGAAATGGAAGATCAAGGGGTCACATATGTTAAGCGTTTTACAACACGTAAAAACCAGGAGACCATTCAGACCTACCTCTTTTCATTTTCCTCTCCAACAGCTCCCAGATCAGTAATGGCAGGCTATTGTCACATCAAAGTAGACACCTATATACCCAATCCATTAAGGTGTTCTAAATGCCAGAAGTTTGGTCATGGTGTTAGTACTTCCACATTGTCTGTTGTGTGTGCTCACTGTGGTGAGAAGACACACACAACAGAAGATTGTGACAGTGATTTTAAAAAATGCACCAACTGCTCAGGCGACCATTCTTCATTTTCTAAACAGTGTCCAATTTGGAAAGAACAAATGGAGATAAACAAAGTCAAATTTACACAAAATATCTCTTTCTCTGAGGCAAAAAACTGGTAAAAAGATCTGATCTTCCAGAAAGTTATGCTACAATAGCAAAAACATCATCAGGTTCTAGCTCTAAAACAACATCAACCACAGGCTGCCAAACTACCTTGACTTGGGTAAATTGTGATTCTCCACAGCTTTTTTAACCTGCTATATCATCACAGACTGAGGAATCACTTCCTAGTACCTCAAAGTCGTCTTCTGATCACAAATCATCATCATCTCAGTCACACTCAAAGTCTCAATCAACAGCTAATAATCGATAAACGGTGAAAAGTAAACCGAAGCCAAAGCCTGATGCTTCAAAACAACAAAGTGGCAGAGCTCCCAAGGGGACACAAAATAAAGTTCAATTGTTTAATAAATACGGGTTTCTTGAAGACATGGACGTTTCTGAAAACGTCCATTCTAGGGCACATAGCTTGTCGTCCTCCAAAAGAGTGCGGGGTAGATCCCCAATAAATACCCCCAAAAGATAGTGTATTCCAATAATACTGTCCAGTGGAACTGCTGAGGATTGAGGACTAATTTACATGAATTACAGCTATTAGTCCAAGACTTAACACCTTCAGTGATATGTCTCCAAGAGACATATTTAAACCAAACAGATATATTTGACCTTCGTCATTTTAATGCATATCATTGTTTTTCGCCTCCGGGTGATAGAGCCACTGGCGGATCATCCATTCTTGTCAGACAAAATGTTATTCAAAGCTTGTTACTAATATGCAGGTTGTTGCAGTAAGAATGACTTTACATGTAGCGTTTACATTGTGCTCTCTTTATATTTCGCCGTCTTTGACGTTTGCCAAAACCGATCTTCAAGCTCTATATGATCAACTCCCGAAGAACTGTATTATAATGGGAGATTTAAATGGGCACAACCCACTCTGGGGTAGTGTAAATACAAACACTAAAGGTAAATTGTTGGAGGACTTTTGTTCTGACAATGATTTATGTATTTATAATGATGGTTCCAACACATATTTACACCCTGGTACAGGGACTTATTCTGCTCTCGACTTATCACTCACAAATTCAGAACTACTCAATGAATTCGAATGGTCAGTCCACGATGACCTCTGTGGAAGTGATCATTTTCCTACTATATTAAAATCTGTAACTCCATCTGATCGATGTTCCTCCATCATCAAAGCGGAATTGTAAAAAGGCTAACTGGTCTTTATATGAAACACTGTGTTCTGAAAAACTTAAACCTGAACGTTTTATTGACGTTCCCGATGCTATTAAATGCTTTTCTGATGAATTGAACTCCATAGCTGATGAGTGTATACCAAAGTCCTCTGCAGTTCCACATATTCGAAAACCATGATTCAACGATGACTGCAAACAAGCTAGGAAGGCAAGGACAAAAGCGTACTTTTAAACAAAACAAACGCCAATCTTGGCACAATTATGTATCGAAAATAAATTCTCGGACACACATGTCCAAGGTATGGAACATGGTCCAGAAAATTAAAGGTAAAGGTACTAAATCTACTGTCCATCATCTTAAACATGGAGATCAGTTACTTACGGATAAATCAGATATCGGAACTAAACTGGGCGAAACCCTCGCTAAACACTCTTCCTCCTCTAATTATTTACCTAGATTCCAGCAGTATCAAAAACACCAAGAAAAGAAAACTATTAATTTCAATTCTGATAACGGGGAAGATTATAATGAAACGTTTTCTATTTATGAACTCCATAATGCTCATACTGATCATACTGATCTATCTAATTATCGTCCGATTTCATTAACTAGCTGTGTTTGCAAGACCATGGAACGCATGATAAATAATCGACTTGTTTGGTACTTGGAAACAAATAACCTTATAACAGATATACAATGTGGTTTCCGTAAAAACAGAAGTACTGTCGATCACTTAGTGCGTTTAGAATCATTTGTGAAAAACGCACTAATTAATAAACAACATGTTGTGTCTATCTTGTTTGATCTTGAAAAGGCATATGACACGACCTGGAAGTATGGCATTCTGAGAGATTTACAGGACTTCGGTTTGCGAGGTCGTTTGCCTGAATTTATATCCAACTTTTTAAATGACAGACAATTCCAGGTCCGTGTGGGGTCAACCCTGTCTGATCATTACAATCAGGATCAGGGTGTCCCACAAGGCAGTATTTCACCTGTCACTCTTTTTAGCATCACGATCAACAGTTTATCACAAATTTTAAACGATTCACTTGATGGATCGTTATTTGTGGATAATGTTAATATTTCTTGTCGTGGTAAAAATATGCATACAATTGAACGGCAATTGCAGTTGTGTTTAAACAAGATTAATAAATGGTGTCTTGTAAATGGCTTTAAATTTTCCAAATCGAAAACTAACTGCATACATTTTTGTAAATACAAACCACATAAAGACCCTGAACTGTCTCTAGATGGGACGCCCATTTAAGTTGTAAAGGAAAGCCAAGTTCTTGGGTCTTATCTTTGATTCACATTTAACATTTTTACCAGATATTAAATCACTTAAAACTAAATGCCTGAAAGCACTTGACATGTTGAAAGTGGTTTCAAATTCAAAATGGGGAGGGGATCAAGCTACCCTTCTCCACCTATATCGATCACTCGTTCGTTCTAAACTTGATTATGGCTCCATCGTCTATGGTGGAGCCTGCAAAAGCAACTTAAAACTATTAGATTCAGTCCATCATCATCATCGTCTAGATTACCGGACAACAGTTCTTTTAACAGCAGAAGCTAACGCCATACTAACAGCTCTTTAATGTATTCAAAGACACCCTAAACGTAAGCAACATATAATCTATTCCGACTCTCTTTCTTGCCTTCAGGCTATTAAAATATTTCTTGTAAACATCCACTTTTAATAGAAATTATTGAATTGTATAATAATCTTGCCACTGGCCAATACGACATCGTCTTTTGTTGGTTACCCAGCCACGTAGGCATTTCCGGTAACGCAATGGCCGATCTTGCTGCCAAGGCAGCACTCAACAAATCTGTGACACCACTTCTTATTCCATACACTGATTATAGAGCTAGCATTAGAACTTACATCCGTGATATGATGCAGAAGAAGTGGGACACCAAAGTAGGTATAAATAAATTACATGAAATAAAACCGTATATTGGTTATTCCTACTTGGGTTGTCAGTCCAGATTTGAAGAGGTAATCATGCGGCGCTGTCGTATTGGCCATACTAGATATACTCATTCATACCTATTGAAAGGTGAGGATCTTCCGTTTTGCATCCCTTGTGATGAGAGAACCACGGTCAAGCATATCTTGCTTGACTGTATTGAATTCGCCATCATAAGGGATAAATATTTCAATGTAAAAACAATTAAGGATCTTTTTAACACAGTAAGTTCTCTTTTAATTCTTGGATTTCTAAAAGAAATTGATTTCATCTTTGAATTTTGATTATTATGTTCTGCATTTTAATTCAGGGTAGTTTAGATTAGTAACTTGAATTGTTAGTGGCTGTACCCTCAAAGGGGGTTGAAGTACCGTAAAATTATTGTCCTCCTGAGAGGGTACGTAAGTCCCAAAACATTTCCTGTACGTTTAGACTTCCACTGTTTTTAATCGTAGTATATGTGTATTTTTATTTTCTGGCTAGATGTGATTAAATTGCTAACAGCTGAGGGGATGATTTAAATCCAACTAGGGTCCATGCAGGTAGCAAAGGTACTGTAAGTCCCCATGGCCCCTAGTATGGTGATCTACCTTCAGTTCTTGGCAATCTGTAGCCTGATTTTATGTTGTATTGTCCGAATAGTGATATTAGTTTTAACATTCCACACTAGTGTTAATCATATTTGTGATATTAGGTTTTTATAGTATCCATATATTTCACTTCAGTATTAAACGTTCTCGTCACGATATGGCTGAGATATTGCCGATGTGACGTTAAACATTAACTCACTCACTCTATCTCCCTCCAGAACTATTGATAAGTATATTTCTAGGCGTAACACATTCATAACCAAGCTGAACATTGTTCATTTGTACTGTCGTGTCGAATGACTTCGGCCTTTCTCCGTAATTCTTCCAATGTAACAGTGTTTCAAAAAACACGCATTGGGGTCCCTGGTTGCCATCTGTTACGTTAAATGGGTCACAAAGCGAAGGCATTTGGCCAGTTCCACACTCACAGTTCTGTCATTTGTCTAGTGATCGATCGGGTACAGATTTGTAACCGTTTGGGGCACATCTGAAGAATACGTGTGTTAATTTTACAACATGAAGATACAGTTACACTAAACGTATTTACTGCCACATGCACCGCTTGAAAACAACATCAAACAAGGGAGTTAAAAACTCCATTTCGGGTAAAGTTGATCGAACATGAGAAGGCCCCTGAGAACAACCGATCCGACTAACGAACTTCACGGATTACTAAATGCTTTGTTAGGTATCAACTTAATGTCAAATCTCTCCTTTGTTATCTGAAACGTTGAATAATGTTAAATTCAAATTGATGAAGGATATTTTTATATGCCAATGTACTGACTGTACTGCAATACACCACCACTGGCCATAAGCACGCATTTATCTTAACTGTGTTCACAGCCATATGTTCTGCTGGACAAAGAGCGTTGGGAAAAAAGACTCCTTGTTTAGTAAAATTCTCATTTTTAGCCCGTCACTTATAATAGTGGGTTTTAAACCATATCAATTTGTGAATGCAAGTTAGAATCCAAGTGGTAGGATATGAAACCTTCCATCTTTGAAGTCGCTTAGATTACATATTTCTTTGACTCACTTTTCAAATACCGCATACTGAAGTTACGTATTGAGACACTTCAAGACCTTTTATACGTACTTCTTTACGTAATTCTTATTGAAAATCCTTCCTACTAAAATGTGTTTTGACCAATCCGTAGTGGGTGTGCACGTGTGTCCACTTTGCCCGTCCAGTAGGACATATTCTGACTTGAGACAGCGTTTCAAGTCCACACATCACTGTTATGTGTTCTCTTCGTTAATTTTGCGGATGACACCTGGGATTGAGAAAACACGTAATATGCAAAACAACACACTAAAATAAAACAAAATGATATGAGATTCCCTGTGTGTTACTGGGAAGTCATTAATCCCTTCCTCTTTAGAACATATCAGGATATTTGCATAGTCTTGACTGAGTGTTGGTTTTAAGCAGAGTGCTAGATTTTCTTCATTAAGCAACAAGTCAAGGAACTACCCTCAACGAGATAATGGCCGATGGAAGCTTTGAGTTTGCCAGCTGAATAGGAATCAATATGCTCAGCAGAGACATGTATCAACACTGCCTCCTTGTGGCCGTCTTTCAGCTTTGTGCAACGTCTGCACATTATCAGATGCATCAAACATCAAAGATGTCAAAGGAAAAATTGTTTCATGACTATGCAAAGGCATAATATTCAGTGCTCAGGCACACTTGTCACATCTAAGGTTTGGAACAACAGGAAACGCGAAGATACACGTTACAGTTTGCTATTTAACGCCGATACCTTACATAATGAGGGACAGGCGCAAGGTCAAGACCCATCAATGTCATCCATTACTGGTGTGAAATGTGCTTTAAAGTATCCCACGTAACATGTAAATCACCAAAAATGACGTTCAATGCCAATAACCTCTCTGAAAACCCAATTGAATGAAAACGCTTCTGAATTTTGTGAGTGCATGGAAATTACTGAACAATACCTCTTCTGTATTTCTTGCACCAAAGAATACATATATTACCTGTAGTGAGCACTTTGTGTATAAGGCGTCAATCATTCTTATAAGTCTTGCTTTCTCTGATTCATCTTGCTTTTGAAAGATCCTTAGCAAGAAACTGTTAACGGTTACATCTCTAAGCCACGTTACAAGGATTGTGCATGTGTTCCATTATCTCAATGGTATTCGTAGATGCGTTACATTATAATAAACAGAACACATACAGGTGAGAGAAAATATATGTAAACTGTCAATAAATTAATGCCAAAATATCGAACAGTGTGTGCAGGTCTGCTGCACGCGACAGAAGGAAACAGTCTTTTGTGATGTTTCATATACATATATTGTTTTAAACTGCATATATACTCAGGAGTGTATACAATCACCAGGTTAGGCACAACATAAGGTGACTTAATCCCGTGTCCTCATTGTTAAATTTCAGGGATCACTGCTTCTAATGCAGTCAAAGAATTGGACAGCACGGGTGTTAACCACTAGGAAATGGAATAAATAACATACACAATCTTAAGCCACATGTATTGCATGTTTTGCACTTGCAAAAGCAGCATCCCCTGAGCATCTAAAGATTATTCAAAGGAAGGAATTGTCATCGGCGTAGAAAGTTGGGGAGTTCTTTTCCTTCAATGACTGAGGACGCAACTCCACCCCCCCTCCCCCACCCCCACCCCCCAACGAATAATTAAGAGTGTGAATTTGTGATGTGTCACCTTCCACAACTCTCAGGTGGGACTTTTTCTCTTCCAATTAAGTAGGTCACTTAGGTTGAACACCCACTTGAATTACCGTCATGATCATCCTCCAGACGTGGTAATCAGACCGGTCGGCTGTGACGCAAGTCTCGGATATTTAGGTGACATTGTTTATGGAGAAATCGGTATTTGCGGTGTTGGAAGAAAATATAATGAACCAATCGTCTGTAATATCAATAACCAAGCGTCGCTTCCTACATCCGTTTTCCGTTCGTAGGTAATTGAAACATGGTGGGTAGACACCATAAAACTGGAGTAAAATAGTCTCAGATAAATCACTTGAAATGATTGTATCCTACCGTCCATCACGTCATATACCATGATTGGTCAAACTTATTCATATCGCGCGAATCTAACTTTGATTGCTCGGATTCCACAGTTCACATACCCATGACAAGTGTCATCCAAGTCAGCGAGTCTGACCACCCGGTCCCGATAGTCGCTTCTTACGACCATCCTAGTCGCCTTTCCTAGCAAGCACAGGTTGCCTATTCTACCCCGGATCTTCACGGGTCCATTCTTCCTGTATTGAGTGCAGCACAAAGTCGTCAATCCGCCACTATTTTCAAGCCACACTACGTAGTTCATTCCTTGTTATTCACCCGGTAGTTCAGAAGATTGGGGTGTTTATGAAGACGGATATCCAAGACATGTTAAGATAGGCGACATATATGGACCGGTTATTGGTCATAGTAGTGTGGATATGGTTTCCTGCTGCAAGTAAACAGTAAACAGTACGAACCCCGTGTTCGCCTACGTTGTTATTCTGAAACACACAACGACGTCAGTATCGTTGCAATCAGGATGTCGTCACGGTAATACTGCCCAACGACATGTCTGTGAATAACATGCTCAGGTGTTTTGCCACTTTGACTCGCAAAACAGAAAAAAACCTGTAATGT
Organism: Haliotis asinina; assembly: GCF_037392515.1. Lineage (NCBI taxonomy): Eukaryota > Metazoa > Mollusca > Gastropoda > Lepetellida > Haliotidae > Haliotis > Haliotis asinina. The sequence continues at coordinate 16,230,755 of NC_090284.1, forward strand.
CTAGTGTCCGACGATTGATTGATCCAGTGACACAGTTCTTGCTAGGCACCAGTCGGTCAGTCGTGGGATAACACGTGGACGTTGGGCATGCTGGCTCCATCTGTGTAGCCGATTACGAATTGTCTGTCCACTCACTCTAACACGTTACTTCCAATTAGAGAGGCACTTTGACTACTCTGTCAAAGTCGTCCTGGTGAAATAGTGTTATGCGCCAGCTGTCGACCTTGGACATCAATATGATTTGTCTCTTGAGTGTAATCTATCTCTTCCTAACTGTGCAACTTTAGGAGCTCGTGCCCACGTCCAGGTCAAAGGCTAGAGCTGTTGGAATGTTGCTTGACATAAGGGGTATTGTGTTTGTCTTTGGAACGATGGAAATCCTTCTTCACATACAGGATAACTATGAATACAGTATCAGTGTGAACATATGACAGAGATAATCAGAAAGCATTCTTTGTAGAGACATAAAATTATCCACATCAGGCGAAAAATGTGGATTTGTCACTGATTTTTATTTTTGTGTTGGTACAGGTGAAGATAGGAATATGACATCTGAAATGTACAGAAACCAATATCATAGCACAGATGTACCCAAAGCAAAAGTTGAACTTTCTAGCGGCAGTTTCGTTTTTGATTTATCCAGTCCGATATTGGCCTGCATTTCGTGTGCAAAACACATTTGTTCTTTCTCCATATTTCCAAATTTGAGGCATTCCACTTACAACATCCATGGTGACATGTCTGCGTGAAAAAGAACGTTAGTGGAGGTGAAGCAAATAGATAATAATGGGTTTAGTATAGTTATTATGGCAGGTCAGGGACATTTCTGGAGCTCCATGTCATTGTAAATTACGATGTTATATAAGACTGTCTGGTTCGACCACGAGTTGCAGGTGTGTACGGCAATGTAAAGATATAAATACCACAGGAATGGTAAGAACGTAAGTACAGTCTTCCTCATCACTCCCGTCAGGTTGTTGTTTCTGGACAAGATTATAGGCGCCAACAGGGTTGGTAATTGCCGATACAATAACTGCACACTAAATGTAGGCACCATTGAATTCTGGTTTGTCTGTCTCTGCATAGTCCGTAACGGCGAACGGCGAAGGTGTTCGTGTTCACATCGCAAGTCAGACACATCTGAAAAATATCTGTAGTTGCATAAATAGAATCAAATGCTAATTTTCAGCAGTTTGACAGCAATTGCATTTTTTGCTACAAAACAATATCAAACAGTGGACATAAAAGCAATCCCAGCTGACAGCCTTTCACTGAAACAATTACACCGGCAAAATAAAATGTCAGCGACTAATAGTCCCTTTGTAGATATCAGTTAAGACAAAAACGCTATGCGCAAGTGCAGTCTGTTTTTTGTTTCATGCTTTTAATGTCCATTTCGTTTTTTTACAATGTTAGTTGCGGGATCCACAACTGATACCTAACACCATTATGAATCAGGTTCCATCTTAACCTAACCGGTGGGCTGTGTGGTGTGGAGAAAGACAAATATAGTTTTTTTAGAAACGCATTCCATGTCAATGTGTTATTTTCACGTGTATATTCTTTGTGTATAACGTTCTCACATCTCGTTCTGAGACAACGTTTAAACACAGAGAGAAAATGTCATACCGATATTACTTTAGGACTGAATGGAAAGTGACTGGGGAGAGAAAACACTTTACATCCAAAATGACGTTAACTCAGGATCTAGAGCATGCTCTGCGTATTCAACTGTGCTATTGGTGTGGTTACATGATATTTGGTTGAGCATGTCTACTCTCTGAAAATCTTTCTGACCATGTGACTGTGTAGTTATTGGCAGACAACGTCATCTTATCATTTATCTCGTAGTGTATTTCTTGAATCCATCGTCCCCATGGTCCCTAGTGTGCTGGTCTACCTTCAACTGACTGCAATCTATAGCCCATTTTATATTGTATTGTTCTCTATAGTTAAACTGTTTTAGATCTAATTAGATGGTTTTACTGTCCTTCGCTGACGGGTTTTTACAATGTGCCATTAATTAATATGCATTTTTATAACTAATCATTCTCGTCACGATGTGGCTGAAATATTGTCGATGTGACAATACTTTTTGACTCACCCACTCAATTAAACCCGTCACTTTTTAGCAGAAGCAGGAAATATTTTCACTTCGGAAGATTTCCTATCTATATATTTGAGAAACAATTTATTCCGTGTTCTGTGATCTGAGGTAGATAGATATGTGGGTACAAGCACACGCAGTGACAAGCTATGATTCTGCTGAATTGTTATGGGAGGTAATCGCCCTGGAACCCGTATTACGATATTTTTCTTCACAGTAAAGCGACAAATCTTGAATCTTATGTACCTTTGAAAAGCTTATAGTATGAAGATCTTATAGTATTTCCCATAGTTATAAAAGCTCATACCGTTTTATATGAAATATATGCCCCTTGGCAGTCAGTTACAATTACAAGTTGAGTAGAGCATGACAACAATGACAACAAGTCGTCATTGTAACAGTCACAGTGGATTTCCTGTGTCCCAAACCAGCACCAACGAGGGACAAGCATGAATTAAATATATCACCAGAGAGAACAGCGACAGGGATTGTCCGATTCACCAGAACGATGTCTTCCTGGCCTTTGTAATAACTATTGTGCGCTAAAAAATATAATTGTACTTGTCTCAAGCTAAAAACACAGACGCTTCAAACAACTGAAATGACACATTTTCCCGGTACCTCGTGTACCTCGTCTAGACCTCCACCTGCTGGTTTCAGATATTTGAAATCAGTGAAAAAAACGTACTTTAAAAAAAAGTAACTGCAGAATGCCACTCATAAAACCAGAAGTTTGACAGGTGCAATCATGAGATAACTACGTTTTTTTTAAAGAATCAGAACAAGAGCTATAATGAATATTCTGTATATTCATAGGCTGCATGCGGAGTAACTCACGTTCCAGCTGAAAAAAGTAAAACTATTAGGAACATTAAATTTTAGATGAACATGGTAGCAAAGAAGACATGTTAGTATCCTACATTTCTATCGAATATTTTCGGATTAAGCCCGCGTCCTACAGAGCAGTGTGATTGTATACTGTCAATACTGGAGACGGTGTTTTATTCGATCCTAATTATCCTATTTAAATTGTAGTCTTAGTGCAAATAATGCAAATAATGATAATGGTAACGTTATATGTTACTCCTATATGATGTCGTCTATCTCTGAGTAAAAGTTCCATAACATTACCCTTTTGCAATGGTTTCCAATGAGGGCTGCAGAAACCCACTGTTTCAAAGATTAATCATATTCCTTATTAAAGCCAAGGAAGAACGTATGGGTTGTAAACATTTCAAAGTATTTTTTGAAGGTTTACTGTTTCAGAAACTACACAGTGTACACAAAATGTCACACCAAAAAGTGACCTTACGTAGTCCTTGAGTCAGGAAATACACGTCCCGATAGCCACTATTTCTGGTGATGGATTTTGCTTGGCAAAATCAGAAGTTGGCAATTTGTCTAAAAAGTTTAACTTAAGATCCAGGCATATCGATGATCTGCTATATCAGATAGCCAATTCCCTTTAACTACGTTCCCCAGGTGAATTGGAAATTATGGAGACTATTGACACCGCTTCGTGCCTTTCATACTGGCATACTCATAAAGATTAAATGTGACAAAAAACTCTCAGAAGTTCTTCGATCAAGGTTACAACATTCTAGACCTCATTAAAGCTTTGCTAAACGTTTCATTTCAGGCACGGAGAGACGATGCATCATGAGCAAAAAAAATAAATGCCTTGACACAAGCATCCGTAGAGACGATGCATCATGAACAAAAAAAATTCCTTGACACAAGCATCTGTAGATCAAGTTCAGGTAGGATGCTCAACACAATCCAATCACAAGACAATGAGTGAGTGAGTGAGTTAATATTTAACGTCACATCAGCAATATTTCAGCCATATCGTGACGAGAACATTCAATAATGACAAGGGCCATGTGTACATTATAAACTGCCAACGAAGGACAGTAAACGCCTAGAATATCACAGTTAGCATTAAAACTAGTGTGTTAAAAGTTAAAACTGATTTCATTAAATGAACAATAAAGTATAAGATCAGATCGCCAACAACAGAAGGTAGATCACCACACTGGGGAGCATGGACCCTAGTTCGATTTACACCATCCCTTCACCTGCTGGCGATTGTAAGAAATCTTAGCCAAAATTAAAATAACAGAAATAGTACGACTAAAATCTTGGCAAGTATAAATTTACTTTGAAAATTTTGGGACTTCCGTACCCTCTCAGGAGGACAATAATTTTACAATACTTCAACCCCCTTTCATGGTACAGCCACTAATAACCAATGTTCCTAATCTATACTACCAATCACTAAAATGCAACAGAACATATCAGTTTGCAATTCAACAAGAAAATCAATTTCCTTTAAAAACCCAATAATTAAATGAGTATTTACTGTGTTAAAAAGATCCAAAAGTGTTTTTACGCTGAAACATTTATCCCTTGCAATATCCCTTGTGATGGAGAATTCAACACAGTCAAGCAGGATATGCCTAATCGTGATTCTCTCATCACAAAGGATACAAAATAGAGGATCCTCACCTTTCAAAATGTATGAATGAGTATATCTAGTATGGCCAATACGACATCGTCGTAAAATAACCTCTTCAAATCTGGACCGACAGCCCAAGTAGGTGTAACCAATATACGGTTTTATTTCATGTAATTTAGATATACCTACTTGGGTGTCCCACTTCTTCTGCATGAGATCACGGACGTAAGTTCTAATGCTAGCTTTATAATAAGTGTATGGAATAAAAAGTGGTGTCACAGATTTGTTGAGTGCTGCCTCGGCAGAAAGATCAGCTATTGCGTTACCGGAAATGCCCACGTGGCTGGGTAACCGACAAAAGAAGATGTCGTATGGACCAGTAGCAACATTATCATACAATATATGGCGGTAGCTTCAGCAGTAAAAAGAGAACCAATATCAGGTAATCTAGAAAATATTGTTCTGGATCCAATGACAGTGGCACAAGCCACAGCGCCACCGTCCTGAGACCCATCTGTAAATAAGGATTTTTAATTGCTATATATATGGTTTAATTGATTATATTCTTGTTTATATTGTAATTCATTCGTTCGTGATTTTTTAAATGTAGTTAATGTTAGGTCCACTTGGGGCCTAACCAGTTGCAAGGAGGAGAAGAAAGAACTCGGGAAGGAGCTATATTTTCAAGCTCAATACTAGAAGCAGCAAGAAATGGCTTAATTCTGAGCCCAAGAGGTGGAAAAAGGGAAGTCTTTTTGTTAAACAAATCATCATAGAGAGGATTAAAGACACAATTAAATGCGGGATTACACGCGTTAGAGGCTAATTTTGTAATTTATTGTAAAGATAGTTTTATACGGTGTTGGTTGAGAGAAGGCTCATCAGCTTCGACCTATAGACTGTCGATAGGAGAGGTTCTGAAAGAACCGAGACAAAGTCTTAGGCTTTGGTGGTGCACAAGATCAAGTAGTTTTAGGTTGCTTTGACAAGCTCCACCATATACGATGGAGCCGTAATCAAGTTTAGATCGGACCAGTGATCTATACAAGTGAAGAGGAGTAGTTTCATCACCTCCCCATTTTGAATTTGAAACAACTTTTAATAAATCGAGTGCCTTCAGGCATTTGGCTTTAAGGGATTTAATATGCGGCAAAAAGGTCAAATGTGAGTCGAAAATAAGGCCCAAGAACTTGGCCTCCTTGATCACTTTGATTGGGGTACCACTTAGAAATAGTTCTGCGTCTTTATGGGGCTTGTTTTTACGACGGAAGTGTATACAATTGGTTTTGGATTTAGAAAATTTGAAGCCGTTTTCAAGACACCATTTATCTATTTTGTTTAAACACTGTAGTAGCCGTTCAATAGTATGTATATTTTTATTACCGACAATGATAATAAATAATATTAAAATCATTCACAAATAAAGATCCATTTATAAAATCGTTTAAAACTTTTGATAAACTGTTGATCTTGATGCTAAAAAGTGTGACAGACAAAGTACTGCCTTGTGGAACACCCTGATCCTGATTGTAATGATCAGACAGGGTAGAACCGACGCGGACTAGAAATTGTCTGTTATTTAAAAATTTGGCTTTGAATTCAGGCAAACGACCACGCAAACCGAAATCATGTAAATCTCTTAAAATGACATATTTCCAGGTTGTGTCATATGCTTTCTCAAGATCAAAACGATCACGGCATGTTGTTTATTAAGTAGCGCATTTTTAACAAATGATTCCAAACGCACTAAGTGGTTGACTGTACTTCTGTTTTTACGGAAACCACATTGTATATCTGTTATAAGGTTATTAGTTTCCAAGTACCAAACAAGTCGATTGTTTATCATGCGTTCCATTGTCTTGCAAACACAGCTAGTTAGTGAAATTGGTCGATAATTGGACGGATCCGTATGGTCACGTCCAGGTTTAGGTATTGGTACTACTATGACGTCACGCCATGAGGGAGCAAAGTTACCCTTTGTCCAAATATCATCGAAAATATTAAGAAGAGTTTCTAGGCAGGATTCTGGTAAATGCTTCAGGAGTTGATAATGTATGTTATCAGCTCCTGTAGCAGTGTCATGAGCTTGATCAAGAGCAGTATGGAGCTCATGAATAGAAAAAGTTTCATTATAATCTTCCATATTTTCTGAGTTGAAATTAATAGTTTTCTTTTCTTGTCGTTTTTTGATACTGCTGGAATTTAGGTAAATAATTAGAAGAGGAAGAGTGTTTAGCGAGGGTTTCACCCAGTTTATTTGCTATATCTGATTTATCAGTAAGTGACTGATCTCCATGTTTAAGATGATGGACAGTAGATTTAGTACCTTTACCTTTAATTTTCTGGACCATGTTCCGTACCTTGGACATGGGTGTCCGAGAATTTATTTTGGATACATAATTTTGCCAAGATTGGAGTTTGTTGTGTTTAAAAGTACACCGCGCTTTAGCATTTAAAATTTTAAATTTATTTAAATTATGCACCATAGGATGGCGACGGAAATAATGTTCTGCTTTTTTCCTTGCCTTCCTAGCTTGTTTGCATTCATCGTTGAACCATGGTTTTCGAATATGTGAAACTGCAGAGGAATGTGGTATATACTCATCAGCTATGGAGTTCAATTCATCAGAAAAGCATTTAATAGCATCAGAAACATCAGGTTTACGTTTTTCAGCACACAGTGTTTCATATACAGACCACTTAACCTTTTTAAAATTCCGCCTTGATGATGGAGGAACATCAGATGGAGTTACAGATTTTAGTATAGTAGGAAAATGGTCACTTCCCCAGAGGTCATCATGGACAGACCATTCGAATTCATTGAGTAGTTCTGAATTTGTGAGTGACAAGTCAAGAGCAGAATAAGTCCCTGTACCAGGGTGTAAATATGTGTTGGAACCATCATTATAAATACATAAATCATTGTCAGAACAAAAGTCCTCCAACAATTTATCTTTAGTGTTTGTATTTACACTACCCCAGAAAGGGTTGTGCCCCTTTAAATCTCCAATTATAATACAGGGCTTCGGGAGTTGGTCATATAGAGCTTGAAGATCACTTTTGGCAAACGTCGAAGACGGCGAGATATAAAGAGAGCATAGCGTAAACGCTATATGTAAAGTAATTCTCACTGCAACAGCCTGCATATTAGTATTAAGTGAAACAGGGCTTTGAATAACGTTTTGTCTAACTAGAATGGATGATCCGCCAGTGGCTCTATCACCCGGAGGTGAAAAACAATGATATGCATTAAAATGACGAAGGTCAAATGTATCTGTTAGTTTTAAATATGTTTCTTGATGACATATCGCTGAAGGTGTAAAATCTTGGACTAATAGCTGTAATTCATGTAAATTAGTCCTCAATCCTCTGCAGTTCCATTGTGCAATACCATTGGAATAAACTATCTTTTGGGGGGAGTTATTGGGGATCTGCCCAGCACTCTATTGGAGGGCGACAAGCTATGTGCCCTAGAATGGACGTTTTCAGAAACGTCAATGTCTTCAAGAGACCCGTATTTATTGCTCAATTGAATTTTGTTTTGTGACCTTTTAGGAGCTCTGCCACTTTGTTGTTTTGAAGCATTCCCGACCACCACGGAGTATCGCATGGACAATGCTAAAGCAAGCGGGCCTCCAGCTTGCAGCACCAAGGATACCCGGATGATATACTCCAGCAGAAGAATTATAAATAATTAATCTACCAGATTGGCCCATGAGCCACCGCCTTCTGGGCGTAAGATTCTAGGCAAAAGTTCAGAACTTGAAAAGTGCATTTTGAAATCAGAAAAGCTCAGTGAACAAATAAGCCAAGACCGAAAGTAAAAGTCCAAATAAAATTTGTGCAATGACATATACTCCATGCAACCGGGCCCATTCAACCGCCCGTCTAGGCGAAGTCAGGGCCAAAGTGGTGTATTGAGCAACAGGAACACTGGTCCTGCTCCTATTGCCCTCAACCACCAGGATCCCCTCCTCCGCCGACACAGGGCCGCAACCCACGGCAAACGGGTTGGTGGACCAAACATCCGCAGGGTCCACAAAGGGGGTGTCGGCGAGCCCTTAGCGTTACCCAGCACCCACCACGAGGAGGTGACTCGCCACGGGTGCCACACAAGACAATGACACCTGTGAATAAATGATATACGTTACAAGGTACAATGATACAATGATTCAATGATACAATGACGCTGCTATTGGAAATGGAATGTTGACATAGTGAGGCAATATGTCATGCAGTTCATATTCTGTACATACTTTGTATGTCAGTAAATAGGTGTTTGGGGACGGAGGGGAGAGAGAAAGATACATCATTGTCAGTTCTGTGATGGTACGTGATCATTCATAGTCACTTTTGTACGGACATTCGACACCGAGGTGATATCAAACGATCTATTTGCCCCACATGCTCTAGAAGGTTATGCAACCTTACAGCGGTGATGTAGTGTTTTTTGGTTGCTGGGATACATTCTTGTAAAACATGATGGGAGACGTTTCCTCGTTATGTCTGCAAATCTGAATTCTGAATCCTGAGAGGTTCTTAGATCTATTTTGATATAAAATACCTGTCAAAACACGACGTCGAAGCTATTCATTTGCCGGGACTCGGTTGTTTGGACAAATAAGAACATGCAAATCAACTATAGTTTTTTTTCATGTATGTCAGTCCACAAATCAACATATCGTCTATGTACAATCTAGAACAAAGTCCATATTTGTCCTAGATGTCCCATGGTCCCTAGTGTGGTGATCTCCCTTCAGGTATTGGCGATCTATAGCCCAAAATTTGTTTTAGTTCCGATATGGCTGAAATATTGCCGATGTGACTTTAAATTTTAACTCACTCACTCCTAAATGTTACCCGAACATTTTCTTTCTGCCATAATTCTCAATTCTGCACCTACCGTATTAAATAGAGGGATTGTGCCCTTGATGTATGCACAGATTGACGATAATACGACATGCATTTACTCCCTGCAAGGTTACCCAAGATATTACTTTATTAGATTATCCCCCTGTGATGTCCCACACGTGCAAAAGGAGAGGATTTGGTCTCAGTGCCGTCACTTACTGACATAACCACGAATACAGAAAACGGAATGTGCTATGGAGACAGTATGCTGACCAGTGTTAACTTTGTGCGCAACGGTATCAAGATGTGAGATTCTCATGTTAGTACTGGCTTGTGCCCTTTAAACGGACGCTGTTTCTCTCTTTCGTGGAGATCCAGCCTCATCACCAAAGCATCACTTAACCTGCGTCCCTAGTGTGGTGATCTACTTTCAGATGTTGGAGATCTATAGCCTGTGTTTATATTGCGTTGTCCTTTATAGCTAAACTGTTTTAGATTTAATGTCTAGTATTACATGTATATCTGTGATATTGTAGTTATTTTACTGCCCTTTGTCGACAGATTTTCAAAATATGCATACATTCAATTTATATGTTAAATGTTCTCGTCACGATATGGCTGAGATATTGCCGGTGTGACGTTTATGAGATAAGAATTCCCGTGCTTCAAATACTCAATAACACCCGGAAATTGGTCTACACATGATGTTTATCGACATTGTAATCACAAAAGGAAACCAAAGGGTTCTACTGTCTGCACTCGTTTACATCGAGTACGGGTACAGCAGTGAAGTGTCATCAGCTGGCCGTTTCAGCTGGTTCTCATGGTAGCATCTGGAGCTGCTTATTTGTGACGTCATTCTAACTTTACGTCAAAATGTGATTTGAATGACGTCACCACCCCTGATGACACAACAAAACAATTGTTTACGTGTCAATACGCAGTGAATAGTCTTGCAGTTTCCGGGAATCTAATATCATTTGGTCATGTTTTTCAACCAATCGTATTACAGAACACAGTGACGTTTGGTTTACATTAAATATTAACTCACTGACTCACTCACTTAACCTGCCTTGCTGGTGAATATAGACATTAGTGTTAACGCTCTTTGACATGTAGCCTAACTCAGCCTCTCCGAAGACAGATGTCAAGCTTGAATTCATCAGAAAATGCGATGCACATGACTAGTGTTTTGTGTCATCTATGCTCTCTTTCGACTGGCACATAGTAAAAGTAAAAGTGACCATGTCTTTGATGACGCATGTGGCGCTGCATCAGGTGGACTTCGAATGTCTTTCCGGAAACTTTCATATCAGATGGCATGTGATCACAACAAAGATGATTGTCACCCTGATGATCAGAGCAGTCAAAATACATTCAGTCATGATAGTGTAAAGTTCCATTACGTTGCATGCTTACAAACATCGAAACCGTTCGTCCTTTACGTTCTTAACCAACTATTAATTATGTTGAGCTAAGCTTATTTCTTTTTCAAAAGTCCCAAGTATAAATAATTCCTTGTCACAATAAAGGAATAAAAAGCACTGAGAGCACACGGTGTAGTATTGCAGTGACAATACGGGATTAGGAGCGGTGGAATGATCCTATGTAAAAATTGTCATACCTGGGACTTTTGAAAAAGAAATGTGCTTTGGCTCAACATCCCATCTAAAATGGTATCTACTGTGTAAATAAGCTTGGAAACTGTCCAGTCTCCAAACAAAACCTCTTCGTGATGTAACAAACGTCTGTATACAAGAAGATCATCAGAGGATGTTTCCCAACAGGTTGTCGAGCCCACATTTTTTCTTAGGTAATAATCTATTCAGCATAAAATGTGCGAAGACACATTTGCTGGGGTAGAATCGCTCCGCAATTAAAGCAACCACATAAAACTCAATACAAAACACAATAAGGTGTTAAAACGTGTTCTCTAACCTATGTAACATCGAGTCTAAGGTCGCATTAAGTTGCATAACGTTCACGACTGGCAATTTTTATGTATATCCAAAAGGAGAAATAGCAAGGACGTAGACAAGAGTTAGTTTTATTTGGATTTTCAAATTTACAGTAGCGGTCTCTCAGGAACGGAATCCATTCTCCACATGACCAACTCTTCTGCATATTTCACAACATTGCACAATGATAGAGTTCCATTAGCAACTGTGCCTTGTTATTTTATTCTCAAAACGCTGTATCAGGTTGATATATACAATATCGAGTGTTCATTAGTGACCGTTGGAGCCAGAACTTTGGGATTTCTTGACGTCAGCAGATAGTGGTCGCTTGTGGCATGAGATGCATCAGCAACCTTTTCGATTACGTCAACGACTGATAACGCAAATATAATGAAATTAGAACTTGTGTACTTGAGCGATCTCTAGTGCTACCTAACTTGTGCAACCACACCATGGAGGTTCAGACAAAGGTTAGCCATAAGCAACGTATGAACTCGCGAGTTAGAGATTTGGGTGGACTGGTTAATGTATGTCCTCTTCCGTTTGCCTGGGTTAATGACAATGATCATTTGGTTTAGATTTGATCATTTACAGATCGCTTTCATGCAGCTGGAATTTTAAATGTTTGGCGCTAAACAACAAAAGAAATCCTTTGTGCTTCCCACCAGGGCGGCCACCGGTAAATACAAAAATTAGAATATCACTAGCGCGAAACTGGGAACTGAAGTGCGATCGTCAGATCGTCTGACGAGCGGTTGCGTAGCCCAGTGAATAATCCGTTCGCTCCTAAGGCGAAGTCCTGGGTTCGATTCCCAACATGAATATAATGTGTGAAACTCTTTTCTGGATTCCTCGCCCTGCTACTGCTGGAAATGACTAAATTCGGCGTAAGCCCAAATCTCTCACTCATATTGTGTGATATTTAAGAGACCTCAATCTGCTGCTTCGTAGACGACTGTAGGGTTATACATAATGTGCACGTTTGTCTTTTTTTTCTTTTTTTTTTATTCCAGCAAAGAAGAAAATGCACAGGCAGTTACAAAACAAATACAAAGTGAAAATAGTAGTAAATCAATGTTACATGTACAGTGTTGGCATGGGCATGGTTCTATGGCAGATTTGTATGAATAGTCTGGTTGGAGTTTACAACCTTTTTAATAACATTGACCATTTGTTTTCGAATGCTAAAGTTTCGTTCTTTTTATTGGCATTAAATCGTTCTATGGCACATATTTGCTTCAGATTGTTAGTAAAGGTGTCTATTGATAGATTATCGCCATGTAAGCTGCTTAAGAAAATATGTCGTTTGCCCAGTAAAAGATAGTGATTCAGCAGTCTAAAGCGTGAAGGAAATCCAAAGAGTATAGCTTTCGTATCTAGAGTTACACGGGAGTTTGTATGAGTATTCCAAAATAGTTGCAAACTCGACCAGAAGTCTTTAACATATTCACATTCCAGAAAAACATGCCCTAAAGTTTCTTTATCACTTTTACAGAAAGAGCAGGTATCATCATTAATTAATTTCATAGCCTTTAATTCCTTCCTCGTGAACACTATCCGGTGTAAGAATTTAAACTGAAATTCTAGTAGCTTGATATCTTTTGTGCACCGTCTGTACTGAAGAAATATTTCTTTCCAGTCAAGAGAAGAAAGGTTAAAGTTTTTAACCCACTTGTCACAAACTGATGGGTAATCGCTACAGGCGATAATGCGGTCATAAAAATATCTAGCGCCCTTGCCTGGTTTGAGCAAGTCTAATACATTACAACTAATATTTAAGTTTTGTTTCGAAATAATAAATTGTTCATTTATAGTCTGTTTCCATTCAGAAGGAATACAAGTAAGCAACTTGTGATAGTCTAGAAAAGTGCCTCGGACATCAAACGCCATTTTAAACTCTTCAAATGTCATTAAGCCTTTAGAATTACAAATATCTTTAATAGAATGAAGGCCTTTAGTGTACCAGTTTTTAATGAAAAAGGTTTTGTCTTTAAAATGGTGGTTCAACCAAAGAGGCTGAGAAAGAATGTAGTCAATATTTTCTGGACAATGCTTTTTGCGTTTTACGTAACTTGACCATGAGTCCAAGACACTTCTCCAGAAGGGATTTTTACACTTACCATATACATTAATATTGGCGCCTAAAGTACAAATTTCGTCTAAAGGAAAATGGCTGGGACTAATAAAATTGGGGTTTCGGGCACATTTTCTTAGGTGAGCGAGTTTCAAGGCGTGCACAAACGAGTTTACATCAGTCATTCTTAAGCCTCCATCCTCGTAGGACCTAATCATGTTAATTCGTTTTATCTTAGCCCTTTTTCCACTCCACAAAAAGTCAAAGAAAATCTTATTCAATTCTTTAACAAATTCTTCAGGGGGCGAGGGTAGGACAGAAAATATATGTACCAATGTAGAAAGTGCTAAACTTTTGATAACTGTTATTTTACCAATTAAAGTTAGTTGTCTATGCTTCCAGGAGGCAAGAATTCTTTTAATAGTTTCCATTCTTTTTCTAGTATTTATGACCCAGAGATCTTGTAGATTTGGGTTAAGAGTTATGCCAAGAATGTCAAAGTTACCGGACTGCCAATCTAGATCCAAACTTTCACAAAGTTTTAATTTTTGGCCTGCCATAGAGCCTATCCAAATAGCTTGTGATTTTTCTATGTTCAGTTTGAGGCCAGACATTTTGTAAAATGTATTTAAAGTTTTGATAGCAGCTTCAAGACTCGGTTCAGTTCCATCTAAAAATAGTTGAGTATCATCCGCATACTGGCCTAAAGCATACTCTTTCTCATTTAGTGTAATACCTTTAATTTCTTTATTTTGTCTGATCATATTTCCGAGAATTTCAGCCACTAGCAAGAAAAGATAGGGAGAAAGGGGATCGCCTTGTCTGCAGCCACGTTCGTTTGAAAAAGGAGATGACAAATTACCATTTTGTATTACATAGGAACTAGCATTACTAGACAAAATTGAGATTCATTTTCTAAAGTTAGTTCCAAAGCCAATTTTTTCTAAAACTAACATAATGAAATCTTTGGAGACGGTATCAAAGGCTTTTTCGAAATCTACGAGCAGTATCATCCCACGTCGATTTTGTTCCTTCATTTCAAACATTATATCATACATCAATCTGGTATTGTCACTGATACATCTACCTGGTATGAAGCCGGTTTGGTTTTCGTGAATAAGAAATGACAAAGTTCTTTTCATCCTATTACTTAAACAAGTGCTGATTATTTTGTATATTGAATTTAGAAGTGAAATGGGTCTCCAGTTTTTCAAAAGTTTTCTATTTTTGGAAGCCTTAGGAATACAAGTAATTACTCCTCTATTCATTGTCAATGGTAGTAATTCATTATCAAAAACAGTGGTAATATATCTCAATATCCAAATTTTTAGGTCTTTCCAAAAGAACTTAAAGAATTCTATAGGGAATCCATCCAATCCGGGTGATTTGTTATTTTTCATTGTTTTCACTGCACATGCGATTTCACTAAGATCGATGTGTGTTTCCAATGTTTCAGTCATCTTACAATCCAAAAGTGGCACTGTTACCTCATTTAAAAGATGTTTGGTTTCCTCTGTGGCTTCACCTGATGATTTATAAAGTTTTTCATAGAATGGTTTAAGTTCATTAATTATCTCTTTGACATCAAATATTTCCTTTCCATTTTCTTTGATAAGAGAATTAATCAATTTACTTGTATAATGACGGTTTTCTAGGTGGCAAAAGCATCTAGTTGGTTTTTCACCCTCTGCGTACCATTGTGATATATTTTTAAAGTTAAGCTCACTCATTTGCTCTTGCTTTATGTTTTCAAGTTGCGATTTGTAAAATGATAACTCTGCTAAAAGTTCTTCACTGATTACTTGAAAGTTATTTCTAATTTCTTCTTCTTTGTCCTTAATTTTATTTTCAAGCACTTGCGTGTCAGTGTTTTTTTTTCCTTTTGTGGTAAGTTGCATAAGATATGGTTTTGTCTCTTACTTTCATGAGAAATGTTTCTAAGAATAAAGTGTCACTTACAGTAAGTTCCAAATTTCTGTCATCCATCTTAGCGAGTTCTTCTAAACTGTAGTTATTCTTAGCACATTCTAACTTAGTTTCCATTAGAATTTGTTTGACAATATCAGTATATTCATTTATTCTCAATAGGGATGCGTTGGATCTCCAATAGCCTTTTCCTCTATTCTTACTATGGGAATTTAATATTGTTATCGTAATAGCTGAATGATCTGACTTGTATCCTGGAAGAATATCTGGCTTAGTGCTCTTACTGTGAGATTGGCTAAATCTCTAGATATTAAGAAAAAATCAAGTCTAGATTGTTGACGAGGGTTTTTCTTCCACCAGGTGTATTTTCTAGTGGAAGGGTTAAGTTCTCTCCAAATATCTACTAAGTCGTTATTTTCAATCTGGCTGATTACTTCATTGCGTGATTTAGGGTTATTGATTGTTTTATAGTTTTCAAGGTCGACCGAAGGGTTTAGTACCAGATTCCAATCCCCACATAATACTAAGGATTCATTTTCAAAGTTGACAATATCTCCAAATAGTTTCTTGTAAAATGCGGGTTTGTCAGAATTAGGTCCATATACGTTTGCAAGAGTCATTTTGATACCATCGATAGTTGTATCAGCTATAATAAAATTACCTTGGTCGTCTTTCTTAAAGTGATGTATCTTTATTTCTATGTTATTGTTGAATGAGATAGCTACACCTCTGGCATTAGACTTAAATGGCGCTATGATGGAGCTGAGTCCCCATTCATTTCTCATAGTGGATTCTAATTCATGGGATACATGGATATCCTGGAGGCAAATCACTGAAAATTTCTTTTTTCTCCAAATGTTCATTATTTCTTTTCTTTTTTGTTTTTCTGCCAGGCCTCTACAGTTCATAGAAACTACCTTAATATTATTATTCATTATAAATATAGTCATATTTCATGAAATGCATGTAACTGAAAGTTGGCATAGGAAGAGATAACATGCTGGGTTTTAATGTATTATGAACATAAATAACTATGAAAAAAGGGAGAGGGCCAATCGGATAACTTCCGGTATCGAATGAAAATGATGCCAAGAGAAATATATCAACATGAACTAAACAGAGTAGGTGCGGGTAAAGGTTCTCTTGGGATAAGATCACGTCATCCTTGAATCTGATATCGAAACGCATGGATAGCTGGTTGTGATAGATTAAAATCGAACACAGAAAACAAGATGATAAAAACAAAGTGGTTGCCACAGACATCGTGGTGGGTGGGTAGATGGCCCCGCCTCCCCCACGGATAAGTAAACTTAGACAAGTTGAAGCGTATTAAAATGAAACATACCATTACAGTGTCTAGCTACACCTTATAAACCAAGTGATAGAAACGATTGGTTATCAAATACATGTTTACTATCTAGCAACAATCTAAAACCGACGGAAATTGCGCATGTATGAGCGTCGATTTCAAAGCAATACTTACATAGTGTACGGCTTTACAGAAAGAATCAAAGGGAAATCTGCCAGATACTAGTATATCAAACTCTGTGACAATACATATAAGTGATAAACATGTATTGGTGCCATACAATCAGGAATCTGTCAAATCTATTTACATCTTATTTAAATAAATTTGAATTATCAACGGTGTATAAAAATGTGAATATTATCAAGATTAATGGCATAGGGCACGCATATAACTTATAGTTATATGCTGATAAATAATATTTCGATATAGATAGACAAAATAAGCATATTAGCAATATGCTACCATGTCAAGTACTGAGAATATACGTGACAGTGTACGTACGACGGTTAAAACAACTTTAACGTTTCTCACTGTTGCGATTCCGTAAAGATTACATTGTGCGATAGACCAAACGGCAGCAACTAGTCAATAATATCACACAACATACACATGATCAGTAAATGCCCTATTTGCCAAACAATACACATATACTGAAAATCCAAACGTTGGTGATATTTTGAACCTATGGTCTACAGTACATCAAATATAACTCATCAGTTGCATGATACGGGAAAAGAAAGTAAAATTGTTTTAGAAAACATTTCCGTGACTTCAACAAGCAACTGAACGTCATTACATGGTCATATTATACCATCACGTTACAATGCCTATCAGAATCAAACATATGCATGAAGCAACATTAAAAGGTTACTCACTGTTGCGAATCCTTAGTTAATACACATGTATATCCAAAAGATGAAAATCTGTTGTGGAACATCACATTGACACACGTGTTTCATACACATTCAAGGCGTGCATCACGTGCTTTCGATATCACCGCGCACTCAGTGGCCCGGCATACACAGGACATGTCCTGGAGCTAAAAATAGCACATAGGGCATGGAGTACAACAAAATTATATCGGGTCCTGTCGACAATCTGCATAAGTTAGGCATGAGTAACTTCAGAATTGAAGGTGACAAGTTGAAAATATGACATTATTTATTACAACCGGAACAGAATGTAACCGGTTCAGTGTCTTTAGATACAATAAAGAACATTTACGTTTAGGGTCAGTCTTGGAATAAGGCACAAAGAAAATAGTTTCTTTTCAAGTGTCAACACTACACATATGTTTTGGTAGATTTTTTTGTTTGTTTATTGTTGGTCATATCGGGTCCAGGGTGATCCTGTTTTCTTGGGGTCGCGTGTCTCCAGAACAACCTCTGTGGCAACGACTCTGACTCTAGTCCACACACCGGACTCTTGACGTAGAGTGTTGGCCTTTCGACTGAGGATCGCTCGTTTCTTTTTGAGAAAGGGTGGTAAGTCAGTCTGGATACTGATCCCAGATTTACTGAGCAATTTCCTGGCATCGTATACGGCTTCTCTGTTCGGCATATACACAAATGTAGCTATGATGCATCGAATTGGGTTTTGGTTGTTTTTTCGCTGATATTCAGAGATAGGCAGCCTATGAGCGATTTTAAAATAAATGTCAAACGCTCTCTGTTCCGTGAAATCAAGTTTAACTACAAAGAAATCACGGAGTGCTCTCTCAGTGTTCTCACCTGGGGTTTCTGGTATCCCGTAAAACAGCAGGTTTGGGCGTCTGTCGTGAATATCCTTCAGAAGATATTGGCGTTCAAGCTGACGTCGACTCTCTGTTTCGTCTGCTAGCTCCTTTCGGAGCTTTTCAATGTCAGTTTCGTGCCGTGAGACATCCGTCTCGATATCACTCACTCTGGTCTTCATCCCTTGAAATTCTCCTCGGATATTGTCTATAGATTCTTGTAGTTCATTTTTGGTGGTTGTGATAAGTTGAGCCAGTCTCTTTTCTGACGCTAAGATGGTATCTTCAACACCTGACATAGTCCGTGTCACACGTTGTGTCTCGGCCATAGATATCAAAGTTCAAAAATTCACAAAATGTCAAATTTCAAAGAACAAGATTTGTCCCAGGTTTTAGACTATACAGATCAGTGTCAGATTTAGAGCTTTTGAGGCACAAAATAAAATCAAACTTTGAGGATTACTTGGATTTTATCCATGTGGTGGCGAGAGCCCTGGTAAAACACGTCAGGCGCTCAGCATGCGCAACCGGAAGTCCCACGTTTGTCTTCTTTGTAAAGCTGGAAACACACCATATTAATCAAGGGAGTCCTAAATAACCTCAACAGACTCATTCCCCAGCCCCAAGAGAACTGTTCCTTCCTCCCGAGAGGGACTTCGGCAAACTAACGTGACTTACGTCAGTATCTTTCGTATTAATTATGGGTTGGATAGTATTTACACCCCCCAGTCATGTCATTTTCTACGACATTGACGCTTATACTGTTCCAATTATGCAATTCACTCATGTAAATTGCCCTCATTCGTATGTTCATACCATACAATTGGTAATTCGACTGAACTGCTATGATGCGGGACAGAATATGTCATCAGCAAACCATGCTTACCACAAAAGGTGACTGTGCTTGTCGTGAGAGGCGACTAACGGGATCGGGTGGTGAGGCTGGTTTGCTTGATTGACACATGCCATCGGTTCCCATTTGTGCTGCTCGATTATGTACAAACCGCCGCCATGTTGCTTAAAACTTTGCCAGAGGGCGGCATAAGACTAAATTCACTCAGTCACTCACTGACCTACTATGTTGCAAAATGGCCGATAATCCCTGAGAAGCGTTCCATTACAGATCTCCAGCTTACATATTAACGCATTCTTCCTTGTGATACTGGCGAGTAAGTCAAACTTCGTTTCATTATTAAATGCAACATTTCGAAATCAATGATGTCTTGCAGTATCCATGTGGGTCACAGAATTGTTAAGCAGAGTAAATTGTTGTCATAAGGATGTATTTACAATCTATAATTATCATTTAGTGTTATATATGAATTTCCGTTACGTTTGACTGCACGCCTATCCTATATTATTTCAATATAAACTTTTCAATATAGCTGTGCATTGTCATATTTCAGAAATCGATCAAATGATGTAGTATTTAAACTATGATTAGTTTGTTTGGAACAAACTGAGATACTGTCTTAGCTGCCCTCCGACAAATTTCATTTCTTTGAATCAGCAATCTTGACTTCTGTTGTGATAATGAGACACGAAACAATTATGTATTGATTTTAGTATTGTTTGTTACCAGAGTGTATTTTCTGTAATTTGTATTATTATTGATAAAGTGATATTGGCTCACAATGTTTTGAGTGATAGTTATTATGGGTCACATTTCGTATCACCGGTAATGTTTGTCAGCACCACTTTAGAGTTACCTCCCTTGGTGTGTTTTGACTTGTTTTGACGATCGCGAAGATTCCATACTGGAATGCTCAAGAATCAGTGACTGTGTGTATATAAGGCTGGTTGGTGTGTTGACACATAGACGGACTTAAACACACAGTTTTACCGGAGTTGTGGCATTATTCGGCCTATCTACATCTGTTTGCCTCTTCGTCAAGTCTGACCTACATACAAAAGGCTCGATGCGAAAGATTTCTGGATTCCAGTGTCAGGCTATACACCATTGTCAAGGGACAAAATGCGATGAAGTGTTAAAGTGTACATTACATGAAGTGTACGTTTCCTGAGGCAGCTGAGAGACGTTAGTGAGTTTGGTTTAACGCCGCTTTTAGTAATATTCCAGCAATATCAATTGTACCACATGTACATTTCTTTAGGACGATGGCGTATTGGCCATACATGATATATTCATGCATACATTTTAAAAGGTGAGGATCCTACATTGTGTATCCCTTGTGATGGGAGAGTCACGGTCAAGCATATTTTTCTTGCTTGTGTTGAATTCTCCATCACAAGGGATAAGTATTTTACAATTAAAACAATAAAGGATCTTTTTACCAGCGTTAGTTCTCATTTAATTATTGTTTATTTTTATAAAGGAAATTGATTTCACGGTTGAATTTTGAATAATATGTTCTCTAAATAGATGCATTTTATTTATTGGTAGTTTGGATTAGTAACTAAAATTGTTGGTGGTTGTACCCTCAAAGGGGGTTGAAGTATTGTAAAATTATTGTCCTGAGAGGGTACGTAAGTCCAAAAACATTCACAGTAAATTTAAACTTTCCACTGTTCTTAGTCGTAGCATATGTGTATTTTTAATTTTGGGATAGATGTGTCTAAATTGCTAACAGCTGAGGGGATGGTGTAAATCCAACTAGGGTCCATGCAGGTAGCAAAGGTACTGAAGGTCTCCATGGTCCGTAGTATGGTGATCTACCTCCAGTTGTTGGCAATCTGTAGCCTGATTGTATATTGTATTGTCCGTAAAGTGATATTAGTTTTAACTTTCCACGCTAGTTTTAATTCCATTTGTGATATTCTAGTTGTTTGACTTTCCTTCGTTGACAGGTTTTATAGAAGATATATATTTCATTAGAGTATTAAAATGTTCTCGTCACAAAATGGCTGAGATGTTACCGATGTGACGTTAAATATTAACTCGCTCACTCGTGCGTGTTTAGACACTGCAACACTAAATGTGACGTCACTAATAGTTCGACTGAAATACTCGTGCGTATGAAATAGTTATTTTTTGGGTAGATGTGTTTGAATTGCTAACAGCTGAAGAAATGGTGTAAATCATGCTATGTCCATGCAGGAAGCAAATGTCCCCATGGTCCCTAGTATGGTGATCTACCTTCAGTTGTTGGTGATCAATAGCCCCTTTTTATAGTCTTGTCCGCAATTGAACTCAAGTTTTAGAGATAGTCGCTAGTTTTACTTAGAGATTTCTGTGATATGCTAGTTCGTTTTACTGTCCTTCGTTGACAGATTTTTATAATTTACATACATTTCTGGTTTATTTACAAATAATTTGTGTCAGCCATCACTAATACATGTATACCTGGAAAGGTATTGACATGAACAATATCAGTTATTAATACCACGATGTAAATTACATATATTTGCAGTAAAGATCTGAGGGAATTCATAGACTGTTGAAGTAACCATTTGACACAGATTTAATGACTGACTGAAAAAGATTCAAACTGTTTATGAAAGTTGGAGGTTACTGTCTTCCACCCTCACCTTTCCAGTTTTCCATCTACATATCTGTAGGATCAAACTATATCTCGCGTGTATGTTCACGAGAAACCTCAAAGAGACTTGATAACAGGAAACCCGATGTTCATAAAATCGTGTCTCCTGCACATTCTGTGACAGTCATCAAAAACACGAGCGCTAAGACTGCTCTCATGGTTAAGAAGTACCTGTTTATCATGTATTCCCAAACATACCTTTAATATCTACATTTACATATACACATGTTTTGTCTTTGTGCATGCTCTGGTATGGTTATGTTAAGGAGATTTAACGTTGAATCTTTACCTTTACCTCGCAGGGTCTTAATTTTCCAACATTAATAATTAAATTTTGGAACATCATTGTGGTGCGTGTCACAACATATCACTCCTGGGTTTGTTTTGTCCAATGGTACATGTTATTCCTCATTGATTTCAACCGGGAATATCCAGTTACAATGGTGTTTGGTAGAAACTGTGCAGATCATGATCAGACGTAGGAGATGCGGTAGAGATGAATTTAGAGCTAACATCGCAAAGCCAAGAGCCAAAACGTGATTTTGTCGCGTCTGCGATACATCCTGGTTTTACAAACTCGTTCTGGGAACTATTTCTGTCAAACAGAAAGTACAGATACATATCTTGTTCAGCACACAAAACACTGTCGATGTTTACGTCGCAATTACTCTGATCTAACAATGCCACCAGACATTGTGTCTGGTGATACAAACCTGAAGAGCTCATTATTCAGCATGAATACGAGGTTATGCTGTGTACAGTGTGCTGCCAAATGTGCAGCTTGAAACCAGCATCAAACAACACAGTATCAAGTAAATTGGTTTTGTGGAGGAGAAAGTAGAGCAAATCAACAAAACCTAAAAGATTTCAAGTATCACTAGTTTCATTGTACGTATCAGTGGAAAAATGTAAAATGCGAGTGCCGGAAATAAAAAAAAGCATCTATGCATATTTCTTCAAGTCACAATTATAAACTCATGGGCAAAAGAAACTTATCACCCGACATTATTTGTGTTAAAAACGACAAAAACAAAAAAATGTCAGAAAGAATGTTTATATAAGAAAGATAAGCCATTTACACAGCAAAAACTGTATTTGTTGATGCCCTGTCAATGTTCATGCATGCAGGAAGTGAGGTAGATGACACATGGGGTGGACGTGAAAGTTTACACAGAGGATTGCATTCACAGAGTGTGTGGAAAACTGAATCTTGGAAGTGTCTGAGCACTCAGTACCTAGTGTGTCCACCCCTTGAATCAATGCACGCTAGTACACGTCTCCGCATTGATGTCGTCAAACGCCTGATGACGTCAGGAGGAATCCTCTGCCACAGTTCCAAGAGAACTTGCTCCAATTGTTGGCGATTTGCTGGTGGTTGCTGTCGTTGTCTTAGCTGTCTGTCGAGATGATCCCAGAGGTGTTCAATGGGATTCATGTCTGGGGAACGTGCTGGCCAGGGCAAAACGTTGATGTTGGCGTTGTTGAGGTAATCTTCAACGATTCTGGCAGTATGCGGACGTGCATTGTCCTGTTGCAAAAGAACACCTCTTGGCTGTTGACGCACAAAGGGCAAAACAACTGGCCTCAAGACTTCGTCCCTATACCTTTGGGCTGTCAGATTTCCATGCAGGATGACAAGCTGTGTCCTCTGATCAGCACAAATCCCACCCCACACCATGATACCACCTCCTCCAAATGGGTGCACCTCTTGAATGCAGTTCCTCGCCAATCGCTCACCTCTACGTCGGTATACACGGGCTCGGCCATCATTTCTGTACAAGTTGAAACGACTTTCATCAGTGAAGAGCACTCTCTGCCAGTCACGTCGCTGCCACCGACACACTGTTCGTGCCCACTGCAGCCGACGTTGACAATGTTGGCGGGTCAAGGGCATTCCACGGAATGGACGGCGAGCTCTGATACCAGCAGCACGGAGACGTCTTAGTACGGTTCGTCTGCTGATGCGGTGTCCCAAGGCTGTGGTCGCCGTTGACGTCGCTGTGACGAATCTGTTCCGTAGGTGTATCGTACGGATATGGCGGTCTTCGGCGGGCGTCGTAACCCTTGGTCTACCTGATCTTGGACGGTCAGTGGTCTGACCTGTCTGCTGAAAACGTCTCAGGAGGTTGCTGATTGTTGCCTGGCTGCAGTGGAATGTTCTGGCAATCTGACGTTGTGACGCCCCCATATGGGCCATACCGATGGCCCTATTGCGTTGCTCCGATGACAGTCGTGGCATAACTTTGATATGCTTTTTGATAATGCATGATTGCACTGTCGAACAGCTGTATTTATGCAACCAATGTGCACGAGAACTTTTGGTTACACTCAAAAAACCTTTTTCACTGTTTTTCGTGCTTTCACGAAAATCACAATATCTCGGGTTTTTTGCTTGCTACTCAGCTTAAAAATGTGTTTTAGCGAATGTTTTCTCAGTATGTTTTACCTAGTTCAGTTTTGTTTAGAAGCGTAAATGGAAATTTTAAAGTGATAAGTTTCTTTTGCCCATGAGTTTAGTTGCCATAATTTGAATCTAAAAGCAATTGTTTGAAACATACATTCCTTATACATGTATTCAAAGGCATAGATGCCATGTGTCGGGAATTATACCTGATATTCAAAAGGGAAAAGCATTGGAATATTTCACAACAGCTCATTAATGAAAAGTCTCATACAGTGTGCTACATCTACTCGACTTTCAGTCATATATATTTGAAAATGCACACCCTCTAAGTTTCAGAGTTTGAAGTACATGAAGGTCATTTCAGAAGCGGTATTCCATAAATATTATATTCCACAAAATCACTATTACAGTCTGTCGTCGTTCACTCTGCGACGGAGGCCCGGGAGTGTGAAAACACCTATTGTCCAAATAACATGCAGCTTTCTCGGTATGATTTCAGAAACAGCTATTATCAAGAGGAAGCACACGAACCCCTTTCGGCGTTATACCAGATTAACGTATTTGCATAGCCCTGATTCAGTGTTTTTCAGTAGGCAACACGCCGAGGATCCGTAGTCAACAAGGTGATGGCCGATGGGACGTTTAAGTTTGCTTGCTGATTAGGAACGAATTAGGAAAACTATACCGCTATAAGCACCAAACGACTGATCTTCTTCCAGTGTCCGAGCATTGTCAGATTCATAAAACATCAAAGATGTTAACGGAAAACTGTTTGATCACTGTGTTGGCTTTCCATACAATCGGACGCCTGTTTCCCAAACTTCAGGTTCGAAAACAACAGGAAATACAAAGAATCACGTCAGCGTTTGCTTTGTAAAGCAGCTACCTCATAACATGAAGGTACGGGGAAGACGCATCATTGTCAATGCAAGATATTTTATAAATCTGATCTTCTTAATCCAATGCTCCATGAACCATACCAATAGAGCCCTTCCGACGACATATAACCTGAAAATCTATGGAAGAGGTTCTAACAATGTGCTGAGCCACACTTCTGCCGTTATACATTTCATGCACCAAACAATTGGTGATAGGATTGAGGACTAGTCCATTCATTTTAATCAAACTTGCATAAAAAATCATTTTCATTTTTGAAAGGATCATGTCAAAAGCCTGTCAGGTCGTACATCAATCGGCCACGTCACTGTGATTGTGCATGTATGGAATAATTGTTTACGCTTCCTTATTCTGAAAATGACAATCTTTGATCAAGTCGTCGACAGCATACAGGAGGACCATGTCATTATATTTGATGTATGTGGTGATGTTCTGGCATTGCTTAGAACTCACAATCTTAGAACAATTTACTGTCATAAATTGTCCACAATATGTTACACGGAAATATGTATGGTTCGTATTTTCTTTCATTGACAAAGTAAACTGTTTAAAACGAGAGTGTGTTTTCTCAAAGATGCCATGTATGCTATGTATACTAACGGCATTAGTCGAGACCATCCTGCGACGGAGATACGTGCCGCGTTTAAAATCAGGAACACACACACAGTAAACGCTGTTAATGGTCTGAATAATTATGGCAGTGCTGGTGTATATTTTGGACAACAACAATGTTGTAAACGGTCTTGTAATTTCCGGCTGACTTTTCGTACAAACCAGCCTGGATAATACAATGCAGCCTGCCTTCAACTTCCTTTGTCTGAACAAACTGGTAATATGTCTCTATCAGGTTCGGTAATTAATCCCATAAAACTACATAGAATGTAGCCACCATTAACCATTTTGTCTGTCATGAGAACATATATCTCTGCATTGAGTAGAAGATGAAACGTCAGATCCTACATTTACCAACACACATAACCTTGCCAGGTAGCTATGGAATATTTGTAAAGTTCCTCCAAATTACAGAGGAAATCGATTCTTTTTCAATGTCATTTCTATGCTCAGATTGGGATATTTCTCCGTCTTAAGGAAGCCGCGCCCAACAAAGAAAGAGTGTACAAAGACAGATTTATAGCTGCGTAAATGTGTCTCTTGTCAGAGCAACAACGTCAAAGAGAAGAAATACAAACGACAATACCAGGTATGCTCAACCCAGCTAGTTATATTTATTATATTTTGGCAATATATATCATAAACGTAAAGAAGTTTAAGCTTCCATTCTTTATTACTCATTCTTCCGAAATTCATCGTTCGTTGTCAAGTCCTTGCACGGTTGCAAATTTGTAAATACTAACACAGCCGTGGTCGGGCATGCAACATGCAGCCAAGGCCAAACACGTTCACTATAGTGAATCACGATTGAAATACAGAGATAGATGGTTAGTTCACCAGTCAAGCTACTGACGTTGCCGTGGCATAAATTCCAGTAGGCTGTCAGTTCAAACAGACACTCTGGAGAGAGCAACGTGAAAAGTACACTTGCCTATTCATCAGCTTGATGGGAAAGGATACATTGCATATATCGGGTTACTACATGCTCCGGCTTAAAGTGAGTGAGTTTAGCTGTATGCCGCACTTTTCCAGCTACACACGAATACATTGGTCGTCGTATGCATCAAGGAGATTGTCCTGCACAGAACCTGGCCATATGAGAAGCTGCGTTACACTACGAATGGCCTAGACTGCCCTATGGAGTGCTGACTGTCATACAGCTACATGGAGGTTACACTCGGTAATGAGCCTGAATCGTGTAAGCAACACAAAACAACACGTGGAATACTCACATTCACCAATAAAATTCAACATTTAATGTTCCAGGACCATGCTTGTAATAGACATTGCTTAGTATGAAAATAAGTGTTGTTTTCAACAATCATTTTGCCGTGTTTTTATGAGTCAGAGGATCATACTCATGTGTTTCCATCCTGGCCTTCACGAGAAGGTTTTTATGTACATGTTGAAACCCTATCATTGTAAACATGTAGTTGTGTATATATGGCGGCCCGTGTTTTAAAAGAACACCAAACAGAGGTTACGTAGATGCAGTACGAACTGATGGCATTTCAGTGAGTAAAATAGACCAGCCAAATAAAGGAATTTTAAATATATCAACGCTGTGTGAAAGTTCATCTGTTTTCGTTTCCATGTAGGGAATACAACAGCTTACCGGATTTTTCCCTTCACAATGTAAGTTGTGAGATCAACAAATGATATGACACCAGTACAAAATCAAGTAATATTTGATGCATCTCAATGGTCTTCCGAGTTGCCTTTGCAAGACCTACTGCATCCTGAAATAGACCTCATGTTGAGGGTGATAAGGTAAGAGTTCACAGACGTAATTTGGTTTCACGCCGGTTTTAGCAATATTCCAGCAACATCACGGCGGATTAAGAGTGACAGAGCACACGTGTTTACTTACTCATGTACTTGCACACCCATGCCAATCAATCCGAACTTTGTGAATGCACTTTCTATTATCGCCCGAGCGGTTTGATGACAAGTTGAAACTAGCCTGTTTAATGTATTTAAAAGTATTTGACTGACTGTTTCACACCCAGTTCAAACTGCTGCGATGTACAGGATTGATTGTGTTCAGACATCTTACTTCATTTATACTAACATCAATACTAGCAGTGCACAAGCGACGACTTTGTGCAGACTTATATTTTAAACTGAGGAATAATTTAAAACAACTCAGTTGCGAGGGACTGCGAGAAAAACACATATCGTTAAAAATACATCCAATTTCTTCTGTTCTCTTTCAGACACTGCTTTCATGAAACGGTTCCACATGCGAGGTACTGGGAATCCCTTCCGTCTTAGAACAACACAGAATATTTACATAGTCTTGATTGAGTGTTGGTTCATATCCTGAATGCTAGGTTTTGTCCACAAAGCAACGAGTCAAGGAACTACAGTCAACGAGATAATGGCTGATGGAAACTTTGAGGTTGCTTGTTGCTAAGGAATCAATATGCTCACCAGGGCTATACAGAAACCGGCACCAAAACAATCTCCTTGTCGCTGACTTTTCGGCTTTGTACGTCTCAAAATTATCAGGTGCATACGATATCAAAGACGTCAGAAGAAACAGTTTTATCTTGATTCCAGCCTTTCATCCCATTATCAGGCACACTTGTCACATCTGCGGTTTTGAACCAACAGGATATATGATTCTAGAGGTTATAGTTTTTGCTGCAGTTGCCTTATAATAAGACAATATGGAACTAAATCAATATGCATTGGTGCCATCCATTCAACATTGCATTCTTGACAAAGGTATTCCGGTGAACCATTTACATCACGTCGGCACCCTGTGGGTCATGGATTATGATTAAGAATATCCACTCTCTGAAAATCTATGACAAGCTTCTTGGGGCGCTTGGAGAATGCTCGGCAACGCCACCTTCATTGTTGGGAAGATGTATTTCTTGCAACATATTTGGGATAACACTTTCATAGTAAAGTACAAATTCTAGTACTTTTTTGGGTTGAGTCCCATCCGGGATTCGAACCCGCACCCTCGCCAGTCACACAAAGTCACCGCGACTTCCATGAAAGTCGGACAACTGGTAGTCTAGACTGCGTACTTTGACTGAGCGGGCTAGGCGACTGACTTTGTGTGCTGGCGATTAGGTGTCTGACTCTGAGGATGCGGGTTCGAATCCCGGATGGGACTCAACCCAAAAAAGTACTAAATTTGTGCTTTACTAAGAAAGTGTTATCCCAAATACGACATATGTTGCATTTGACCACTTTCTGGCATCGTGTAATCATGATGTATTTCTTGTACCGAAATAATTCATGCCACTGTTTCGCTCATCGTCACTGTCGAAAGTTCAAGATCAAGATCAACATTCTATAAAATGTTATATGTTTATGTATTGTGGGGATTAATGTGCTTAATTTGATTTGTTTTTGTCGAAATCTTTCAAATAAGCTTTATAGTTGATTTAAGGAGCACATTTCAAAAGTTTACGCTTGTCAAAAGTGTGTCAAATGCAAATCCCGACTTTGAATGGAACCATACTTTCCAGTGGGTTTTACTTTGGAGAACAATTGACTAACTACATCAATAATACAAGGATAATGATGTATGGTAACAATTACCTCCTTTGTGGGGTGTTAAAATGCAATTTTAAGACGGCCGTGGTGTAATACGGAAATGTAACATGGACGGTTGTGTGTTACTGTCTACACGACTATGACGATATGAAGTTTGTGTGGCATGAAAACTCTTTTCCTTGAAACCACCAGCTAGGTTCCATGTAGGTAGCAAAGGTTCTCTCAGTCCCCACAGTCCCAGAGTATGGTGATCTACCTTCAGTTGCTGGTGATGTGTAGTCCGCTTTAGTATTGTACTCTCATATATAGTATATACTTTTAAGTTCAATCCTGGTGATATAACTGTGATATAAAGTTAGTTTACTGTCCTTTGGCGAGATTATATATCATTAACAAAATATAGTATTTACTTATGAGCTGTTACGTAACTATGAACTGTGCATGTCAAGATATGTTTGAAACAATGCCAAAGTGACTTGTATTTTAACTCACCCATGCACTCACTCATTGAAACTAGTAAAACTGCGTGACTAAATACGCCATACCATGTACAACGTACATACTTTGAGTGAGTGAGTTTCATTTCGCGCCGCACTCAGCAATATTCAAGCTACATGGCGGCGGTCTGTAAATAATCAAGTCTGGACCAGACAATCCAGTAATCAACAACATGAGCATCGATCTGCGCAATTGGGAACCGATGACATGTGTCAACCAGGTCAGCGAGCCTGACCACCCGATCCCGTTAGTCGCCTCTTACGACAAGCACAGTCGCCTATTATGGCATCCAGGGGTTACTGAATGCCTATTCTACCCGTGGACCTTCACGGGTCCTGTACGTCCGGTACATGTACACCGCTACGCTGAGCAATCTGGAAGACCAAAGAGCCGATGTTATACTTTCAGGCGTATTTGACTATTCGTTCTGTCCTTAAAGGTTTCAATAAAAAGGCACCACATAACTTCCATGTCATTCAACGTATCACTCCGATGGCGTTTATAACGATTACTTTTGCATCTTTATGACATGTTTGTAGAACATGCATCAGGGCTAATGGATTAATATCACATTTCCTTTAATAACGTTCAAAATTACAACGTGTTACAGCTTCTTAGAATAATCGATATTTTGGTTTAGGATGTCTCATGGACATAAAACGAATAGGAACGTTACTGAATAATCCCCTTAGGTTATCGCAAGAATCCTGTTTTGGAACATCAACTTTAATAAGGCCCATGAAAATGTTTAGCGACCCAGTGAACAGTAATACACAGTATATTTCGTACATTGACGCTGGAACTGAAAATGTGGTGGTGATTGTGTAAGGCGATATGACATCTAAATTTTGTTTGTTCTTGGAGTGTTACTGAATATGTGTTTATGGGCAGAACAGTGTGGGAAAGATTTACCAATGCAAGTGATCATATGTGGCCATTCTCGGTCATTTTGTTCGGCACCATAGCCGAAATGACGAAATACCAAATGATGTCTTCACGGTAATTATAAGTAAACCAGAGTGGTGTACGAAATTACAACAGCGACCTAGAACTACACTTATATCTCTGCTAGGATATATCGCGGCATAAGATGGTAGCAGATATTCTGTACGGGCGTCTAATAAGTGTCTGAAAGTTCTTCTAGAATCCATTCCACCCGCGATAGGTATCGTGTCCATGGCTGTAAAGTGCGGTAAAGTGGTAAAAGCAGCTGTTGGTAATGCATTGGTTCGGAAAGCGTAAAGGATTTCAGAGACCTAATGTATAGGAAGAAGATGAAAGGTGTGGGATGAACTCAGCTTTAAAGGGTATTTCAGTGAATATAATGCAGAAAAAAATACCCGAAGTGCTACATGCCTTAGTTCAAGTAGGCTCCGATCACTTGATCAGAAGCACATGTTTATACTTAGCCAAAACTCACAACACCCTATGGCATGACACGGATGAGAAAATGTTTTGTGTTCATATTGATTCTAAGTATTAGGTGAAGCTGCACACTTTAAAATGTTTCGGACGATTTGCATTGTTTAATGTAGTTTCTCAAGTGTCTATGCCCTCTGTACATAGTTTCGGAACGTCAGAAGTTTTGTCCTTCAAGTAACCAACAAAGCTACATGCTTTATGTGAACGAAGATATCTGTATCTGGAGACACTACTTGTATTCTTGCCGAGACAGTTTTATAGCTTGGTATTTCACGTCAAACAAAACAAGTTCCTTTGCATCTTGCCCATTCAATTTTACATTTCTATATCAAACCACATGTACGCGCGGGCAAGTAGAAACGAATCGATACTAAATAAACATATTCTGCTGTTGTTCCCACCTACTTACCTTAGTGAAGAGATTGTGTGCGCTGTATAAAGAGGTATATGCATTTCAAAGAACTATACCTTGAAGGTAATATGTAAGGTATGCATCTACTCTACAACAATCAATAGTTTGACCAAGGGGTGAAGAATGAGGGTAACTGACGTAACTCCTGAAAGATAATTCATTGTAGCTATATGTAGAAACATGACGTTGTGTCAATAGTCCCATCTTCTACCTGGACATGTCCATCGTTTGCTATTTGTTGCACTTAGGAAGCAGTCACTATTTCTACCTTTTTTGCCTAGAGAACTCTTCTTGCAAAACTAGTTTATCATTACCAACAGTATTTCACATCGTTGAAAAGCGACGCACTGTAATCTAAGCTTATCGCTCAAAGGAAAACATCATAATCCGTCGTAACATGATTGAGCACTGACAGTTCTTGTCATAATTCGTTGATATACATGTTGATAGTTGATGACATTAAACATATTAACTTCAAATTAGGTACTATTTTGAGAGGTGCTCTAGGGATTCTAATTCTACCTTGATTCCCATAGGGTTCCCTCGGGTTGCCTTTTTCATCGATTTGCAAAAAAGTATTCATTGAAGTCTTC
Source organism: Haliotis asinina (assembly GCF_037392515.1). Lineage (NCBI taxonomy): Eukaryota > Metazoa > Mollusca > Gastropoda > Lepetellida > Haliotidae > Haliotis > Haliotis asinina. Next base: position 16,263,024 of record NC_090284.1, read on the forward strand.
CTTCAAGACCACATATACTTTCAATATTTTGTTACATTTATGAGAAACTTCATATCAGAATATGCTTCAGAACAACATACTTTTACAAAAAGACATTAATCGCTTGGTAACTTCACCTTTCTGTGTTTTCCATCGTACCTCATATCTTCGTGTAATCTCACCTTTTAAAAGTGCTTGTGGATTTTACAGACATGTTCTGGGAGACGCGTGGAGAACATTTCCAAAATGACATATTCATTGTTTCAGGTAATTAGAGTTACTGTGTTAGGTCTGTGGCCATAGGCGTGCTAAATTAAAGGGTTTGTATTTCACTTATACCATGCTTGTGTTGTAATGTAATGCTATCGTGAACATGTCCTCGCTTCAATGATATCCGTCGCAGTATGTCCATTGATCACATTTCATTGATGAATTCTGATTATTATGCACTAAAGATAGATGCAGTTTAATACTTGATAGAGTAGATTAGTAACTTAGACTGTCAATGGCTGTACCCTCAAAAGGCGCTGAAGTATTGTAAAATTATTGTCATCCTGACAGGGTACCTAGGTCCCAAAACATTCAAAGTCATTTTCATATTTTAGTAGTAGAATATCTGGGTTTTTCTCTGTTTTAATGCATGACTAAATGTGTGCAAATTGCTAACAGCGGTTTTGGATGGAATACATCCAGCTAGGACCAATGCAGGAACGGTGTCCTACTTTTAGTTGTTGGTAATCTATAGCCGTTTTTCTTACATATTGTATTTTCCGCTTTAATTAAAAATGTCTGAGTTTTCTTTGCTGATGTTATATCCTTATCTGTGACACTCCAGTATTTTACTGTCAATCGTTTTATTCTTGAAACTGTTTTCATTTTCAATATGTAAATTGTTTTCCTCCTGATATAGTTGGGATATGGCCAATGTGACGTTAAACATCAACTCACTCACTCACTCAGTTATGGAACTGGTTTATCAGCACAGTGCTCGGACACTGTGCCCAAGATCGACTCACATACTAAACCTGACACGTTGTGCCATAACCAATTCAGTGTTTAGGTGGTCGATTCACGTGACAACACGGCAGCGATTGCTGTGCACACCACGCACTGATATCACAAAAAACACATTTCCCCCCGTTACTGTTCTCATTCTGATTGTTCCGCGATGTATGAAGTGAATAATAAATGGTAATAATATGGAATATGTTGTTTCGAGGCTGCAGCTGATTATGTAATAAACTCTCACTTACTACTCAAATTCTATTAACAACAGATTGTACTTTACGAACCAGACAATATATGGTCATGAATCACTAAAACAACATTTTGATGATACCAAGATTTCGCACAAAAAGGTAAGTAAATCGGCCTAAGAGGCAAAGGCATGGCAACTTTTTACACATGAAAAACACGGGAACATAGATACTTGGTACATGTGTAAAAAGGGATATACATTCGTCATCATTTTGTTTAGTGATGCATCAAATTTGGAAATGTCTCCCAAATGCCCGTTTTGAGAAGTTTGTTGTAACATTAATCAGAAAATTTGAGAGAGCCGTATGACTTTCGTAGAAAAGCATGCTTGCTTTGTCATGAAAAAAATTGAATGTGCACACGAAAAGGCTTTTCATACTGTAACAGTGTTTGGCATGTATAAAATTGTCTTTTGAAAAGCTCATGTCATTCCTCTTCTTAGAGTGACACTTTGATACATAAATAAGAAAAGTGTGTAATTTTAATGATATAGCTTAGTTGGGTGAACTAATGGGAATTTGCTCTTTTTGCATTATCTATCATCAACAATGACGGTTTCTGTCTTTATAGATCTTGTACGTCAAAACAAATCTGAAATTGTAAAGGTCGTTGTTAATTGGCTCTAACTAAGGATGCTTCAAATGTGTCTGCAGCAGCTACAGCTGTATGTTTGTATCGATTTTATGGTAAACCCATATTGCATCCGCTTATCATAATTATTCATACAGTATAAAGAAAACACTAAGAAACTCTGCGAAATATTCATTTCTTAGAAGATTAATATCTGAGAGTTACTTCACAAGAAACGTAACTCAACAAAAAGACACTAAATTGTTAAATGATGAGAAAACTGCATGTCCATGCACAATAAATTCAAACAAAAGATTAAAAAGCATGATTGAAGATTTTTTTCTTTCCTGATTACTTTAAATATGGTTATCACGTTTTAGGTGGACGAACAGGCGAATTATCACGAAGGGAAAATTGACAAGACGGTTATGGATTCTGGGCACGCGATGAATGTTTTCATTGTAGTCTGGTGCTTTTGGAGGCCCCGAAATCTGATGAATAATGGCCATACATTTGCGCTTCAAACTATCCTTCTAGCAGATCTGCACGTTCAAACATCGTTAGCGGATTGCGTATGTCCTTCTTTGTAATGGTAATCAGCGGCCTCATCCCCTATCTGCACAAGCCCCGATCAGACATTTCGGTGTTGTTATCGTTTAATTGGAGAGGGATCTCAACAGATGGTCCTGGCACTCAGCGTAAGGATGCGTGGCCGCAGCCGGTTGTCAGGATGACCATGTACAAACACGCAACGCTGGCATATGGAGCATTTCCATACTCCTACTTGGCAGCGAGATAAACCTTGGGAAATATCAGTTATGGAAATGACTTGCTGCTAGAGCAGGTCCCAAAGCAACCAATTCCGCTGTTTGCTAAATGAGCGGGAATGGCGGTCGTTTGCGAGGTCTAACATATTCTGTGATAATGGCCGTGGCTGGACGGTGTACAAATGGTCAATGCCCAATGCCCTGCATTTAGAGTTGTATTAAAGATTATGGTATTATCACTAAAATTCTAACATCGAAGCATAAGGATCAAAGTTGAATATACTATGCCGTGAGAACTCTGATATCATGATATAGGTACTGTGCTTTATGAATGACAAATTCTGTATCATATTATGATAACACGCGCAGGTGTATTTTCTTATATCGTTGTCAAACAAGAGTGATATCATGAGGTAATATTGAAATTTTGTTATACTTCAGCGGGATCTGTTCCGTATATTGGCCTTACCTTGACCGTTTAGACATGCGTGACTGTGATATCTTCGTTGACATAAACGCATGGTGAAATTCATTTGGATGTATACGTATTCAGTATATCACCTTCACTGCATTTACACAGGTTACGTCCTATGATACGTTCCGTATAATGACTCTACGCTGACACTTACTCTGGTATACTTTATTGTGTTGTGTTCAGTGCATTAACTTCATTCCTGCTATCTAACGTTATTGTCAAGGATATGTTCACTTGACTTCCATCCGACTATCGTCTACGCATGCATTCTGGTGTCTGTGCCGTATATCGACTATACTCCGACTGTCTTAGTTTACTTTCTGGGATATCTTTATTGACATAATACTAGGTGTCTGCTACTTATACCTTACTTGGACACATTCTTCTTTCATTTTCTATGTGCTGGCACTGAATACAGCTGAGATTTAAGACGTTACGTCACACAGCAGTATTTCAGCTATATCGTGGCTAAAGTTAAATGATGGAAAACTGTCAACGAAGTACAGCTAGAAGATCACATATATAGATAAAGGAAGATTAATATAAACAACAGGCTATAGGTTGCCAGTAACAGTAGGTAGATCATGGGGATGTACTGGTACACACATGTAAGATGATCCACGACCTGACAAATGACCCCAATTTGCATACTTGGGAACGCCCCACAGAACGATCCACTTTAAACAAGAGGGAGACAGGTTGTCTGATAAATATTGAGAAGTTCATTTTCACCCGTGCGTTTCAAGCATGAATTGTTATAGCACACTCGATTTGGGAACAGGTAAAATCCCAACGAATTGAATCAACACAATATACTGAACAAATATGTTTAGGACCACCGATCCGTTTCACGAAGCAAATGACATTTTCCTGGTTTTTTTTAACAAAATTGTTGAATATCTTAAATGCTTGTCAATGCCCCAATCATCTATTTGTCTTCGTCTTAACTAAAGGTTTGCGTGGAATATCAGTATCTTATGTCTGAAATTGCAGTCTTATCATTCGAAGGAATATGCGGTGTTGATTTCATGTCACGGTTAGTATGTATTGCACGTGCATAATCGTCAAGCTCCCTGTAGCAGCCAAGTGTACTCGCCCAATCCGTTGTACCGCCTCCCTTGTCACAAATGCGTTCAGTGCGAAGGATCATCTAATATGTGTCTAGCAGTAGAGTACATTTGCTTTGAGGCTGGACCCTAGCTCGACATACATCATCCATTTAGCTGTTAGCAGTTTTGACAATGCTTCTCATACATTACCAGGGCACATATTCTACGATTAAAAGTAGTAAGACTGACTTTTCTTTGACTGCTTTTGGGACGTATTCTCTAAGGAGGACAATGGTTATAAAGTACTTTAACCCCCTTTGTTGACTGCATGACTTTAAGACTCTTCCTGTAAACTGTCAGTGGTATGCATTTAGTCCCCCCAGAATGGACCACAGGCAAACTAGCGCAAATGGGGTTGCGCAGCATAAAGAATATGACAAGTCTTCTTATATACGAGCGAAGCGAGCAAAGGTTGGCAACGTACTTTCCTCGCTTCGGTGCGAAAAATATTTTTCATGTCAAAATAAAATATCGCCACCATCAAAGGTACACGCCCATTTCCTCAAAATGGCCACACAAAAGAGTCAAAATGGCCACACAGAAAAGTTAAAATGGCCATACATTGTTTTACTAGTTTTTAATGCTCATGACATTTGTATTATTTGATATCAAAGTGTGAGAATGACAAAAGAAGATATATCACACAACAAAACGGTGTTTATTATTGAGGTACTTTCCTAATTGATACTTTGAGACTGAGGTGGATCAGAAGTTCACCCTTCTTGAGACTGGCTCACAACAGGGGAAACCTCTACTGATGGAGTCTAGTGGATAAACCTATGTCCAAAAGGTACTCTAGCAATGTTTTCTTATCTACCACTTGTAGATGTTTAATTGAAACCTTGCAATATTTTCTGTCTTAAAACTTGGAGATATTTAATTAATCTCTCAATGTTTTCCTCGTTGATACTTAAAGGTGTTATTTCAAGAACCGTTAATCATTTGGTAGTGTTATGATAACAATACAATAAGTAAGCAACTTACTTACTTGACTCAGTTAACTCAACTCAGTGTCATGATACATTACTGTATAATGCTGAACAGATATGAACATGATATCACTTACCCCTATCACGGCTGTAACGTGTGTTACGTGTACCAAGATCGTCAGGAAAAACCAGCATGCAAATGCATTTGTATGTGATGAAGTGCCTTATAACTGTAATTCATGACTAAGGCGGTTAGTTAATTATTTTCAAGCATGTGATTACATCCATACTTAAGATGGCTCGTTAACTAATTGATTGATTCATTTTTCATCGGTGTATTCATTGTAATTGTTCTTATACAATCATGTGGAAGGTAAGTATAAATAAATCATAAGTAATGTTGTACATGAATATAGAACATACACATATATATGTGTTAATTCACTAGAATTAAAATGGTCTCACGAATGACATGTAAAAACAAACAGTAAAAAGGTGTTTGTACTTGAAAAACATACATTTATCATTTATATTTGTTATTTGTTGAAAATAATTTAATAACACATTTGTAATAATCATCAGGTTGTGCCTGATATAACTTCTTATGTCTCTTTTTACAAATAAATATAAATATAATAAAATAATGTATGGCCATTTTGCCTTTTTGGTGTGGCCATTTTGACTTTTTTGTGGCCATTTTGACATGTGGCCATTTTGACTAGGACCCCATTTATTCTACATAAAAACACTTCTGACGTAATGGGTGAATGATGCAGGGGAGGTAACTGTAAGTGTTCCATACAGAATAAGACCCTCCTGTTCCTTCGCTCAGTTGACCCGGAACCTGGAAGGGGGAATGGAGGAGAAGAACGGTCTGATCTACTACGAGATGAGCTTAAAATGTTGAATGAAAAGTATTTCACGTGAGTAATTGTTCAACATGGGGTTGGAAATGTGAAGTAATGGGTGTAATCCTTTGATATCGATGGTAGCGAGATTTTATTTTGACATGAAAAATACTTGTCGAACTGAAGCGACGAAAGTACGTTGCCAACTTTTGCTCGCTTCGCTCATTTAGAGAAGACTAGTCATTTCTTCCATTTGCGCTACAGTTTGCCTGTGAATGGACCAACGAGGAACTAAAACATAAACTCATATCTATCATAGGTGAGTGAGTGTGTTTCGTTTTACGCTGCTTTCACGCCAGAAAAGCTCTATACACTGTACCCCTATGGGGAATGGAAACCGATTCTTCGGCGTGATAAGCGAACGTTTCTTCTACTAGGCTACCTCATCGCCCCATATATACTTTACAGTCCAGGGTCAGCTACACATTTGGTACAAACACAAAACCAATAAATTCTAAACGATTCGATATTGAACAAGGCGGCGTTCTTTGACTGAACCAGGAAGTCGATAAATCAAACTCTCAAGTACCAGAGACAACTTGAGATGCGATTCGAATCTTTTTTGACTTAATACATTTTCCACCAGTCGAAACATCCAAATATTGAAATTAATTCCACCCAGTGTATTTGCTAGTGTGACACAAAGGAATGCACCGTGCCGACGGCAGGAACCATTAAGGTTCGCAGATACGTGTTGCTGTATGACAACTACTGATGACAAAGTGGCTACGTGATTGATGACAATGTCAGTGACTTCCTGTTCCGGCATACATGGACACTGGGTAATATCGTTAGCACCAGATATTGGGCCCTCCGCTCGTTCTAGCTCGTTTGCCAATTTCTTTCGATCAATGCTCCTTTTACTTTTGATTATGGTTCTCGTAACTCTTGCATCAGCTTTGATTACATCTGGTGTCAGGGAAATAGTTCTTTTATTGCCCATTTCTGGCGATAGGATCAATATTATTACATATCCTGGCATTTGGAGGAGGGCGTCTCCTCTATCATGTCCCTGTGTTCAGGTCGAGCTAGCGTCACATTGTGGAGGGTCTGAGGGGAAGCTGATGCCACTCTATTAACAAATTCGGGTCTCCGTGATAACTGCCATTCACACTGTCTCAGTCAATACTGAATGCGCCAACATTCCCCAGCAGGATGAAAAAGCGAAAAACAGAATACGGAAAAGGCCCCTGCTATTGTGCTTTAAAACAACGCTGGTCCATAGTCTTCTTCCATTATATACAAACCGAATAGAGTCAAATTCTATTAAAACTGACTATTATTTACACGCAATAACTTAATTAACCATTGCTACTATTACAATATTCTAATATAAATATCCCTTAACACACAGCTAAAACACCTTTGACCCATAAAGGCCTGATTATTCGTAAACGGCGGCTATGCTTGTCTAAGTCAGCAAGTTAGTTAATATTTAACGTCACAGCGGCAGTACTTCAGCCACAACGGGACATGAAAATATGTTACATTACAATAGAAGATGTGTATATTATAAAAACCTGTCGACAAAGGACAGGACAACAACTAGAAAATCTCAATTACAAATAAAACTAGTGTCGAAAGTTATATAATAGCAATATTTGGGCAAAATAATATAAACTAAATGACATGTCCATTGAAGTATTTAATGATATGATAAGAAGTTCATTCCCTGTGCAGTGTCAAGAAATATGCAGAAGACTAAAGAACCCATTCCATATCTACATGTTTTCTACTTCTTTTAATTAAAGTTGCTTATAAGTAAATGACACCACCGGCCCATTTTATATATACGTGCAATATGGCAACTGTGTTATTTTATGGACCACATGTTGTAATGAATGCATCTAGTTGTAGTGAATACATGTGTAAATATATGTTATCATTATTTTGACTTTACTATTTTTAATCGAGGCAAACATACTTTGCAAGGCAGTTAATGATGTACTTATCAGATTTTCCAAGCAAATACATTTCTTGCAGAGACGGCGAAGTACAATAATACAAGAGTTAATTACTACTTCTGAGGTCTGAGGGCGGTGGGGTAGCGTGGTGGTTAAGGCGTTCACTCGTCACGCCGAAGACCCGGGTTCGATTCCTCACATGGGTACAATGTGTGAAGCCCATTTTCAGGCGTCCCCCGCCGTGATATTGCTGGAATATTGCTAAAAGCGGCGTAAAAACTTAACTCACTCACTCACTCACTCACTCACTCTGAGGTCTGAAGAAAATGGACATTCTAACAGGAAGTGGTGTTCAGATGTTTGTACAATAGCGATGGAAGAAGGACGGACTCATATCTCTGGTGGAATATTACATCTTCTACCAACCGCAATCATTAAATTATGGTTTGTGCAGGGGAATTTACAGACCGCTATACAACAGGCATGAATTGGTACAGTTGGTACGCAATTTTCATACATGTCAGTCACTCTGACTTGCCAGTAAACCAATAACTTAGAGTAATGGGATAAACTATGTAACCATAGTTGCTTGCTAGTATCCACATGTCTTTGCTTGAACATACTAAGAGAATAATGAAGATTTTCAACACCCTGTTCTTTCCAAGAGATGCCTATGGAAACGTCCTAGTGCCACAGTCTGTATATTTTTATCTCCTCATTAGGACTTAATATTTCCTGATTAGTACGTATTATCTCCTAATTAGGACTTAATATCTCCTAATTTGGACATACTATCTCCTAATTAGTACATGGTATCTCCTACTTAGAACTTAATATCTCCTAATTAGGAATTGAGATCTACTAATTACGACTTAGTATCTCCTAATTAGGACTTAGTATCTCCTAATTAGGACTTAGTATCTCCTAATTAGGACTTATTAGAGTTTAGAGGTTTGAACTGGATCGTAGCAACTTGGTTGCCTTCGTTGTCTCAACCTTGATTGGAGCAGCGCTTTTAATTGGAATTGGTTTTCGTTTGTCTGCATCATCACTGTGATTCTTGAGAGGCATTTAGAGGTTGTTGAATATAATAAGACGAGTATACTGATGACAACTTCTTTTTATTGTCTAACACTATGTTTCGGTTCTATTTCTTGCCCCATCTTCAGGTGAGAAATACAGAGTGCAAGACATATTATATATACCAGTACTTACAGGAAGAAGACAAGTACAAGTGTATACAAACAAATCACAGAGGACAGATCAAATGCAGTTATAAAAAACAATGATAACAGGGATAAGTGAAGCCACTTAACAAATGTGTACACAGATAATTAGCTATAGTTCATAATCCTAAATGGCTGTTCCAAAAACCCTGTAGAACCCTGTAGACAATAAAAGGAAGTTTAATTGCAATTCCAATTAAAAGCACTGCTCCAATCAAGGTTAACGTTGTGACAACGAAAGCAACCATCTTGCTACGATTCAGTACAAACCTCTTAACTCTAATAAGTCCTAATTGGGAGAAAGTAAGTCGAGACATGAAGTCCTAATTAGGAGATACCATGTCCTAATTAGGAAATATTAAGTCCTAATTAGGAGATAGAAAAATCAGGCTGTGGCACTAGGACATTTCCGAAGATGCCAAAACAGAATAATATTTCTTTTACCTTGAGAGCCCAACAATTAACTCAAACTGATCCGTCTTAAGGTAGCATTATATTTGCCACAGTATTTGGTACAGTGCTACCAAGGTGTAAACTGTCCTTTAAATACTTGTCATGAACTGAATAACATTCGGTGAGGGGTGAAATCCCAAATTTCATTACCACATAATAGGAAATAATATCACATAATAAATATTATCTTGTTGCATTTTGAAACACGTTCAGGTCTACTGCTATGATGAACTTTTGTACTGCCAAAGCAAACTCGTTTTGAGTGAAAGCGTGACTGCTGCATATCCATCATGTGCACGTGATGTTTGGAAGACATTGTAGCTTCCAAAAGACCGCAGTAGGATAGATAAATGGCAGTCAGCTTTCAAGACTGCACTGACATCAAGGATAATCCCGAGTAACAGGCTGGAGTCATATTGTCGGAATACAGAGCTAGGATAGGGCGTCAGATACGCCATTGGTTTTCAAGCTGTAACACAGTCGTGTATCCAATCTTCTATGCAGCCTGGATTAGCAAAACTCGTAGATTCAAAGTCATCGTGGCCAGACGAGCTGTGCCTTCATAACTCTCAAGGGATGATAAGACACTGTAATCATCCTGAAACCATTCTTTTTATTGTTCATAAATCACTCCTGGTGAGATTGGTAGTCAGTGATGTAGAACTAAGGACAAATCTATCGAAAAAGGCATTCAGACTTTACCCATCTTCTTGATCATGATAACCTAGACTGTCTACATTTGTAGAGCAAATGACACGACGTTAACCTATAGATATGCGTTACCCTTGTAAATATGTAGACACTGTGTATACATATCAAGTAAACTTTCCTAATCCAACTGCAAGGAATTACCTTTCGACCTTTCGTTGTCGTTGAAATGGAAAATGCTGATCAATCTATAGGCGCCTAGAGAAATACAATCTTATTTCCCAATCAATGCACCGCGAACGAACCCTCTTCCTGCAGACTAAGCCATGTACATGCCATGTAGAGAGTGTCCTACTTCTACCACCTTGTTATTACATGTCAAGTAGAGAGTGTCCTACTTCTACCACCTTGTTATTACATGTCATGTAGAGAATGTCCTACTTCTACCACCTTGTTATTACATGTCACGTAGAGAGTGTCCTACTTCTACCACCTTGTTATTACATGTCATGTAGAGAATTTCCTACTTCTACCACCTTGTTATTACATGTCATGTAGAGAGTGTCCTACTTCTACCACCTTGTTATTACATGTCATGTAGAGAGTGTCCTGCTTCTACCACCTTGTTATTACATGTCATGTAGAGAGTGTCCTACTTCTACCACCTTGTTATTACATGTCATGTAGAGAGTGTCCTGCTTCTACCACCTTGTTATTACATGTCATGTAGAGAGTGTCCTACTTCTACCACCTTGTTATTACATGTCATGTAGAGAGTGTCCTGCTTCTACCACCTTGTTATTACATGTCATGTACGTTATTACTCAGTACCAATCACGATTCCATACCAGCGTAAGCTGGCTGCTGCCTGACGATGACGAGAACGAAGGTTGCAGCAGTACAGTCCATATTTTCTTCATCTGGTGCAGTGTGAAGTAAACAACCTCCAATGATGACAGGATACACTTCCACAATCTGCATTCTACGACATCCTCGGCCTACCTCAACAGCAGGGCTTCCATTACCATGCAGTATATATTGTTGTAATGTAAGCTACTGTCAAACCTGTCGACTAGTATAGATAGTACACCCGGTGTCAGTTTACATGAAAGGTAAAACTTATAAGATGATGACAGTACTTATCTTATATCCCACTATTGAAAAACAGGTACGCTATTCCCGAGTACCCATTATCACAGAATGTCAGGTCTTCATTTTAAGCCATCACTGATGTTATAATGATGATGTTATAGTAGAAGATGATTTACTCAAAACTGGCCTAACAAGTTTGTCTGCCAAGAGAAATAAGTTGACAAACATATATTTTATCACTTAAATGTGCAGTCAAGGGTTTCCGTAATGAATACAAAAGAGGGTCAAATGACACGTGTCCAGCAGACAATAACCTCGGTCTGTGTTTGTATGACAGTTACTTGACGGTTATTTGCAGACATGCGACCGCACAATGTTTGCGTTAGAGCCATTTTGGCCCCAAGAATACTTCGCTGACAACAGACCATGAGGAGATGTGATGTTCTCGACATCCAGACTGCGAAAGTGACACTATAAAAATCCTTAACCATTTATTCAATATGTAATAATTGATCTTGTCTCGCGATGAATTGTGTGAACAATAGAACATTGGCAGTAGCATTCCAGACATGACAACTGCAGATCAGCATCAGCCTGTAAAACATCGATCAAGAATTAAGTTCCTTTCATGTATATAAACTGTAGGTGCGTTTACATTCCAATTAATCCATCGGTTTGATGGGTTCCAGAATCTGTAGATCATTAACAGAAGTGAGCCCGAAGGAAACCATAGACCAAATGTCTTACACCAAATAAGATGTAAGCTTTATATCCTGAGATAAAAGGGCGGGAGGGATATTTCACTAGAAACGCAATTAAACTTTATTTAATTAACCAGATTATTAAGTGCTAACCTAGGTCGGTAGGCGCTGTTAATGTTCGTTAATGATGACGTGTGTCTTATGTTAACGGATGATGTATTTCAAAATGACACTTCAAAGTCTTTTGGAATTTCAAGAGGTTGAGTAGAAAACGAACGAAGATTTGCCTTTTTAAAACCACAAGGGAAATCTCCTAACCTCGTGTGCATTAGACGCTCAGCTGGAATTCGTGCTGTATTGCCCGTATCGAATAAAGCATTGATAAGATTGTACAAGAAACGCATCTGTGAACCAACGTTGACGTTTCCTTAATTAGCCAGGTCGTTTTATGTGTAAATAATACAACGTGTTGATTGGGTTCACCTGAATCGTCACTGCATTTTCCTGACAACTGATGTTCGAAATGTGTCTGAATGAAGTCTTCATGCGCTCTGGTGTCTGTCGTAAATCATTATCAATGACCAGAAGCGCGGAAAATTGGAAACGAGAAGATTGCCCGTACAGTTTAATACTGCAATTTAGTCGCAACAACTAGACTCACGAAAACTTCAAAGCACGTGGTCGTAAAAGGACTGGACATCGATTGAATGTCCATTGGACAACTGAAGGTTATGGTCAGGCCAGCCAATGGCACGTCTTTTACGCGATAGTCAGTGATTTCGCGCTCTATTAGAACTACCGGGGGTTCCAGTAGACTTAGCTCCATTTAACTGTTTAACACCACAAGAGCGTTTTCAGCGCAATTTTCAAGGTTTGCTACCCTTAAAAGCAACATGTTGCTTCGTTGGTTCGTGCTGATTTGCTCGACTTTAGATTGACGGTCAATCTGTGCAATTGGCAGAAGGGCAATCCAAAATGTTTCAATTTGGACTAACAATTTACGGTCGGCGTTATCTTTCGTGATTGTTCTTGTTTCCCAAATGAACTATCCAGTTCGAGGAAATGTGGAGACGACTTTTGTAAAGGTCTGTCCTGTCAATTACCAATTATACCCAAACAGCACACAGGGTAATTTAGGTGATCAAGTCGTACCCTTGGGCTTGATCACTTTCAAAATTGCAACCTTTCCCAGCTTACCGAATAACAATGTAGCATAACTGTAATCAAATTTTCGACCAAGCGTTCCTTTGCACCAACGAATGAAGAACCTAAATGTAGAGAAATATGTCTTTACGTAATGCGTGTAATATTGATTCTCATTAACTAGTTGTCTAATGTAACTGTGATTATTACCCACGTGGTACTTCCTAAAGGTGTTTCATAACAAAGCTAAAGCTCGTGACAAACCAAAATTATTTCACTCGGGACATAAACTTGATATGAAAGGGGAAGCTCGTTTAATATCCTATAATTATTACCCACGTGGTACTTCGTAAAGGTGTTTTATAGCAAAGTGTTATGACACATATGTGTCATAACACCTTCGAGTGACTTGATTGGCTAATACGTGAACTTTGACATTACTGGTACTACTTTCATCACTCATTCCATTCATGATTTTCATTCAAACGTTTTCACACCTGAGAGCATGTAAACGAAAACACTTCTATGGAATTAGATAAAATATATTTCATTTAGAGAGGTTACTAGCATTATTTTCAATTCTATAATAACTCAAGTTACTGTAATAAAAACGAAAATAAAACTATCTATAAAAATATGTAAACAAATGCGTCTAGTAGGTCTCTCATGGGTGTAAACAAATATAGCGTTCCCCGTAAAAGTTATTGATTTCGTCAAAATTGACGGACAATTGGTTGGAAGACTTGTGAATATAATCAAGATTGAATACCTATATCGTCGAACATACAAGCTCAAAATCCTCAAACAAGATCTTACCTTATATTGTCCGTTACGACGTGGAAGTAAGGTTTCTCTTTGTGTTCTAGGCAATACAGTTTACACGTGCACTGTTCTTTGTGTTCCGAACGGTTCGCTTATTATGGGTCACAGTGAAGAGGGTGCAAAACGCTTCTGACAGTCACTTGACAGTCATGAAACGGCATAGATAACTTTACTTGATGAAGCTATCATCACACGATAAGGTAACAGACGTTACAAATTGTAACAAACACTAGTCGAGACTCTATTGGATTATGAACCTCTTTTGTAGGTACATGTGCATGTGCACACAGTTCTCACATAAACTCAAATAAACAAGTACTGATCACAACATACAATCAGTTGAGAAACTACGTCTTGTCTTTTTAATAGACCTATCTTAGACCAAACTATTAAAGTTTCCTTTGCGCTGAAAACGTCTAAAGGTAACGGTAACATACAGACGTACAGCTGCTTTCGCTGTAATATTATTAGTAGACTCAGAACGTACAGTGGGCATCCTGTTGTTATTGTATTATTACCACTATTCTCCTTCTCTGGCATTGTTATAGAATGAATACTGAACCGTAACGTCGAATACAATAGAAAAGTTATCATCCATCTAACCAGTGTTTTGCCTGTGTTGACACTTGACGAAAAGACCTGTTAACTTGTCTTTATTAGATATATTAAAGTTGACGTATATAATTCCAACAGGAAACATATAAACCCTGACTAATCTCGGATCACAAAGGTTGAGAGAGTGCATATATAGAAATGTCGGCTCCGATTCATCGCGCGAGACAGATGAACCCTAACTATAATCTCGCATCACAAAGGTTGAACAAGTTACGTGTTTTCTTCCTCTCACCGTATTGCTATCATAAAACCGACTGTCCCTGATTTTCTGTAGCGAGTTTTTACGCTTGGCGACACCGTGTAGACTTTTAAGGTGTTTTGTAACAATGGAGATCCAGACAATGAACTACGAAGATCTATTTACGTTGTCTGTCTCAATTACATTATCCGTCTCACCGGGCTATAAACACTAACCAAAGAAAGTCTTTTGGTCTATGTTTTACAGTTTGGGTCGATTGCTAAAAGGTCTTAGCCAAAGCCCGTGTTGGTAGGCGTTTTAATAAAGCGTTCATGTGCTTGACAAGCACTTCTTTAGCACGGGCAAATATGACTGTAATATATCATTCACATTATAAGCCGTCATGTAAGTGGAATGTCCCTGAGTGTGTTGTAAGCAAACAAAATAACCCTAAATGAGATGGGACCACAGGCACAGTTGGCCCAGTCGTATGACGTGCCAGAATGTGTCTGAATGTTCAGATTTAGGTACTTAAGCATACCAGAAGCATATGGGGTCTCAGTTCACTATTTTTTCGTAGACATCTAGATCTAATACATTAAGGAAGGGTAAACGGAAAGACATATTCGCTGTTTGTATTAAATGACACGTTTAGCATAGCCATATAACATACTAGAGTACATGGTCATGCCTATAGGAACATGATGTCATAATTTGGGTGTGGTATAAAAAAGCAGCGTGCTTTAAGAAGATCACTTTCTCTGCACTGTCATTAAATGTGCAGAAGATTTGGTGAACTGCATATTCACAGAATGACACGTGTATGTTATTCATATAGCAGAGTGCATGAATATATATGTTACGGTGAATATGTATAATCAGAAAATATGCATTATCTATCAAAAGAAATTCAGGTAAAATGGATAATGTCTGATTCAAAGTCGTAGATTTAAAGTAAGCGTTGCCAGGCGAGCTGCGCCTTCAAAACTATGATTCTCGTGTCTGTTCATAAGTCTCTCGTGGGGTTCCAATGTCCTTGCCTGAGACAAACTAAAACATGGAAAACTATTATGCTATGGTTAATATAATATCGAACCCGAGAAACGTCTTTCATCGCTTCTCAAACACACTGATATCTCGAGCATGAAGCTAATATATGTGAAAGGCCATCGACCTATAGGGATCTGATATTGATCGTCCATCATTACTGATGTGAGATTCCCAGTCAGTGATGTAGAACTAAGGATAAATCTACCGAAAAGGGAATTCAGACTTAACCCATCTTCTTCAGCATGATAACCTAGACTGCCTACATTTGTAGAGGAAATGGCACGACTATAATCTATAGATACGCGTTACCCTTGTACATATGTAGACACTGTGTATGCATTTCAGATAAATTATCTTAATCCAACTGCAATGAACTAGCTTTCATTATCATTGTCCTTGGGCAAGGACTGTTGATCAATCTACAGGCGTCGAGAGGTATGCAATCTTATTTCTCTAGCAATGCACCTCAAATGAGCCCTTTTCCGCACAATAAATCAACGGGCACATGTACTATGGAGAATGTCCTATTTCTACCACCTTGTTACTGGCATGCCATGTACATTATTACCCTGTACCAAACCCGAGCCCATCCTAGCGTCATTACATAAAGATCACTTACGGTTTTCACGTTGAAATATTCATCACTTGTGATGATAAAATCAATTCAGTCAAGCAGCACATGCTTGACCGTGATTCTTTCATCACAAGGGATACAAAACGGAAGATCATCACCTTTTAACAGGCATACGTGAGTATATCATGTATGGAAAAGCGACATTGTCGCATAATGACCTCTTCAAATCTGGACTGACAACGCAAGTAAGTGTAACCGATGTAGGGTTTTTTGGCATGTAATTTATTGGTACCTGCCTGGATGTCCGACTTTCTCTGCATCAGATCACGAATGTAAGTTCTAAAGCTTGCTTTGTAATCAGAGTATGGGATAAAAAGTGTCACAGATTTGGTGAGTGCTACCTTAGCAGCAAAATCAGACATTGTGTTCCCAGAAATAGCAAGATCATGATATATTTCCATAATTGCTATTAAAAGTGGATGTTTACATGATAGTTTTACGTATTTTATAGCCTAAAGTCAAGAATGAGAGTCTCTTTGTGTGTGGGGTTGGATGCCGTCACCTTTTCGCAAACAACCGGATTCTCTAACTGATGGCGACTCATTTGCTCATGCTTCCGATAAAATCGGGATTAATACATAGAATTTGTTAATTTTTCAATCTTGCTAAAAAAAATGCAAATTCCCATAAGGCAGGCAAGGTCATTCTTTATAAAAGAATAATGAAAGTATGTTGATGACCTTTTTATGTTTGTAAATTTGATAGTAGTAATGTTTATATCACTGTAAATAAATATTAATTTTCTTGGAAACCCTGTACACAGTTTTTAAGTAACCATTTTCACGAAATGTCAGGTGGTGAATCATCTTAAGCAATGACGTTTTAATGTTGATATTAGAGTACAAGTTCAAGATCATTTGCCCACATAGGGCCTAACAAGTTGGCAACCAGGGGCAACTAGTGGCTAATCGTTGAGAATATATCTTTCATCACTCAACTGTCGGTGGTGCAGTCATGTGTTGCCGTTACGAATACAAACGAGCGTTAAAATGGCACGTGTCCAGCAGACAATAGCCTCGGCCTGCGTTTGCATGGCAGTTAGATGACGGTTATGTATAGACAGGCGACCCCACAATGTTAATGCTGGACCCAGTTTGGCCCCCAGAACACTTCTCTGACAATACACCATCAAAGATACGATATTCTCGACATCCCTCCTGGGATGGATTGAGGAAATAGTTTCCGACATTGACACTATAAAAATGCACCAATAATATTTATTCATTATGTAATAACTGATCTTGTGTCGCCGTAAGTTGTGTGAACAAAAGGGCATGAGCAGTAGCAATCAAGACATGTCAATTGCAGATCAATATCAACCCGTAAAACATCGATATAGAATTAAGAATATACACTGTAGGTGCGTTTACATTCCATTTAATCCACCGCTTTGATGGGTTCCAGCGGTCTGTTTAAAGAATTCTCAGATCAATACTGCAGGGAATAAGCAAGTCAGAATTGAGTGTTGCTCAAATTCAACGTGGACTGAAAGTCACTCCAAAGGAATCTACAGACGGGGGACGAGACAAACATAATATATTACCCCAAATCAGATGCATACTTTCTTTTCTGAGGTAAAATGGCGGGATGATGTTTTCTTCGGAGACGCAATTGAATTCTATTCAAGTATTCAAGTAACGAAGTACTAACCTAAGTCGGTGTCTGGTGAAAATGTTCATTGATGATGATGTGTGTCTTATGTTAATGCATGATGTGCCATAAATGGCATTCCGAAGTCTTTTGAAATTCCAAGAGGTTGAGGAGAAAACGAAGATTTGGTTTCCTGTGCATTGGACACTCAGCTGGAATTCGTGCTTTATTGTCTGTAAAGGATAAGTATTGATAAGATTGGACAAGATTACCCGTGTAGTATAATAATGCATTTTAGCCTTAATAATTGACCTGACGAAAACTTCAAAGCACATCAATTAAATGTCCCCTGGTTAGTCAGTGAGTTAGAATTTAGCGTCACATCTGCAATATTGCAGCAATACAATCAATAAATTGAAACCGTAAAAAGCTGTCCTCGAAGAACAGTAAAACTCTAGACTATCACAGATATGAACATAAAACTAGCATTGAAAGTCGAAACATTGTAAATAAAGAGGATAATACGATATAAAACAAAGGCTATAGATCACCAACAACTTAGGCTGATCACCATATTAGGAACCACTTAAACTACCTTTGCTACCTACATGGACCCTAGCTGGATTTACACCATCCCTTCAGCTACTGGCAATCATTATAAAAAAACACAAACCAAATATACCACGATTAGAAGTTTGGCAGAGCTAAATTTACATAGAATGTTTTGGGTCTTACATACAGTAGTTTTACAACACTTCAACCCCCTTTAAGGGTACAGCCACAAACAATCTCAGTTACTAATCTAAACTACCAATAAGAAAAATGATCTATTTACAAGCCGTTTAACAAAAAAATAATATTTTTGTTTAAAAATGCAACTAACTGAGAACTTACAATGTTAAAAAGATATTTCACAGTGCGTGACTTAAAATAGCTATCCCGTGTATTCAACGTGTTCATGTGTATATCTAATGTAACCAATACGACATCGTCGCATGAGGGCCTCTTCAAATCTGGACTGATACAGGGTTTTACTGCATGTAATTTATTGATACCTACTTTGGTGACTGACTTCTTTTGCATCACATCATGGACATAAGATCGAACTGTAGCTTTATAATCATGAGTATGGAATGAGAAGTGATGTCACAGATTTGGTGAGTACTGCCTTAGCAGCAAGAATGTCCCATGGACAATCCGAGGGTATGGTCAGGCAAACCAGTGTCACGTCTCTTTCTTGATAGTCACCGATTTTGCGTTCTATTAGAACGAAAAAGGGCTTACAATAGACTTAGCTCCATTTAGCTGTTTCCGTGAGTGATTGATTTAGTATTTAACGGAACACTGGTAGTATTTCGGCCATATCGTGACGAAAACTTTTAATACTGAAATGGAATATATGTATTTCTTAAAAACCTGTCGTCAATAGATACTAGAATATCACAGTTACAGTTTAGATCTAGTGTGGAAAGTTGAAACCAATATCACTATTGGGACAAGACAATATAAAATACGGGCTATATATCACCAACGACTGAAGGTAGATCACCTTACTAGGGACCATGGGGACTTACCGTACATTTGCCTCCTGCATGGACCCTAGATGAATTTACACCATCTCTTCAGCCGTTAGTAGTTTAGGAAATCTAGCCACACATTAAAGAGACACATATTCTACGATTAAAAATGTGGAAAGGTGTAATTTACAATGTTTGTGGATTTACGTAGCCTCTCAGGAGGACAATACTTTTACAGTACTTAACTCCCTTTGAGGGTACAGCCACTTACAAGCACAGTTACGAATTTATGCTTCCAAACATAAAATATTTATCTATTTACAGGTCATTTAACAAATCTAATTCTATCTAAGGCAATGATTGAATGAGAACTTATGTTATGAAAAAGATCCTTTGAGTGAGTGAGTTAAGATTTATCGTCACATCAGCAATATTCCAGTCATATCATGACGAGAGCGATTAATTACAAAACTACGTATTAATTAATGGCACGTTATAAAAATCTGTCAACGAAGGACAGTAAAATCAACTAGAATATCACAGAGAATGTAAAATTAGTAATCAGATCTAATACAGTTCAACTACAGAGGACAAGGCAATATAAAAGTAGGCTACAGATTGCCAACAACTGATGGTAGATCACCACACTAGGGACCACGGGGATTACATTATTACTTTTGCTACCTACATGGAATCTAGCTGGATTTACATGATCCCCTCAGTTCAAGATATGCTTGACTGTGATTCTTTCATCACAAGGGATGCAGAACGGAGGATCCTCATCGTTTAGTGTATGTTCGTGCATGTATCTTGTGTGGCCAATGCGACATCGTCGCATGATGACCTCTTCAAATCTGGACTGACAACCCAAGTAGGTATAACAAATATAGTTATTTTGGGGTTTTTCTTGCATGTAATATATTTATACCTACTTGAGAGTCCCACTTCTTTTGCATCAGATCACGGATATAAGATCTAATGACAGATTTATAATCGGTGTATGGTATAAGAAGTGGTGACACAGTTTTGTTGAGTGCCGCCTTGGCAGCAACATCGGCCATTGTTTTACCGGAGATTCCAACGTGACTGGGTAACCAACAAAAGACGATGTCGCATTGGCTTGTAGCAAGATCATTATGCTATTCAATAATTCTTATTAAAGTGGATGTTTGCAAGAAATATTCTTAACAGCCTGAAGGCCGGAAAGAGTGTCTGAATAGTTTATATAGTGTTTATGTTTAGAGTGTCTTTGAATACATTTAAGAGCTGTTAATATGGCGGTAGGTTCAGCTGTGAAAATAGAACTGCTATCTGGTAATCGGGGAGATATTGCTCTAGATCCAATGACAGTGGGACAAGCTACTACACCACCATCCTTGGGCCCATTTGTAAATAAGGATTTGTCTTTGCTATATTTACTTTTTAATTGATGACATTCATGTTTATATTGTAACATCCGGCGATGCCTTGTATACCTTTAGCTACGACAAGAGGATTCAAATTCAAAGGTGTCTTGTCAACAGTCTCAACGACAAGAAAACGTGACCAGTAATCATTGAGTTGGGCAATTGTGGTCAGTTTCAACAGGGTCAGTATCAAGTTGACGCTTGGTCTTTTTGGGGGTTTCGTAAGCCATGTTTTGGTAGATAGATTTCATCATCTGAGCTCCCCACCCACCACGGAGTAACACAAAGACAATGCTAAGCACCAGTGCGTCTCCGACTTGCAGCACCAAGGATGTTCAGATGATATACTCCAGCGGCAGAATTATAAATAACTAATCCACCAGACTGACCCACGAGCCATCGCCTTCTGGCATAAGACTCTAGGCAAAGTTCATATAATCATATTTTAAAATCAGAAAAGTTGCAGATCAACAGTAGTGTCAAGACCGAAATGCAAAGTTCCAAATCTTTTTTGTGCAATGACACATACACAGTCCATGCACAGGGTTTGGCATGACCAGCCGATTGGTTGAACCGGGCCCATTCAACCATTGGTCTAGGTGAAGTCAGGGTCAAAGTGGTGTGTTGGGCAATAGGAACACGGTTCCAGGCCCTCAACCACCAGGATCCCTTCCTCCACCGACACTGGGCCGCAACCCACGGCAAACGGGATGATGGACCAAATATGCCCCTGGATCCACACTGGGGGTTCGCGAGCACTTAGCGTTACTCAGCACCCACCACGAGGAGGCGGCTCACCACGGATGCCTTAGCTGTTGAACATGACAAGAGCGAGTGAGTGAGTTTCGTTTTACACCGCTTTAAGCAATATTACAGCAATATCACGGCGGGGAACACCAGATAATGGGCCTCACACGCCATGTTAAGGGTTTGTCAGCCTTTAAGAGTGACATGCTTGTTCGCTGTTAACAACTGACGGTGAATGTACAGTTGGCAGAAAAGCGATCCAACATGTTACAGTGTAGACATACAGTTTACGGGACGGTCTTACCTTCTGTGATTGTCCTTGTTTTCCAGACGATCTAGCTAGTTCGAGGAAATGTGGAGACGACTTTGGTTAAGGTTCCCGCCGATTAATTGGAGCTTGAATTGATGGTGAATCTGTGCAAATGGCAGATGGGAGATGTTTCAATTTACACCCACAGTTTACGGGTACTGTTATCTTTCCAGATTATCCATCTTCCCAAATGAGCTTAATAGTTCGGGGAAATGTGGAAACGACCTTGGTCAACGTCTTCCCTGACGATTACCAGTTATACCCAAACAGGCATCTCACGAAGAGCATACTGGGTAATTTAGGTGATCAAGTCGTACCCTTTGGGTTCGCCACTTTCAAAATTGCAAAAACGGTGTCTGCTAATGTAGCATTAGCATACCTGTAATTAATTTTTTGATTTACCAACCAAGCATCCGACCAAAGAATGAAATATCTAAATGAAAGGCAATATGACATTACCAGCTTGTGTGTAATAAAGATTCTCGCCAAATAGCGCACTAATGTTACTCTGAATATGTGACATCCTGCTCGTGCCTGTGGCATTTAGTGTTACTAATTACTTTAATGTTGAAGTAAATGTACATCAATTTTCAAGTGAGCGTACTTTAATCTTGGTATAATTTAATGTACAGTGGAAGCTGTCAAAACTGGCATCTGTCCAATCCGGCAGTTGCCAACAGTCATTTAATCTCAGTCCTATCCGTGGCTTGTACATATATCATCAGCTCCATAATCCGGCACATTGTCTAAACTGTATCATTTCTTCAGTCCCAGTGAGTGCCGGTTCAGGCAGCTTCCAGTGTATGTAGTACATACTCAGGAAATATACCTGAGGTAAGTAAATGTTAAATGTTTTACCATTAGGTGTTTTATCATTACACGATGCCATTTAGAAAGTGGTCAAATATAACAAATGTAACATATGTCAAATTTGAGATTGTGTGCTGGCGATTTGGTGCCTGACTCTGCGGATGCGGGTTCGAATCCCTGATGGGAGTCAACCAAAAAAGTTGTAGATTTTGTGCTTTAGTAATAAAGTGTAATCCCAATTTTGACATATGTTAATTAAATGTTTTACCATTCAAAGTAGTGTGTGTCTTTGTGCACAGGATGTACGGAAGGTTTGGAAATATGAAACCAACGAGTTGTCTCCAAATTTCGTGCCTTGTTATCATTTATTGTTTCCGAAATTAAATGGTTGCCTACTCTATTCGCAATCTGAACACCGCACTTTTTTCCAAAGGAACGAATTATGAAGGTGGGTTTGCAGACCCACCTAAAAGCCAACGGTAAAGGACCCACCTGTTAACACCCTAACCCGAGAGGATGCATCTACCAGATCTCTTGGAACTGTACACTGTACCTATACATGGGTGAAACGCTGAGACCAATCAACACCAGAATGAAGGAACACCAGACCTCCGTCAGCAAACTCGACCAGAAATCGGCCATCTCTGAACACATTCTCAAGAACCCTGGACATTCAAGTCCATGGGAGGACACTAGGATACCAACAACAACAACTGGCACCAAAGGAAATTACAAGAGGCCATCGAGATCCGGAGACAGAAACCACCAATCAACGGTGGCCAAGGAGTGTACGTCCCAAGTGCCTGGGACTTGTTGAAAAATTAATCTCGTCTATCTGTGTACATTCTATCTACGTAATTCATTAGTGCTAAAATAACAGTGTGCCAATATATAGCCAATCCACCCGTGTACATCCTCATCATCATCCCTAATCATGTACATCAACCATATCCTCATCCAATCATGTATATCACCACTGGCTTCCATCCTTAATCCACAATCATGTACATCGTCCTTAATGTGTTACGTAAACATAATCTTACCACTGGCTTCCATCATTGTTATCATAACTGTCGGTTTCCTATCAGTGCTTGTTTATACTGGCTTCCAGCTCATGTTAACTCATTCCATTTGTTACTTTGTTATTGTTTACCTGTACATATAAATATCTGTACCCCATTCTCATTCACCTGCTAAAGGAGTAAGCATTAACTCCGAAACGTTGTGTTCTCATAATAAAGAAGTTGATATCCATAAAAATCTTCATTCTTATGTATTTCACTTCTAAATGCCCTTCAAAGACTTGATTCTCATGCTAGTTTTAAGTTCATATCTGTGATTATCTTGCACTTTTACTGTCCTTCGTTTGCAGGATTTTACGTTCTCAATTTATTAATTTTAATATTGATATTAATTAAATTGCTCTCGTAATGATATGGCCGCAATATTGCTCATGTGACTCTAAATATTAACTCTCTCACTCACGCACTCACTCAGTAAAACAACGAAACCATCACAGTTCGAATTTAAAACTAGCATACGAAGGTAAAACTACGAGCATTATTTGGACAATACGTTATATAAAAACAGGCTGTAGATCGCCAACAACTGTACGCAGATCACTATACTAGACTGAGTGCGTGAGTCAAGATTTCACGTCACCTCGGCAAAATTGCAGCCATCGTGACGAGGACATAACTGAAACATGAAACTGAAGGCAAATGTGTGTATAATATAAAAGCCTGTCATCAAAGCCCGGTAAACAACTAGAATATCACAATTAGAATTTAAACTAACGTGCAAATCTAAAACTAATAGCACTAGTAGAAAATACTATAGCAACCGAAGGTAGATAGCCATACTAGAGTCCATGGGGACTTACAGTACTTTTGTTACCAACATGACAACCTAGTTGTCTTTACACAATCCCCTTAGTCGCCTACGATTACTAGTGTACTGAACTTTAGTCATAATAATATTAAAAACATTAAATATACTACGAATAAAGGTTTGGCAGAACTAAATTTACATGCAATGAATTCAGTTAGTAGTAGTAAAATGAGACTTAACACAATCGTAGAATTTACATCATCAGCTGCCAATAAACGTATCAGACACATTTCAGTAATGGAACAACCTGTATGAAATTGTGTTAGTGAAAATGAAATCACTAGTAGTTCCCAAACGTTTAACTATTGTCTTCCACAAGAAAATACATAAAGAAACAGTGCTGGTAGATTTTGCTGCAAACTGATTATTCGTAAGAAAAGTTTTCATTCACAGTAGGATTACAGGATTTCATGATCTGAATCCATCAGATTGCTTTGTGAATCATGTGCCCCGTGAAGGTCCGGGGTAGAATAGGCCTTCAGCAACCCATGCTTGCCATAAAAGGCGACTTAGATTGTCATAGGAGGCGACTAACGGGATCGGGTGGTCAGGCTCATTGACTTGGTTGACACATGTCATCGGTTCCCAATGGCGCAGATCGATGCTCATGTTGTTGATCACTGGATTGTCTGGTCTAGACTCGATTATTTACAGACCACCGCCATATAGCTGGAATATTGCTGGTTGCGGCGTAAAACTAAATTCACACACATTCACTCACTCACTCGCAGTCATGCCTTTGTGCGTCCTGATTGCAGTATTTCATAAGACGATAACATTACGACTGTAAAATGAGCATGTTTTTAGTAATCACTATGAAATAGTGATGACGCACAATATTTGCGGAGCATGAACGTATCCTTCCGTATACGACTGATCCTCGAAAGTGCTTAAATGTGATACCAAGGTAGTGAATATGCCCGACATGACGACAGGTCATGGGTTGGTCCTGCCAAACGACTATAAAATATGGCACTTACCCTGCGTACGCTCAGCATCAATGAATACAACAAGGATTGGTCGACTCAGAGTCAGTATAATTTGCCTGAGTGGGTCATTCATGATTAACTGCGGCATGATAGAACAGCTTTTGTTTGGGCTATTACAAGCAGCCACACAAACACATGCATGTATGTCATCATATCAAGAAAATATGCGTAAGTACAACGTCAAACCCCATTTCATGTTACTTCACTGATGTCACACGACTTCATAGTTACTAGCTCTATTTCGTCATTTCTATTGTTTTACTGTCCTTCGCTGACAGTTTTTTTATTAT
Source organism: Haliotis asinina (assembly GCF_037392515.1). NCBI lineage: Eukaryota > Metazoa > Mollusca > Gastropoda > Lepetellida > Haliotidae > Haliotis > Haliotis asinina. The sequence goes on from NC_090284.1 coordinate 16,289,033, forward strand.
TTACCTATAATTATTATACATATATAACCTGATGCACTTGCGAATACACACTCACTCCAACATGTATTCCTTGCGACAGAACACTAAATAATGTCCTTGACTTGCAGTCGGTATATTTTTCGTTTATACCGCTGTGGCAAACTTCATAAAACGGTAGCAGGAAAACGTTGTTGCGAAAGGAACCACGTTTCTAATTTCAGAAGATCAATACTTTTGCAATATTGAGCTCTTCGGGCGATTTTCTCTGTACTTCTCTCCAGCCCGACGCAATTTAACCGTGAGCAATCTTGAAGTCTGGGTGAGTAATTCGGTTCACCTGAATTACTCCTTATAAAATGCAAACGTAAAGAAGAAAAAGAAAACTCTCTGTGAAATTAGGCAGGCACTTAGGAGCTGCAATTGCAAGTAAAGTGCGCTTACTACAAGTCCCGTAATTTCACAGAAAAGCAATCCACCATATTTAATGAACTAAGTTTTCAGTCTCTGATAATTGTAATATGAAAACTAAGTTGAAGCTAAAAACCACGGAAACATGCTTAATGAGACATGTTTCTTAAAAGGAAAAAGTATGTAAACAGTATTGAGTGATGCTTTGCATTTACATCGCTTTAGAAATATTCGGCGCAGACATCATAAATCTGCTTCGCACATCAGATCGATTTTGGGAATCTGCCTTCAAAGTCGCATTTAACATTCAAACCAGCTACCCTAAAACAAATCCGAACAAAAACCCATACCTAAACTGTGCTACAAGAACGATAGATAGTAGTATATATACTATACCACTTAGATAGATATGTTCATCTTAAAGCCAGGTCTGCTAAAATGCTCAATAGCAACGATCCTCCAAGTCACATTATCATAAGAGGCGCCCAATAGTCCAATCCTGGGTTGTGAAGATAACATTCTAGGTTTGTCAACACCATGCCCGTTTCATAAAAGCAATGAACTCGGACAAAACAAAAACACAACCACGTTCCACATTTTTTGTTCTCATTCAGAGCAATCTCATGAACATCGGGGAAAATATTTCACAAGATAAACTGATGATCACACCACTTAGCCATAAGTATATTTGATCTAAGTGAACTATATTCATATAATGTCTTTTAAAGGCATTATTACTTAGCACAATATTTCCATACGTGTGATATATTGGTGCTTTGCTGCCCTCAGATGACTCCATCCCGAAATATATAACAAACAAACAAAATATTTCCCCCTTGCTTAATTTACTCTTTGACCTCAATTAGACCCTAACTGAAACTGATTCCACGCATAAAAATAAACACTGAGACAAAAGTAATTGATAGTTCCTTACATTTGGTCCCGGATACTATTTCACAGGGGACATAATAAGAGATCAAAAGGACTCATCTCACCCAAGTGACTTCATCTACTGAAACAACAGGAGTTGTCAATGGGAAGAGTCCTTTTAAGATGGCAGTGGAAATTTCAGGAGGCTTCTTTTTGAATGTGAACATTCCATGTTTCTGGAGCACATTTCTGGAGTCCCCCGTTGTAATATTGGTGCGATACTGCTAAAACTAGACTCCCTCACTCACTGTACCTCATTGTATCTTACTGTAGAAATCCGCGTATCAAACTGTATCACCGTCGTGGATCCAATCTTCTATGCAGCCTTGAGTAACCAAACTTGTGGGTCAAAGGTCAGCTTTGCCAGACGAACTATCAGGATATGATTGTTTGGACTTTATATGTATCAAACACGAAAACCATTCTCCTGGGGTTACAGTGTCCTTATCTCCTGAAGAACCAGACGTGTTTATACGATGATAACATAAACCTCATTCCCAACGTATTTAATGTCACGACTAAAACCCGAGAAACGCATAGCACCGTTTCTCAAACCTACGGATGTCTCAAACTTGACGCTAATATGTGTGAAAGACCAACAATCCAACGACCTGTGGGAATCTGATGCTGATGGTACGTTAGTACTGATGTGAGATTGTAGAACTGTGGACGAATCTTTCGTAAAGGGAATTCTGACTAAATACATCTTCTTGAGCATGATACATTTGTTGAGGAAATGACACGGCGTTCATCTATAGATACGTGTTACCCTTGTGAGACAAAATAGAAACCGTGTATACATTTCAAGTGAACTTTCTTAATCCTACTGCAAGGAAAAAGCTTTCTACCTAACGTTGTCCTTGAAATGGAAATGCAGAACAACCAGAGACATACAGTCTTTTTGCTCAATGAATACACCACAAACGAACCCTCTAGCCATAGAGAAGCCAACGTGAACATCTAACGTGGAGAGGGTCTTACTGCTATCATCTTGTTAATGGTAGGCCAAGTTCATTATTACTCTGTACAAAGACACTTTACCAGCGTCAGCTGGCGTCCGCCTGATGATGACGAGTATGAGATTTCCAGCAGAACAGTCCTCATTTCCTTCATCTGATGCGGTGTGAATTAGATAGCCTTCAATGATGACAAGTTGTTTCTCCAGGATCTGGTAATTCAGTTCCCTATATATACTACGACTTATTCGGGATGCCTTTGTGTCATCAGAGGGGCTTCCATTGCCATACAATATATCTTTCTAATGTAGTTTTGATTTAATTGTTTAAATTACATTAAAGGAAACAAAACATTAAGATGATGACAGTGAGTATCTTTATATTACAGTTTTCAAATATTCTTGAAAAACAGGTAACTATTCTCACAAAATGTCAAGCTTTATTTTAACTCCGGCAGTCATAGTATTATGATGATATTACAGCATAAGTACACGATCTTTTGTAATAAAGACGCCTAACTAGTTGTCTACAGGGAAATCAGTTCCATATATTTTCCCACTCAGCTGTCGGCAGTGCATTTATGTGTTGTCGTCACGAATACAAACGGGCGTTCAAGTGATACGTGTACAGCTAACGATAATTTCGCCCGCCGTTTGCATGGCTTTCATTTGGCAGTTATGTGTAAACATACAACTCCACAATGTTTGCACACATTTCATTTGGGACCTGAAAATGCTTTCCTGACAATACACCATGTGTAGATGTGATGTTCTCAACATTCCTCCGATTAAGGAAATGGATTCAGAAACTGACACTTTAAAAATCCCAAAATACTTATTCATTTTGTAATTATTGATCTTGTCTCTTGATGAGTGAGTGAGTTAACATTTAACGTCACATCGGCAATATTTCAGCCATATCGTGACGGGAACATAACATTGAAATGGAGTATATGAGTATTATAAAAACATATAAGAAAAGAATGTAAAACTAGTAACTATACCTAAAACAGTTGATCTATACAGGAGTCTCGCGATGATTTGTGTGAACAAAAGGTCATGGACAGTAGCATTCCAGGCACGTCAGCTGCAGATCAGCATCGCCGCGTTAAAGATCAATCTAGATTTAAGTTCCTTTCGTGTGTCAGAAGGATATATACTGTAGGTACGTTTACATTCCGCTTAACCTATTGCTTCAATAATACAGGGTATAGCCAAGTCAGAATAGAGTGTTGCTCAAATTCGGCGTCGACTGAAAATCAGCAGCGAACGAAACCACAGACGGAAGATGAGATGGACGTTATGTCCCACCCAAATGGGATGCATGCTTTATTTCCTGAGATGAAGTGGTGGTGGGGTGTTTTGACTGGAACCCATTTGAACTTATTCAATGAACCCTACCATAAAACAGTGCTAGCCTAGGTCGATGTTTGCTGCTGATGGTCAATGATGATGATGATGGGTGTTCCATGTTAACGGATGCTCTGGTATAAACTGGCATTCCAATGCCTTGAGTAAAACACGAAGATTTGACTCAGATAGAATTCGTGCTGTTTTGTTTTGTCTGTGTAGGTAAGTATTGATACGACTAGACAAGAAACACACCAGTGACTCTACTGGAAACGTTCTTAACGGGACCATCAACATTTGCCACGACGTTTTATGTGTAAATAATACAACCTGCTGAATGGCTTCACCTAAATCGTCATTGCTTTTCCTGTCAACAAGGGTCCGTAATCCATCCGAATGCATTCTTCATATGCTCTGACGCTTTCCATGAAGCATTATCCATGACCAGAAGCGCGGAAGATTGGAGACGAGAAGATTGCCCGTAGAGTTTAACACTGCATTTTGGCATCAATAATTGGACTGACAAAAACTTCAAAGCACGAGGCCATAAAAGGAGGGGACATCGACTGAATGTCCATCGGACAACTGAAGATATGGTCAGGTCAGCAGATCAGCATATCTTACATGATAGTCAACGATTTTGTGCTCTATTAGAACTACCATGGCTTCCAATAAACGTAGCTCGATTTAGCTGTTTAACATGACAAGAGTGTTTTCAGCGCAGTTTAGGAGTTTGCCAGTCTTAAAAGAGACACGCTGGTTCATTGGTTCGTGGTGATTAATTGAAGTTTGAATTGATGGGGATTCTGTGAAATTGGCAGAAGGGCGATCCCAGATGTTTCAGTTTAGACTAACAATTTATGGTCAGTGTTATCTTCCGTGATTGTCTTTGCTTCCCAAGTAAGCCAGCTAGTTCGAGGGGGTGTGGAGACGTCCTTGATAAAGGTCTTTCCTGACAATTACCAATTATACCCAAACAGGCATGTCCCGAAGAGCACAGTGGATAATTTAGGTGATCAAGTTGTTCCCTTGGGGTTGGTCACTTTCAAAATTGCCATTTTTCCTGCTTCCCGAATAACAGTGTAGCATTAGCATGGCAAATAAGCATAACTGTAATAAAATTGCCGACCAAGCATTCGTGTGCACCATTGAATGAACTATCTAAATGAAGAGTAATATGACTTTACCAGCGCGTGCTTAATAAAGACTTTCTTCGAGTAGCGGTCCCATGTAACTGCCAATATGTGATATTCTGTGTGTGTCTGTGACATTTCACCACAGGTTCTATAAAATGTTGATGCTAAATGTTTTAGCACTGCATGTTGATGGCGTTATTGAACGTTTCATGCACGGAAATTTTGGAAGTATGAAACCAACGACATTGTAAACCAAAAGTCACTGTGTTCTGTAATCTGATTGGTTGAAATACATGATCAAATGGTATTAGATTCCCGGAATCTGCAAGACTATTTACTGCGTACTGACACGTAGAAACCTCGCAAACAATTGTTTTGTTGCGTTATCAACAGTGGTGACGTCATTCAAATCATATTGTGACGTAAAGTTAGAATGACGTCACAAATGAGCAACTCCAGATGCTACCATGGGAACCAGCTGAAACGGCCAGCTGATGACACTTCACTGCTGTACTTGTTCTCGATGTAAACGAGTGCAGACAGTAAAACCCTTTGGTTTACTTTTGTGTTTACAATGTCGATAAACCTCATGTGTTTATCTCCTAATTCGCAAGGGTTTCTGAACTCCAGTTTTCCAAATATCGGGCATTGTTTATGTAACTAAGTGTTTGCAATCTGAATGTGACTGTAAATGAATTAGAACACTTAAGTTGGGCGGGCTGGCTGCGGTGACTGGCGGGCTATAGCTTGTATTTTATTCGTATCACATGCAATATTGATCTTTGTGTTCTAAGTCTTTTATCAGTTGAATTGGTTAGCTTCCGATTCAAATTGTGGTAAGTTTCTAATGTCTTACTGTCTTTGGGACAGACATTATTGTTAGTTAAACCAAATGTTTCTCTTCACTATATGGCTGAAAAGGTGCCGATGTGACGTCACGTTTTAACTCACTCACTCAAGTTAAGCTACCATGTGTCAAAATGAACGTTCTCTTGGTTTCAATCAGCCTATATTCTGAAATTCTGAATAACCCTATTAAGAACTAATCAAGCTTGTCATGGTTAATGATACAGAAGTCAGCTGTGATTATGCAACGCTGGTAGTAGTAAAACAATTCATGTGATAATGCAGCCTACCTAGACTGCCCTTGACATATCTCGCTTCACATGTAGTTTAACGTGCTGAAATCTTAAAGTGTCGTCGTGACCTTGAACATTATGTGAAGGTCACTAAAATCAACTTGGCCCTGCGTCTTTTCTCGATAAATGTTGGAGTTGAATAGGGAGAAAATCCACTCAAGGGTTTATGAGATATCTTACTGACGATGGTAAAAGGTTAAAGCCCCCTTGTGACCTTGAAATGATAGTCAAGGTCACCAAGCCTGGCTGGGACGTTTCTTGTGAACCCAGGTACAGCATCTCAAAACAATTCAGTCAATGGTTCTTAAAATATTGCAATTCGTACATACTAACATGTAGAAGTAGGCATCGGGACTTGTGTCGCTGTAACTGTTTTCGAGGAGTCGTGGAGTATAACATTTGGAATAATGAACCGATTGTGACCATTTATAGCTCAATTTTTAGGGACATTATGTGATCCGTTGGCTCTGGTGGGACCTTACACATATTTAACGTGGTGAAATCCAACATTGATTGAGGAGGGGCGGTGTCGTCGTTACATCCCTTTCCTTTTACATAGATATAGGGTAGGGTCTATACACCTATATGTCATTCTAACACCGTTTCTATGCGATACAGGCCTGTGGAAAGACCTACGAGAAGACGTGGACGGATACTGTATCCACCGCTTCGCGTAAAACAAGTCTTTACATTACCAGCTACCTATTCCACGTATCAACTAGACACATTTTGGAACCTATATGGATGTTGGTAGTAAGCGCAAAATAAACCATTACAAGATCCTTATTTTTCCTTTTTTGGTGTCTCACACAAAGAATAAATAAATAAAGAAAGAAACAATCCTGTACTGTTATCAAACTAATTCTTATTCAGAAACGTTTGCAGGATTACATGTTTCCAATCTATCAGTCTGCGTCCCGCCCCTTCCACTAATCTTTTTAATGCATATTCACTCCACTAGTCGCTTCCGGGTTCCACACTGGTAACAACAAAATGAAGAACATCGCCTTCAACTGATTACACATTTCAAATGACAACATTAATGTTCCGACTGTAACTTGAGCATGTTCTTTTTTTATTAATCACTATAAAAAATTGATGATATGCGGTGTCATCGTAATGTTTACCATAATGCTTTTTTAAACTTTTGCCGATATCTTGGCATATTGTGATCTTGAATAAACAACTGTTGGACGCTTTTTGAAGTTTTAAAGAATGGATGCACGATTGGCTCTCGAAACGCGGACATCAAAGGATTGGATATGTCCTGAAATAAAGACGTTATTCAGTAAATGTAATATCATACATTTACAATTTGACTGAATTTCTGTCGATTTCGCTACGATCTGCAAAAGACCATTTACATATGTCCCACGATATCATAGGCACTTCCTGTAATTCGTGTTAGTTCCTTAGCTTCCTGTCCTAACAGATCATACCCCTCATATGCCCTCGAAAAGAGTGTATAGTGCATTATCCATTGCAGCTGTTAAAATTACGCAACAACTGCAACCATAGTAACCGTACGTCTCCTGACCTTTATCTTCCACCGCCACCATATAGCTGGAATATTGCTGAGTGCGGCGTAAAACTAAACTCACTCACTCATTTATCATCAGTGTAGACATTGTACACCCTGCTCATCCACAGTTCCAACTGCAGACAGCTCTCGTCTCTCGTTTTCGTTTCGACTCGCAATAAGCAATGTCCTTGACTTGCATTGGTTTCTTTTTTCTTTTTCTTTTTTTTTTTGTGTCGTTGCACAGTGATGACAAACTTCATGAAATAGTAGCAGTGAAGAAAGTTTCAGAAAAAAATCGGTATATTCTAATTTCGGCAGATCAATAATTTTGCAACCTTGAGCCTTCAGGCAGTTATCTCTGGTACTTCTCTCCAGCCCAACGCAATTTAGCCGTGAACAATCTTGAAGTCTGGATGAGTAATTATGTTCACCTGAATTACTACTCTTGTATTAGTGCAAATGGAAAGAAGTGAAAAAATACTATCGCTGAAAATAGGCAGTAGCTGAAATTGCGAGTAAAGTGTGCTTGCTGCAAGCCCTCTGATTTCACAGAACATCAAAACCATCAAATTTAATGAACACGTTTTTCCTTCCCTGAAAATTGTCACATGAAAATTAATTTGAAGCTAAAACCACGAAAACTGGTTTAATGAATAACGTCTTCGTAAAAGAGAAAGGAACGTAAACAATGGAGAATGTCTTTTTTTTTCCTTTTGAGTTCACTTCAGAAATATTCTGCTTGAGTATACAAGCATAAATCGGCTTTGAACCCATTTTACACAGTTGCCTTCACTCAGTGTCGTATGTAATAGGCAAAACCTGCCTTAAATTCAATTCAGAACACAGACAGATATCTAAACTGCGCCTCTACAAGGAGCATATGCATACATAGTATACCCAAAATAAATTAAGTTTAACTTTCCATGTCAAGAATCACCTCCATTCTTTATCTTGAACCAAGCCCTAATACCTTCGAAAAGGCCTTCCCCATGTGACATATGGATGGTCCTGTAATCCAAACGCACTTTACATCTGAGCTGTCCTGTGTGTCCTTCACGCTGAGGTTGTTACGGGCCGCGGGAAAAAGGGTACAAAACTCATATGTGAATTTGAGCTTATGATCCTCCATTGATAGCTTGACCAAAGATCACTGCCGCATCAGCATATCTCAGAATAGCAGTACAGACGTTACTAATTACAACGGAAATTTAAAGAGACTTCAATTAGATTCTGGACTAGGTACGCGTGCAAGTGCAAACAGTGTGTATATAAACAAAGTAATGATCACAACATACACTCAGCAGAGAAAACATGTCTTGTACTTATTAATAGTCGTCTCTTAGACCCAACTCATTTTTTCCTTTACGATGAAACCGTCTAAACATAGCACAAAAATAAAAGGATAAAATGCAACTGGTTTATCTGGGGAATATTCCTGAAACGGCATGAAACTAAACGTACTCGTACCAGTGGGCGTCCTGTTGTTGTTACTGTATTAACTGACCCGTGAAGGTCCCGGGGTAGAATAGGCCTTCAGCAACCCATGCTTGCCACAAAAGGCGACTAACGGTATTGAGTGGTCAGGCTCGCTGACTTGGTTGACACACGTCATCGGTTCCCACTGGCGCAAAACTAAACTCACTCGCTCACTATTGTATTAACTACCACAATTCCTATTTCTTCTGCTATTTATCAATGGCCTGTCACCCTTTGGGGCTTGACCAATCAAGATATGGACCAATCGATTTGTAAGAGGATAACACATATGGTGAAATCAAATTATGGAAAAAGACGATGTCATCGTCACGTTGAAGCAAGTGTAACACTTGCTGCTACCATAACCAAATTCTAAAGTGCATATCACAGAATGTTAGTGCTTTCACTTTGTTGTCACAGAATGTTAGTGCTTTCGTAATGGTAGTCATCAACCTTCATTCATGTTTCCAACATCACCACATAAATTTAGACACGGAAAATCGTTTACCTTTGCCGTAAACAGAAGCAACGCATAAATGTCACCACACGGACATTGATAAACGTTTTTAGCACGCGGGTATATTAACGTCACATCGATCAAAGAAATCATTTTGGGAGACATCACCACTATTGTCATAATCGTTAGGTACCGAACAGAGGTTTGTTGATACACGACGGATAATCTTCCAGCTGTATTTGACAGACGACAGGAAGATACTATAAGCAACGTTCCACGATCGCTGGGTGGCTGTGGCACGCACTCAGCCAAACTCCTGAGGCTTACCACCTGATCTCGAAGGCAAAGACACGGTTGTTGGGAACTCTATTGAAGAGCATGTGCCGTATACCCATAGCATTCATCATACTACCAGAGGAATTACTTTCATCTGATAATCTCATTGTGTTTCCTCAATGATCCCAAGAGGGCAAGGCAAGAGCAGTTCAAAGGGGCAATCTTACTCCCCAAGTGGCAAGCATGGCAAACTTCCAAGTATTATGATTATGTAAACTGTGGATAGTGGTTCTTAAAGGGTCAAAGACAACAGATATCTCGCCTATTAAGGATCACTATGCATGGTCTAACCTGGAATTTCTCCGTCGTTTACCTTCTAACAGACAAAGGAATGTTCACGTACATGTTCTTGTATGATAAGCGTTACATTAGCATAATCATCAGTATATTAGAACTGTGAGGAAGCGAAAAATGGGCCTCAGTCACAATTTTTATTCCAAATATTTCTACTTCTTCGCTGCAATCCATTTGACTCTGAGGAATCCCATCGTCTCAAAAGTAAATTTATGATAGGAGATGTGATGGAGCGCATTTCTGGCTGAAATAGAGACATTGTGTAAGTTATTTCATTATCCCATTCCTTGTTACACTAACGTCACGTTGAACTGCTTGTTTGATTACACACAAGAGCAGTGTACCCAGTCTGCCAACATCAACCATGAAAATCGTGAATGGTGTGTGTACATGACAGCATGGAGTGGAGATTGTGCATATATGACAATGTCGGTCCGATTCATCACGCGAGACAGATAATCCCTAACTGTAATCTCAGATCACCCAGGTTGGTAAGAGTTGCGTGTAAGAATACACGCGAGAGAGAACCATCTTCCAACATCAACCATGAAAATCGTGAATGGTGTGTGTACATGACAGCATGGAGTGGAGATTGTGCATATATGACAATGTCGGTCCGATTCATCACGCGAGACAGATAATCCCTAACTGTAATCTCAGATCACCCAGGTTGGTTAGAGTTGCATGTAAGAATACACGCGAGAGAGAACCATCTTCCAGCATCAGTCATGAAAATCGTGAATAGTGTGTGTACATGACAGCATGGAGTGGAGATTGTGCATATATGACAATGTCGGTCCGATTCATCACGCGAGACAGATAATCCCTAACTGTAATCTCACATCACCCAGGTTGGTAAGAGTTGCGTGTAAGAATACACGCGAGAGAGAACCATCTTCCAACATCAACCATGAAAATCGTGAATGGTGTGTGTACATGACAGCATGGAGTGGAGATTGTGCATATATGACAATGTCGGTCCGATTCATCACTACAGACAGATAATCCCTAACTGTAATCTCAGATCACCCAGGTTGGTAAGAGTTGTGTTTAAGAATACACGCGAAAGAGAACCACTTTACAGCATCAGTCATGAAAACCGTGAATAGTGTGCGCACATGGTTGCATGGAGTGGAGAGAGTGCATACATAATGTCAGCCCGATTCGTCACTACAGACAGATAAACAGTGGCTAATATCTGGGACCGCAAAGACTGAAAGAGTTACATGTTTTCCTCTCGTGTTGTTGCCATCACGCAATTGACAGTCCCTGGCTTTCTGCAGTTAGCTTTTACACTTGGCGTCCACTTCGGGCTTTACATCACCATGTAGGCCTTCAAAGTGTTTTCTAACAATGAAAATGCAGACTAACGACTGTAACGATCTATTTAAATCGTCTGTCTGTATTGCACTAAGCGTTACAGGATCTATACACTTCAGCCAGAAAACGTCATTTGATCAATATTTTACAGTTTGGGCTGTTAGCTGAAAACCCATACATTGTTCATGTAGGTGAACGTCTTAATAGAACGCTCACGTGCTTGACAAGCATTTCTTTAGCATGAACAAATGTGGCTGTAATATATCAAGTTCAGAATCAGCAGTCATGCCACTGGGATATCTTTAAGCAAACCCAAACCTTAATGAAACAGGACCAGACGCAACGTTGGCTCACTCCTTAATGGAGATGGTTCCTTAAGTATGTCAGAAACCAAAGACCATTAGCTGAAGGCACAGTTCACTAATTATCAAGAAGACATCTGTATCTAATATATTAGGGTAGTATTGATTGAATAGCGTATTCATTGTGGGTAATGAATGATATGTTTATTTTAGTCATAGAACATACTATAGTGTATAGTAATACATCTGGGAATAAGATATACTGTTTTGGGAACGGCACAGTTTTTAGAAAAGCAGAAGATCAGTTCCTGTGCCCTGTCATGAAATATGCAGACGGTATGCCCTGCTTCGTGACTGAAGAACCCATCCCTTTGTCTACGATTTTATTACCCCTTTTAATAGCACTTACTAAATATTTATGCCAGTTGTTTGACATGACCTGGTTGCATTTCGAAACAACTTAATGGATGCAACTGTACTGCAAAAATGTCGATGACTTCATTTGTTCAACGACCGTGGGAAAAGTGTGAATGCGGCTATATTCACATCATGTAATGTGTGGAAAGCATTGCGTCCTCTCAAATATTGGTCAGTCAGACTCTTCAAGACAATGTTTGCAGTTTATGTAACGACGGCAATACAACCACTTTGGTTACCGTTCATAAGTCTCACCTTGGGTATCAGTATCCTTGCCTACACTACAATCCAACATGGAACACTATGGTCTATAATACATTAAATAAACCCCATGCCCTAACGTGTTTAACATCGCGACTAAACCCATGAAACGCCTGGAATTGTTACTCAAACACACAGATGTCTCGACTCTGAAGCTAATACAAATATGTTCGTGAGACCATCGACCTGTAGGGATTTGATACTGATGGTACATCAATACTGACGTGAGATTGTAAGTCAGTGAAGTAGAACTATACGTTTCAGATTTGATCTATCTTCATGAGTATAATAACCTATATACTGTCTACATTTGTAGAGGAAATGACACGGCGTTAGTCTATAGATGCGCGTTACCCTTGTAAAAATGTAGACGATGCATATACATTTCAGGTACATTTTCCTAATTTAAATGCAAGGAACTAACTTTTCACATATTGTTGTCCTTGGTCAGGAAATGTTTATCAGTCGGCGGGCGTCTGGGGGTGTACAAACTTATTTTGTAATCAATGCATCACGAACGACACTTGTGTGTGTTGTATGGACATGATCCTATTTCTACCACCTTGTTATTGGCATGCCATGTACATTATTACACTGTACCACACCCACGTACATCCCTGCGTCAGCTGGCGTCCGCCGGACGGTGATGTGTATGAAGGTTACAGCAGCACAGTCGTCATTTCCTTCATCTGATGCAGTGTGAATTAAACTGCCGTCAATGATGACAGGTTATATCTCCATGATCCGTATCCGGTAATTCATTTTCCTATTCTATGACTTCCTCGGCCTACATTTGCATCATCAATGGGATTTCCATCAAATATATATTTTTAATGTACACTGCTGGCTAACCTGTCAACTACTGCACATAGTACATCAGGTGTGGGTTTCATAAGCGAATTAACTTTCAAGGAAAACAGAGTATTACGATGGAGTCTTCAGCCTTCCGAGAGTCGCCTTACACTTTCTCCTCGAGCAGTGTTTCAGTAGTTTGAGCCGCCTTTATATGCTTTTGACAATATGTGAGGTACAATATCGATCATGCTCCTTTGACGAATATGTCATATGAGGTTAAACGACGGGAACATGTTTCTTATATTAAAGGTAAGCGTTAAGATGAAAGCATGTCTCCAGCCATTGGAGAGTCCCTCACCAATCTTGTCAAACGGCATGCCAGTAGTTCAAGCCGCCTTCATAATATCGCAATGAGGTACAATCGGCAGACAGGAGCAGGTCTTACACACTGAACGCACTTGAGACAAAAATAATACGATCATACGATTTGAAGTGCTTACTAACGGGCACCATGCCTTGACATGTGCTTCGGATGCACTGTCGATATTAATAAACGATATTGGTTATTTGTGTTATTTTTATAATCATGTATGAAATGTTTATAAGCAAATAGTTAGATTCTGTAGAACAACAAATTCATTAAAACGATAATAGCTTCAGCTAGCAGAAAAGTTGTGTTCCTTCCCAAATTTATATGGTAGAAATTGAAAAAAAAACAACAAAGAAAACCTCTCAAGTATTGTAGCCATGTTGGTGGGGTTTGTTTTGTTTGTTTGTTTTGGGTTTTTGTTGTTGCTGTCGTTTGATGTTACGTATCTTTATATCGCTTTATATCCTTGAAAACCAGTACACAATCCTTTGGTAACCACTGTCACAAAACCGTAGGATTTAATTCGAGGTTTTATCACTCAGTTGTCGGCGGTGCACTCATGTGTTGCCGTTACGAATACAAACGAGCGTTTAAATGACACATGTTCAGCCAACAATAACCTAGCCGTCGCAGTTAGCTGACAGTTATTTGTAGACCTACGACCTCACAATGTTTGTGCTAGAGTAATTTTCGTGCCCGTAATTCTTCCCAAACAAAGCACCACACGGAGATGTGATGTTCTCGACATCCCTCTGGCATGGATTGAGGAAATACATTCCGATATTGACATTGTAAATATCCTCCAATATTTTTTCATTATATAATAATTGATCTTGTGTCTTGTTTGTGAACAAAAGGTCATGGACAGTAGCATTCAAAACCCATAAAACATCGATCTGGAATTAAGTTCCTTTTGTGAATCAGAAGAATATACATTGTAGGTGCGTTTACATTCCATTTAATCTATTGCTTTGATGGGTTCCAGTGGTCTGTTTACAAAATCCCCAGATCCATAAAGCAGTATTGGTCAAATTCAATGGAAGTTGGACCAAAAATCAGCCCGAAGGAAACAACACGTGGGAGTCGAGACAAAAACATACCCCCAATCAGACGCATATGTTACTTCCTGAGATAAAATGGCGAGAGGAATGTTTTCACTAGAAACGCAACTGAACCTTATTCAATTCAAGAAATTATAAAATGCTAACCTAGGTCGGTGTACGGTGATAATTTGCATTGACGAAGATGTGTTTATATGTTAACGGATGCTATGCTATAATCTGGCATTGCAAAGTCTTTGAGAATTCCAAGGCATTGAGTAGATTGTAGATTTGCCGTTTTGAAACCTCACGGGATATATCCTACCCTCTTGTGCATTGGACAATCAGTTAGAATTCGTGCTGTATTGTCTGTAAAGGATCAGTATTTATAAGATTCGACAAGAAACGCACCTGTGAACCTACTTGAAGCTATCTTTATGTGCCCACCTACACAAGCCAGGGCGTTTTGTGTGTGAATAACACAGCGTGTTGATTGGGTTCAGCTGAATCGCCATAGTATTTTCACGATCATTTGCATCAAAGACGCCTAACAAGTTGTCTACGGGGAAATCAGTTGCTAATTATTGATAAACATATCTTTTATCACTCAGTGATTGGTAGTGCAGTCATGTGTTGTCGTTACGAACACAAACAAGTGTTCAAGTGATCTTTGTCCAAGTAACAAAAACCTCGACCGCCGTTTGCACGGCAGTTAGTTGGCAGATATCTGTAAACATACGACCCCACAATGTCTACACGAGCCATTTTGACCATGACAATACACTATGAGGAGATGTGTTCTCGTCATCCCTCCCGAGTTCAATTAAGGAAATAGATTCCGAAATTGACACTTTAAAAATCGTTACATATTTTTTCATTATGTAATAATTGATCTTGTCTGGCGATGACTTGTGTGAACAAAAAGGTCATGGACAGTAGCATTCCAGACATGTCAGCTGCAGATCAGCATCACCACGTTAAACATCAATCTAGATTTAAGTTCCTTTCATGTATCAGAAGAATATACGTTGTAGGTGCGTTTACATTCCACTTAACCCACTTTGATTGGTTCCAGAGGTCTGTTTACAGAATCCCCATATCAATAATGCAGGGTATAGCCAAGTCAGAATTGAGAGTTGCTCAAATTCAGCGTCGACTGAAAATCAGCCCCGAAGGAAAACACAGACGGGAGACGAGCCAGACATAATGCCTCACCCAAAATTAGATGCATGCTTTATTTCCTGAGATGAAATGGCGGTGGGGTGTTTTGACTGGAAACCCATCTGAACTAATTCAGTTAATCATATTATAATGTGCTAAACTAGGTCAATTTTTGCTGATAATGTTCAATGATGATGATGGGTGTCCTATGCTAACGGATGCTGTGGTGTAAGCTGGCACTCCAAAGTCTTGAGTAAAAAAAACGAAGATTTGACTTTTAAAATTTCATGGGAAATCACCTAGTCTTATGTGCATTAGACGCTCAGATGGAATTCATGCTGCATTGTCTATATAGGGTAAGTATTGATACAAATGGGCAAGAAACGCACCCGTGAATCCTATTTGAAGCTTTCTTAATGGGACTATCTACGTTAGCCACGACGTTTTATGTGTGAATAATGCAACGTGTTGACTGGCTTCACTTGAATCATCATTGTACTTTCCTATCAACATGGGTCCGTAATCCGTCCGAATGCAGTCTTCATAAGCTCTGGCACCTTTCATGAAGCATTATACCTGACCAGAAGCGTGGAAAATTGGAAACGAGAAGATTGCTCGTACAGTTTAATGCTGCATTTAGCCTCAATAATTGGACTGACAAAAACTTCAATGCACGTGGCCATAAAAGGAGGGGGCATCGATGGAATGTCCTTTGGAAAACTGAAGGGTGTAGGCAGGCCAGAGAATGTCACGTCGTGCACGTGATAATCAGCAATTTTGCGCTCCATTAGAACTACAACGGTGTCCAACAGACTTAGCTTGATATAGCTGTTTAACATGACACGAGCGTGGTTAGCTTAACTTTGAGGGTTTGACGGCGGATTAATTGGGGGTTTAATAACGGTACCGGTGAATCTGAGCAACTGGCGATAGTTCGATTCAGCATGTTTTTATTATATACAGTTTACGGCTACTCTTGGCAATTTTACCAATTAGCATGTCAAAAAAGCATAACTGTAACTGAATTTTCAATTTCCAGATCAAGCGTCCGTACACACCAACGAATGAACATCTAAATGTAGAGCAATTTACATGTATGTATATGATTACAGATTCCGATATTACAAAGATGCATATCTTTTTGAAAGTGTTCAGAGTGTGCACGTACACACCTGATTTGTTGATAACAACATACGTTTGATTAATAAGGTTTCTCGTGAAGTAGCGCCCTGGGGTAACTGGGGATATGTGACATCCTACCTGTGGTGAGAGCCACAGGTTCATTAATGTTGACATTAATGTTCACGTAAAAGTTCTTTAATGCCTAAGTAAATATACGTTGATGTTCAAGTAAACGTACTTTCTCACGGAATAATTAAGTTTTTGGTATATATAATGCAATGTGTGGAGTATATACTTACGAAATATACATGTAAACAAATGTTAAATGTTTTACGCTAATCAGCGTTGAGGGATTTGTTGAGTATTTGATGCCTGCAATGTATGAAAATATGAAACCAACAACATTAGTGGGAGCACTCGAAAGCTAGTTCCCCTAATTCTGCACGTTGTTATCATTCACTGTCTACGAAATTAAACACTCTACGCAGTTTTGTCAAGTCACGAACCACGATGTTCCCCTGAGAGGGTACGTAAGTCTCGAAACATTCAAAGTAAATTTAAACTTAATAGGCTTGTTAAAAGTAGCATTCTTGTTGTTTTAATTTTGACTGACATTTCCCACAATCGCCAGCAGCTAAAGGGATGGTGTAAATCCAGCTAGGGGCCATGCAGGAAGCAAATGTACTGTAAGTCCCCATGGTCCCTAGTATGGTGATCTACCTTCAGTTGTTGACGAGCTATAGCCGAGCTATAGCCGAGCTTTATATTTGTATTGTCCAAATAGTGATATTAGTTTTAATATTCCGCGCTAGTTTTAAATCTAGTTGGGATATACTAGTGGTTTTACAGTTCCTCGTCAACAGGGTTTTAGTTTCTTATATTTTTGGTATGTAATGTAATTGTAAACTGTTCTCGTCACGATATGACTGAAATATTGCCGATGTGAGGTTAAATATTAACTCACTCATGAATGAATCATGACCGGGAGTCTATAAAAGATTTGCAAATATTTAGAAATTGCGATATGACTTTAAACATGAAGACAAAGTCATCAATATCTCCAACAACAGCAAAGTCAAACTTGTTGCAATGGAAACGCAAACGTATATTTCATTTAAAAACCCAGAATTACCAAAAGGCACCAGTACACCACCAGGTCTATCTATGTGCCAAGTTTGGCGAAGAAATATTGCAAGGTTTTAGAGTTATGCTCCGGAGAAGGCAAATGTGCACGGACGGAGTGTGCAAAACGCGTTGCGGGGGATAATAAATTAGACCATCAAATACTTAAGTTAGCCTTATATACTGTGTCTAAATAAATGGTCTCTTGCTTTCAAACAACCTACAGTTTGAAATACTGTATAACTGTTTTGAATAATTAACCAAGCTTATCATGGTGTAATGATAAGGAGCTTAGCTGTGATAACCGTATCTTACAATTGGTAGTAGTCAAATGAGACTTAACAGAATTTACATTACCAGCTACCAATTCCACGTATCAGACACTGTCAATGATGAGACAACCAGTACTGCATGGTGTTAATAACCGAGGAGGAAATCATCAGTATTTCCTGAAAGTTTAAAAAGGCTAAACGTTGTAGTTCGTGAAAGTTCAAATAGTGTCTCACACAAGGAGTGAGTGAGTGAGTAAGTTAATATTTAACGTCACATCGGCAATATTTCAGCCATATCGTGACGAGAACAGATGTGAAATTGAAATAAGATATGGCTACACTATAAACACCTATCATCAAAGGACAGTAAAACAACTAGAATATCACAGCTACGGGTAAAACTAGTATGGAACGGTAAAACTGATATAACTATTTGGACAAGACAAGGTAAAACACGGGCTATATACGTCACCAGCAGCTGAAGGTAGATCCCCATGCGAGTTTCGCACAAGGAAATGCAGAAACAATGTTGGTAAGTCTCTGAAACACAGAGAAGCACTTTGCAGTCGGCCATAGATAATCATCACTCTCTCCTTATCGATATAGTGAGTGAGTGAAGATTATAAGTTACATCGGCAATATTTCACCTATAACCTGAATAACCACATCGACTAGGGACCACGGAGACTTTCAGTAAATAGAATACACTACGCGATGTCTCATTACATAGGAGTTATACGAAACGAGTGTCCTCCCTATGGTATACCGTTCTTGTGCGTTTAGTTTTACGTCGCACTCGACAATGTTCCACCTTTAAAGCGGCGATCTGTAAATAATCGAATCTGGACCAGACAATCCAGTGATCAACATCATGTGCATCGATCTGCGCAATGGGGAACCGATGACATGTGTCAGCGAGTCTGACCACCCTATCCCGTTAGTCGCTTCTTACGACAAGCGTAGTCACCTTTTATGTATACCGTTGGAAGATTATAATATTTGTATAATTCGTGTGAAATGAGACCGAGCGTGGTATTTTACTTATTACAAGCGTTTTACATGTCATCAAATTGTCAAAATAGTGTATTCCTGTTATCGTTTTGGTTTCAAAATGAAACCAGTTTAGAACAGTTTTTCCATGTCACATTGTATTGACCCCACTAAGCCATTTTGTGCATCAACGTCACCATGCATGTCAGTTGTAATCGCCTCGTAAAGCCGTCTACAGTAAACTACTCGTAGCATCCTGTCTCTTTTCTAAGATCCTCGTGGAAACATTAGGTTTATGTTTCTCGACGGATACAGTGTCTCAGTTCGACTCACAATGCATGCAAGTGGTAAACTGAATGATTGCACGTGTTTGTTACAAATGCAAATGTAGTTCCGTCACAGCATGACCTAACTGAGAGATTATTAGTTATCAATCAAATCGTCAGAATCTCAGATTAAGTCGTTACGACATAAGTCAACGCGGTACGACACTTGTGTGACGTACGAGATTAGTATGCAACTATCCATACGCTGGAAACGTGGGAAACAGAACTGCTTCCTGCATGGAACCTGGCTGGATTTACACCATCCTTTCAAATGAGAGAAAGCAGACTAATCCTTAATAAGAAATGCTTTCATTGACAGTAAGATTAGAGGATTCCATGATTCAAGACTACAGCCCACGCTCGCAATCATTTGGTAATACGTACTGATCCCAATAAACGCTTTCGGGACCCAAACACTTTTCAAATGATAGCATTAACATTCCGACAACACGTAACACGAGCATGTTTTTATTAAACACTATGAAATAATGATCATCAGTGAACAGAAGGAGTATCCTGCCCAGCTGTCAACGCTCGTTTCAAACACAAGCAAAGAGTACTTGAACAGTATGTACAACAATATAAGTGCAGAAAATACTGAGCTGTAACCAGCTCAGCACGTCTAAGATAGCATTCAGACGTTGTCCCAGTGTTTACCAAAGTTGGGCAAGTGACTGCCAGTGTTGGCCCGACTCTGCTATCTGGAATCGGTCTACCGCAAGCCTGCCCGCACAGTCCAACACAATCACAACCATTCACACCACTATCCCCAAGTCAAGATCGTCACACTTTCCAGAGGCGCGGAAACCATCTGTAACCCTGACCTTCTGCAACAAGAAGTAGTCCACCTCAAGACAAAATTCGTCACACACGCAATCCCATGAACCTTGTAGAAACCACCCCAAAGAAAAACATTACAAGATCGAGTTTGGCGTCCTCCAAAACCTGAGCCACCTCTCATCCGCATCCGTATATTGGGCCAATTATTCAGCAAGTCAGCAGACTTTCTCGTCTACGTTCTATTTTCTTAAAATAACATCTTCGAACATGCCAATCAAGCAACAGTTCCTACCCACTTTGATGCCACAAAAAGGCAACATAAGATGGTGGCGTATTCATTATAGGTAACATTACGCAAACGTTGCGACCGTTAGTCTACTGTATTTCTGTCTTCAGTGTAGCTCTTGTAAATCTTCTACACCCATGGTTCCAGGTGCAGACAGCTCTCCTCTTTTCAACACGTTTTCCTCTCGACAAGACACTAAACAATGTCAGTGACTTATTTCTTTTAGTTGTTGTGTTACATCTTGTTGACAAACTCCACAAAATAGTAGCAAGAAATATCCTCATACTTACAGTGAAGGAAGTTGCGGAAAAAATCTGTATATTTCTAATTTCGGGAGATCAATAGTTTTGCAATTTGGAGCACTTCAGTCAATTTTCTTCTCTCCAGCCCGACGCAATTTAACCGTGAGCAATCTTGAAGCCTGGATGGGTAATTCGGTTTACCTGAATTGCTCCTCATAAAATCCAAACGTAAAGAAGAAAAACTCTCTCTGAAACTGGGCAGGCACTTAGGAGCCGAAGTTGTGAGTAAAGTATGCTTGATACAAGCCCAGTAATGTCACAGAAAAGCGAAAACACCATATTTAATTAACACCTGTTTTTTACCATTCCTTTTTTTTCACTCACCCTGATAATTGTACCATACAAATTAAGTTAAAACACAAAAACAAGTTTGATGAATCATGTCCTTGTGAAAGGGAAAAGAATGTAAACAGTATTACGTAAATAATTTGGTAATGCTTTGATTTTACATCGCTCTAGAAATATCCGTTATGTGTCACGGCGCGAACATCATAAAGGGGCTTTGCATATCCTACCCATTTTTCAAAACTACCTTCAATCGACGTCGCATCCAACTTAACAATTTCCCAGTCAGTCATCTCCTAACCTCTCTATCTTGAAGCCATGCCTACTCCCCCTTAAATAAACAGTTCATATCCCACATCTACCCCTGTCACACCATTAGCAACAAGTCCTGATTCTAGATGTTTCAAGACGAAACCGGTTTCACAATGAGACCTGCATCCATTTTTCACGTGTTCTGCAAGTCCGTTTCTCAGTGTTAATCCCATACACCTTGATGTGACGTTACATTTTATCCCACTTACCCATACACCTGGATGTGACGTTACATTTTATCCCACTTACCCATACACCTTGATGTGACGTTACATTTTATCCCACTTACCCATACACCTTGATGTGACGTTACATTTTATCCCACTTACCCATACACCTTGATGTGACGTTACATTTTATCCCACTTACCCATACACCTTGATGTGACGTTACATTTTATCCCACTTACCCATACACCTGGATGTGACGTTACATTTTATCCCACTTACCCATACACCTTCACATTCCAACCTCTGCACAAATCACTCCTACATCATATTCACCCCGTCCACCCACTTTCATGTCCACCCTCTAGGCCAATCAAAATCTTTTGTCAAACAAACCAAAGGCATACCCACGTGTCCCAATCCTGTTACAAACCGAAAAGAGGCCTTTTCCATTAACTGTACTTTCCCACATTGGGCGTAAGGTCTCATTTTGCGTGCATACCAATACACATTTTACACGTACACTGTTCTGTGTGTACAGATCAGTGGAGTTCTTGCAGATCATATGGTAAATGGTGCACAACATTTATGACTGTCACTTTGAGATCATTAAACTACATTGATAACATGATCAAAGGTCACTAAGGTATCAAACGATAACGTTACAGATACGACAGATTGCAACAAGAGGCTTCTAATTCATTCAGAACTCTGTCGATAATTTTAGATACACTGATCCCAGGTCAAACAGTGCTGTTATAAACAAATAAAGCATTGGTCACAGTATACAATCAGTAGAAGAAACGCATAACCTCTAGAGACGAATTGTTGACCAAATTCTATCCTTTCTTCAAGCTGAAAACGTCTAAAGTGACAAAAAATACTTTGTATCGCCCAAAACTGTGTTCCACAGGAGATATCGCTTGTGCGAGATCAGAAGATAGGGGATCTCGCTTTCACAGTAAAATTTGCACAATGCCCTGACAATGCTATGACGTCATGGACTCGATGATGTCACAGTGCTGTGACATCGTTGCATTGTAAATCTAATGTCAGTGCTGTATTCGGAAATGTACAATTTTCACTGAAAACTATGAAGAACGATTAGGGGTGATAAATAGAATCTCACCACCATGTCTATCAAGTATATCAACACTCGTTGATATAGTTTAAGGTAAAAAATATCTTCGGCATACTTGATATTTTATCAACTCGTGTCGATATATTTGATATCAGTAGACTTGGGTGAGATTCTCTATTTGTTACTCACAGTTGTAATCTTAACCGCACGAAAAACAAACATCCACAATCTATAACGATGACTACTGTGAGATGACTACGATGATTCACTGCTGATGTAGCTTGACCAAGGGTGTGGACAAGAGGTCTTAAATGGTAAAAGTGAGTGAGTGCGTTGATAGCTAACGTCACATCGGCAATGTTTCAGCCAAATCGTGACGGGAACATTTAACACTGAAATGGAATATATGTGTATAATAAAAACCTGTCGACAAAGGACAGTAATATTGGCATATAAATTAGACTAGAAAGTTAAAACTACCATCATTACATTGACAATGCAGCATAAAACAGGCTATAGATCGCCAGCAACTGAAGGTAGATCACCATACAAAGGACCATGGGGACTTACAGTACCTTTGCTACCTGTATGGTCCCTAGTTGGATTTACGCCAACAGCAGCAGCCGGCGAATGTACGGAAAGCTAGCCAATTTTAAAACAACAAAAATACTACGCTTAAAAAACTTGGTTAGTTTACATTGACTTGAAAGTTTTTGGACTTACGTGCCTTAAATGGTAACAGTAAACGTTTTATTGTTGCTTTCTATTCTAGTTTAAAACCATTTTAAAACATCACTAAAACTTCAGATTTTGTCCTTTGGAGGCTTTATCAACCATTCATCGTTTTTTAAACTCTGTACCTCATTGATATTTTAGGAAAGCCTATGAGACAAAGAAACCAACCATCAACGGAATATCTTCTACAAATGTTGAACGATTCTGATATTAATCTGTCAGAAAGAGACTCAGATGGCGGTTCCGAAATCCTTTGAAATGTCTGATGACACTTCTAGCGACAGCAATGACACTGATAACGACATCAGTCAAGTACTTGATGACGACCAAGATGCAGCCAGCCTGCATGTAAAATCCAGAGTGATGGGCACAGGCTACAATGTTTATCTTTGCATTTGTGATTGTTTTAAACATTTCCACAAAACCAAAGCAAGATGATGAGACACCATGTCCAAATACGAGTTCAGCTGTCTGTCCATTAAGTCTGAAGTTTAATGAGAGACCATACTCCTTCATGTAAGCATTTTATTCGAAAGTTTCTGTTCATGTTTTACTTCACAGTTTAGAATTGATGTTAACAATGGCTCCCGTGTAACATTGTTTGCGGTAGTACCTATTTTTCTCAATATAATGGGCTTAATTTGGATCTGACATTTTAAATGTAGTTTGCTGAATACTGCGTATTGATTGCTGATTGAATGCAATGGTAATGAAATATTATTTCCAACAATTGAGTTTTGTTATCAATTTTGTACCATTGTTTGACACATGGATGACATATTAATGCGTAAACAATTAATTGTGTGTTCATTGTATCTGTCCACATATACGGATATGGAAGACATTTGTGTCAAGCTAAGTCCCAAAGTCCACACATGTGGACCCCTAAAATAACCCAATGGGGGTATGTGAGCATGAAATGACTTATACTGTATTTCCATTGTAAGTGTAGTCTTTGCGAAAAAAATCTATGTTAGCATTTCTGATGAATAAAAATAAGCAAATTTGGCTACCTCTGGGTCTCAAGAGGAAAACGTGGCCACAGATCGCCAACAACTGAAGGTAGACCACCATAACAGAGACCAGTACTACTGCTACGTTCAATATCTGACAAACGGAAGTTGACATACATGTCCTTGCTTGTGGACACGTTTTGATCAACGTACGATTGTCATAATACTTAAGCATCAACATATTAGAGCTGTGAAGAAGTGATACATTGACCACTGGGAACATTGTGCTCATAAAAATGAATCTCTCGAGTTCCACTCATTCACTGTGTCACCATTAATGGTTCGTCCTTACAATACGTTTGACATTGACGGATTCTTTCGTGACAAAAGTAAATTTACGGCAGGAGATTTGATAATACAGGCATCGATAATGAGAACATTTCCATATTTCTGGTTGAAATATTGACATGCTGTGCCCTACTTCATAGTTCTATCCCTCTTTACAGCATCGTCTAGTTCAACTGTCTCTTAGAGTACATACTAGATGAGTGTACCCAGTCTTCGAACATCAATCATGAAGATTGTGAATAGTGTGTGTGTATGAAACAGCATGGTGTGGAGAGAGTGCATATATAGCAATGTCGGCTCGATTCATCATGCAGGACAGTTACACCCTGGTTGTCATATCTGATCACAAAGGTTGAAAAAGTTACGTGTTTTCTGGCTCTCATGTTGTTGCCATCAAGCAACTGACTGGCCCTAGCTTTCTGTAGTTGGCTTTTACATTTGGCGTCCACTTTGCGTTTAACAACACCATGTTGGCTTTTAACGTGTTTTCTCACAAAAGAAGATCCAGACTAACGACTGTATTAATCTATTAAAGTCTTCTATCAGTAATGTAGTAATGTTTACTCGTCTCAGGAACTATAAAATTCAACAAGAAAACGTCATTTGGTTATTATATTAAAGTCTGGACCGTTAGCTAGAGGCTTTTATACTGTGCGTGTAAGTGGGCTTCCTAACAAAATGTTTACGTTCATGTGCTCGCCAAGTATTTCTTCAGCACGAGCATATATGACTGTAATATATCAAGTGCATTGTCAGCCGTCATAAAACTGGACGCTCACTGATCAATGAAATGGGACCAGAGGCAAGGGTGTCCCACTCGTCTGAATGTGATGAATGCGAGTTAGGCCCTTATGCATGCCAGAAACGAATGATCGCGGGCTGAAGTCACAATTCACAATGTTTTAGAACAGTGAGACTTATGATTATGCTCTTAATTTTCATTAAAGTAGGAAACGTCTGAGACTGGGCTTCCTCTGAAATCAAATTGACACGCGGTGAGAGTCTGTTCAAACCTGCATTAGATCCACTGCCCAAAGGAAATTTTTGCGCGAACTACTCTTCTAACGCGCTAAGTGGAAGATGAAAGTTCGAGGTGTTGCCAGAGGCCATGCCTCAGTAGGACGTGAGATAATGCTCTTCCTGATGTCTGATTTTGATATAATAATTAATGTGTGATGCACATAATTCTTGTCTACATGAAAAAGTTAAATAGTATCAATAATTGCACACTAATACTTATATGTGAAATAGCATCTAATCGACTGCAGCAGTGTTCTGAAGATGGCAGATTGTCAAATCTACAACCCTTGGCGATCTGGGTTATGATTTGTCTTCGGTCAGTAACGCTTGTCGAAAGAAGCGACTAATGGGATCGGGTGGTCAGACTCGTTGACTCGGTTGACACATGCCATCGTATCTCAACTACATAGATCGATGCTCATTCTTTTGATAAATGAAGTGTCTGGTCCAGACTAGAACATTTACAGTGTGGCGTTAAAGAAACAAAACAAATCGCATAAAGACCATGTTTTGTTTACATGCAAGAGATGAATACGTGAGTGTGTATGAGTTTACGTCACGTTTACCACCATTCCAGGAACATGACATAATTGCTAACGGGAAGCAGCTTCCCGTGTTTTAACCATGTGAGGAATCGAACATGTGAAGACATATAGCATCCGACCATCTACACAGAAACGTGTCATCTGTTGCAATAAAAAAGTAACAATCCATGAACCTGTTCTTATTCTCCCAAAGAGATGATAGTGGTAACGCTTGCAGTCAGTCGCTGTTCAAACGGAAGGATAGATTTTCTAAACGATTACGCTGTATGAAGTTCATAATGTGCCTCCATCCCAAGACCAAAACAAACGCACCCCGCACCCAACTCCCATCTACCTCCATACTGTGCTGAACCGTTAGCTTAAAACCATTCACTGACTTTAACAGTTTTGATTTCTAAGTTATAATACATTTTGAATGTCACATACGGCATCAAATTGTGATTTGCCATTTTATTAAGTTGTACAAGATATATACATTTGTTCTCATAAGAGAGTGGCATATCCATTCAAAGTAATATTGGGGCGATGGATGGCTAAGAGTGTGTTATTACATCTGCATTTAAATGTATAAACTCACGATTTGTCGCCTCATACAGCCGTCTAACATGATGGCATGTGTACAGCCTAATGAGAATGTACAACATAAGGACACACCACGTCGTTCGTGAACTATAAATCAGTTTATTCACTGAGCACCACAGCAATGATAGAAAGTGTCGGACTTTGAATTGAAAGCATAGAGCAATATGATTCATTGCAATTGCGCGATGGCCCATGATGCAGAAAGGCAGCTGTAATGACTTAAACGACGAGCCCCTCGTGGATCAGAAATGAGAACTATCAATATATTTTCGCTCTTTTTCCATACCACGAATACTCGTAGCCATCGTGAGAAGTAGATGGGTGATAACCAAGGTAATTGCCCTTATGAGAGGGAAACAAAGAAGGAGGCTTGCTGGCTTTATAATAAGACATGATCAATCTTTTCTGCAGTTAGCTTTGATCGTAATGACTTATTCAGATCCCATTCCATGGGAAATACGTGAGCAAACTGCAGCTATTATGGCAATACACACTATCCGTTTCATTCATTTCATGTGAAAGAGTCTAATTGATTTGGACGACTTGCGGCTAACCATAGAAGGACTATTCATAATTAAAGGAAACGAACCGCTAACTTCCGTCTGTCATCAAACCCTTTCCTGGAAAAATATTCTTACAGATCTTTTCATTGCTTGAGATTGTCAGAAATTGTCAAGAATAGGACAGTCTGCGAAACATGTAAGAGAAAAGTGCCATGCCGGATACAGTGTGTTGTGACAGTAGATGGTCATGTCACATACGTTCATCGCAATAGTAGGCGATCAACTGTCATCAAACATCAAGCTAATGCACCTACGGCTTTGATGCAATCTTTGTGATAATTTCCAACTAGCTGCTGTCAATAGATTGACTTTTATGTGTTGTTTGTTCTGATGTTGCAACGTCATGAAGGTACTTCACTACATGCTTTCTAGCCGTGATGTATTTGATGTGGAGGCATCAAAGGTCCTTGCAGATGTTGTAATGATTTGACCCGTGTTAGTTGGCGTCAAATGGATCCACTAGCTATTTTAAAGGCAGCACCGGGAGGCTAGGCGTACACGGTCCAAGCCTATCATACAGGATAGGGTGCTAATAGAATTACGGGCCTGTTTTTTATCACAAACGGCCGAAAGATTTGATTTGGTAATCTGTGCACTTGGAAGCTACTTGAGGCGGGGATATTAGATTAAAAGGCGACGTCGACCAATAATGGAATCTTCAACCTTGCGGTGGACACTACCAGAGTGGACAGCTTCAACCAAAATCAAATTATTCGTCAAAAAGCGCAACTCTTTCTGGCGATACTATAGGCAGTGGTAGTTAATTGCGGCTTTCTCAAGCAGCGCCAGGCGGACAGTGGGATTGGTGAAACAGACAAGATAATGGGCCGTGCCATGGCAGTGCGTTCAGGGAACTAGCTCTTCATCGACCGCGGCTGTAATGGTCGATCAATACTCCCGTCACTAAATCCATCTCACCTGGGCATGGGAGGAAAATAGACTAGTCCATGCAGCCTTCCCCAATAAAAGTGAATTGGCCTGTTGTCAGCATGCGTTGTGAGAGCAACGTTGATGGGTGGGTCTGTTGATGGAGTCATTGAGGCAACAGCGTCATTATTGTGAAGGAAGCGTGTAGGCTGTGAGGACGGATGTGGTACAGTAGTGGAAACTTTTGTTCCTTCAGTGACAATGTGGATTTGTCTTCGCGATCGGGTGACCCATTCAGGTGTGGACTTGTAAGGATATCTCTTCATGTTCTCAAGGACTCTGAACGGAAGGAGGAAGCCACTGGAGGTGAGACTCGTACCGTCCCGGATCCACTTCACCAACTGCCTCGACCCCCAGGCTTTACATGACGAAGGGGTGATGGGGGAGTTCTGTCGGAAAGTGGTTGAGAGGGGGGAATACCCGCGGTTACAGGTAGCGGAGAAGGATGGGCACTTCTTCACCCTCAACAACACCCGACTCCATCTATTCCGTCGTCTTGAGGAGTTGGGACATTGTCGTAAAGTGAAGGTGGAGCGGATTCCACTTAAAGAGATTCCTGAGGGTATTCGACAGATGATGACTCCACCTCCTTCAGTCAAACGTAAGTGAGTTTACTTTTACGCCACTTTTAGCTATATTCCAGAAATATCACGGCTGTTATCAAACGTGAGTGAGTGAGTTAGTTAATATTTAACGTCACATCGGCAATATTTCAGCCATATCGTGACGAGAACATTTAAAAATGAAATGGACTATATGTATATTATAAAACCTGTCAACGAAGGATGTTATCAAACGTAAGAACGGTCACAGTTATTACTAGTTGTAATAACAAAGTAATTTTTTGGACACGAAATGATTGTTACCATCAATGATATACATGTATCAGTACTTTAAAGTTATTAACTGTCAAACATGTTGTAAAATCGCCAGTATGTCAGCTTAATAACTATAATGATAGCACTGAAAGACATTAAATAAGTATTATGCAGAAAATACCGAACTAACTTGTTACCGTACAGATGCTTTCTTGGTTCAGTCTACGTGGAACCAAATGAATTTCTGTATCCTAGTTTAATTATGCATGTGCATTAAGTTTATGTTACATGATGGGTGTTTGGGTAGCCAAGCGGTTAAAAGCTCGCCACGCCGAAAGGACGGGTTTGGTTTCCCCATTGGTATAATATGTCATGGGTATACAAGCCCATTGCTGATGTCCCTCAACGTGATGTTGCAGGAATATTGCTTCGAGCGGTGAAACATCATATTCTGACAGTATGTGATGTTACATGACATTGTTTTATCTGTCAGTTTGCTCTCTGAAATAGTGGTGAATGAATGCTATACAAACTATGGCCAAATATCCACCTTCACTTCCACGTGTCTGGAACAAACTTCACTGAAACATGTATTGTGCCTTGGGTAAACAATCTATTATTTACAATTTGCAGAGCACATGTTCTGTCGTAATTACTTTCTCCTCATTGATAATATATCACTGGACTCTGTACACTCATCGCACTATGTCTTCCTGCATGCAAAGGTGATAGCACTGCTGCCAGACACCGACTCACTGAAAGCCTTAGCAGCTGTTACAGTTGTCAACATGTGGAGAATGGACACGTGCTGTAGTGCAGTAACAAAAGCAGCCCGTGTCGATAATAACGCCTACATTTGCTTGCTTTTATAAGTCCTTGTCATATCTGCACTTTCCTATACTAACCACATTCAAAACCCGAACAAAAGCTGAGCCATCATTTTGATTACGATACAAGAAGATATCTTAAGTCCATAATATGCTGTTGTAGATCTAGACATATTTGTTGAGAGGTAAAATGTATATATCACATTAATTACAGATAAGAGATATGAGGAAAACCTTCAAATGGCAGCAGACTAATATAAATCAGGTTTTTTCATCTCATTTAGTAGTCCTGGTTTCATCTAAACAGAGACGTTACACATTTGAGTATAAATGTCACTGCGATTTCGGATAAGCCAACAATGTGCAGACAGATATATAAACTCCGTATATCCTTCCACTCACAGTTGGGGCGGTGGGCTGGCCATGTGGCTAAGACGTTCGTTCATCAGCTCTATAATTTCTACCAAATAACACTGACAGTAGTACATATCTGGCGAAAAAAGCCCTTGAACAACCAAGGATACCTTGTTAGTGATGAAGACTATATAATTTGTACCTACTTGCCACGGCGGGGTAGCCTAGTGGTTAAAGCGTTTGCTTCTCACGCCGAAGACCCTGGTTCCATTCCGCGCAATGTGTGAAACTCATTTCTGGTGTCTGCCGTCGTGATATTGCTGGAATATTGCTAAAAGCGGCGTAACACTCACTCACTCACTCACTCACTCTCTCCAATCCTACTCATTTCGGAGACACCTGGTGTCAGCACTGATTTTCATGATCCATTTATGTAATTCATATAATTATTTTGCCTTAATCCAGGGGTAGGTATAGTTTGCACGGACAGTCTATGGTGACTGGGAAATGCGAGGAGACAGAAAGTGGCTACAATCAAACCAGATTTGATACAGATTTAACAGAAGCTTTCAGGACATGGCAATGTTAGTGTTGGGTAAACATCGCGTTGCGTTGTCAACATACAGCAGATATAGATCACAGTTTTCTTTGCATGTACTGAAAGAGATATGATCTATGCATTAATAATGCAACATCTGTTGCTTCTGGAATAGGAGAAACAAAACATATTACGCAGTATTTTCTGTCAAACTGAAATGCCTTTCAGTCTCGACCAGTTATCTATGAGACAAAATATTGTGTATACATTACTCTTTATACACTCTCACTGAATTTATATTAGTGTAATTGCTGTGTGGTAATTCACACTTTGAAAGAGTAAATTTGTATTCCTTGCACTTCAATTGTACAAACGCTCAGACCATGCTGGTTTTCAGTACATATGTCGGGAACAAACACTGTTCGTTCATCGTTTGCATTAAAATCCATGTGTAAGAAAGACTAATTAAAGTGACGTGAAAATAACAAGTTAAAATTGTGTACCAAGAAATGACTGTTTTGGGATAGAGAATGATGACTTGACATCGTTTATCCCATTTACATTTTGACTACACCGACAGCGTCCTTGCTCTTCTAGTAGACACTGCGTATGCTCTGAAGGTGGACCCACGGTTCTCAATATGGTGATCTACTTTCAGTTGTTGGCAATATACAGCTTGTTTTTACCTTGTATTGTCATCTATAGTTAAACTGTTTTAGATCTAATTACTAGTTTTATATTCTAATCTGTGATAATATAGTTATTTTACTGTCCTTCGTTGACAGGTTTTTACAATTTACTATTGATCAGTATGTAGAACATTAATTGTTCTCGTCACAATATGGCTGAGATACTGCCGGTGTGAAGATATATTTTAACTCACTCACTCTGAAGGTGGAACGTAGGTGGGTCGACCTCCTGTCTCCGTCATACTGAAACACCATTTCTTTTTACCCACTATCGCTCGATACTAAGGATACAACAAAGGCTTGTTTAACTCGGTATGTTGTTTCTGAGTAGGATATCCTATGCGTTAGGAGGCACTGTGTGTAAGTTGGATATCATAATAGTCTGGACAATAATATGGGGGCATACATACTAACACACGCTCTCTCCCAACCCTCAACACACTCATGCAAACAACGACCCGTGAAAGTCCGGGGTAGAATAGGTCTTCAGCAACCGATGATTGCCATAAACGGCGACTATGCTTGTCGTAAGAGCCGATTATACGGGATCGGGTGGTCAATCTCACTGACTTGGTTGACACATGTCATCGGTTCCCAATTGCGCAGATCGATGCTCATGCTGTTGGCCACTGGATTGTCTGGTCGATTATATAAAGACCGCCGCCATATAGATGGAATGTTGCTGAGAGCGACGTAAAACTAAACTCACTTGCTCACCCATGCAAGCAACCCAAAGGACGATAAGAGATGTACAAGATATAACCGTGCCTGTCCTCGAGCTTAAGCATGCATCAGAAAGGAAGTTGTAAACCTATACAATCATCAAAAGTCTGATATTCGAGGCTAACTATAACAAGTGCTGGTTGGAAACGGTATGCTCAGTCTGAGCGGGCTAGACGTTTTAATCTGCAGCATAGTCTGTGATTTTGCTAACAAAGCATAATCCGCATGTCAGGATCCACACGAGGAGACTCACACGCAAACACACGTGTGTCGATATCTCATTCAAACAATAATCTAGAACTCTCCATAGAAACATATATCCATCCACCAAATCTTGTCAGACACGGGGATTTGCCGCTTGCACAAGACAATATCGTTTGTTGAAACTAGCATGTTTTAACTCAACCCGAAGATGCTGCGCGAGACTTGAGAACATATAAAATGAATGGTTTGGCCTTCGTAATCTAATAGCCATGTATTTTGAAGTTAGTTTGTCGAAGCAATTTCAAAACAGTCTTCCTTGTGGCGCCTTGGTACCATTATTGAGAAATTATGTTTGTAATATATTGGTGATGCCTTGAAAGGTTATGGAGCAATCGCAATAACGCAGTCTGTAATACAATTAGATTAATTCGTATTGTAACACCATTATATCTGTAAAGAACCCTGCAGACCTGTCGGACTTCGATCAATACTTCAGAACAAAGCAAAGCATTCACCACTCTATTGTGTATCATACGAGAGAGCAAATGAAAAAATCACCATATTCTACAGAAAAAAACAGAACAGCGTGACATTCATTAATATTCTATCCACTTCGCCATAAACAATAGGCGTCCGAGTAATGTAGAAGTCTCGCAAACATTTGGAATATATGCGTTGTCAGGGTGATGTATTTATTGAACCACGAGAATCTCGGTTAAGGGTTCTGTTTAAGCATGAATGTGCGTGTATTTGTATAACGTCATAGTTTTGCGGGGTTGCTAACATTTCTGTGAATTTTCGATATATTATTTAGAACACTTCAGACAGGCATATACACAATGTTTCACACTCAGTCAGAAATACATACTTCACGCACAGCACTGTACACACTTGCTCACGAACAAACACAACACAACAAATGTGTTGTAACAGATTACACACAGGCTATCATCCGAGCTTTTTCATACTTATCAGACATTTTCTAACAACGGAAATGCCATATGGTTGTGTCATAAGCCTAATGAGAATTCATCACTATCAAAGCGGATGTGTTTGCGAAACGGTAATCGTAGCCTGGTGTTTCGTTCTGAAAGGTAGCAAAACTGGACAAGATGGCATAGTAATGGGTGATGTAAACGCCAGTTTGCTCTCCAATTCGTGAAACTGGGTGATGTCCTCCATGTAGCCATCACCATACACTGACTACGGACCCGTGAAGGTTCCGGGGTAGAATAGGCCTTCAGCAACCCATGCTTGCCATAAAAGGTGACTATGCTTGTCGTAAGAGGCGAGTAACGGGATCGGGTGGTCAAGCTCGCTGACTTGGTTGGCACATGTCATCGGTTCCCAATTGCACAGATCGATGCTCATGTTGTTGATATTGTCTGGTCCAGACTCGATTATTTACAGACCGCCGCCATATAGGTGGAATATTGCTGAGTGCGGTGTAAACTAAACTCACTCACTCACTCTGCCTATGCATCCTAAGTCCCTGAATACTGTCACTACCTCTAATCAAATAACAGTTGAATTAGAACTGTACGACTGTGTTTGAACTATTCACAGACATATCATATTTTGCGGCACTATAAATTTGAAAGTAAGGAAACACTGTCAAAAGAACATACTGCAGGAAACTGGACGGTGTAACACTCTTTTAGAATTAAACAAACCTTATAAAACTTTATAGACATTTAAACATGTAGCAGATGTACTAATGAAAGCCAGACTACAGATCACCAGTCAACCAAGCTAAGTAAACACGCTAGGCATCATTGGAACATGCAGTTCCCCTTTCCCTTCAGGATTTCAGCACCCGAGATGCCATGCAGCGTAACTTTGGCAAGATTTCAGAGCGACATACACTAAGAATAACTATATTTATACTTTGTACAGATCTTTCACCAACGGTTATAGATTATCAAAGATTATGCTTACAACTTGTTTGAGAACGTTTGAAAACGTTCAATCACTATTCAAGGACACGATGTACTACAGGGCAACAGACTACAAGCAACATACGAAAGGGCACATTACTGGACACCAAGGGGACTTTGAGCACGTCTGCTTCTAACACGGTTCCCGGGCTAGATTTTCACTATGCCCATACCTACCTTTATGCAAGCTTAGCCAACAATTTATCCTGACCAAAGTACTACGATTACAACCATGCAAGGAATAACATTCTTTGAAAGAGTGGTATTATGGGTATATTTGGGGAGAGAGAGTGAGTGAGTTAATATTTATCGTCACATCGGCAATATTGCAGCTATATCGTGATGAGAACAACGAATATTGACATTGTAGATCAAGAATATAAGAAACGAAGAACAGAAAAACCCTAAGGTATTTATCATAGATATCCATTTGAGTCTAGTAATTAAATCAGACACAGGTTAACAATAGAGGACATTAAGATATAAAAATGGGCTATAGATTGCCAACAACTGAAGGTAGATCACCATATCAGGGTGCTACCTGCAATAGACCCTACCTGGATTTACACCATCCCTTCATTCGCCGACAATGGTAGGAAGATTTAGCCAGAATTTGAAATAAAATTACTACGATTGAAAAGTATGTGTGATCAAAATTGACTTTGAAAATTTGTTGGACTTAAGTACCCTCTCAGGAGGACAATAATTTTACGCTACTTTAACCCCCTTCGAGGGTACAGCCACTAACAATCGCAGTTGCTAATTAATATCACCCTGCTGAAAACATGTATCTATGTATAAAACATAGTATTCAAACTTTCTCTAATAATTCTGTTTCCTTTCAATGATTAAGTGATAATTAACTTTATTAAAAAGATTCTTTACAGTTTGGGCACACTAGGGGCCATTCGGGGAGACAATATACTCACCGGTGGTAATCATCGGTTTATAATCATTAACAATCACGTCTCCCTATTTAGGACATAACAGGAACCAGAAGTATATTGGTGTACACACACGACTAACTATATCCACCTTTAACGAATGAAGCATATTGTAAATGATCACAAATATAACAGTTTACTCATCATTGCAACACCTTGCCAAGTAAATGGTCCTTGTGTTTTATTGTAGCGTAACTGGATATTTTTGTTAAAGTGAGTCGGTGTCCCACTGGCACAGATGGGCCAAATAAGCTTGTTCATGTCTAGACTTTACAAAGCCATCGGGGCGAGCAAAGAGTCTACAGTTAGGAATGATGAAGCTGGCGACATTGATTGAAGCCTTCCTAATGTCTGTAATGTATAGCTCACGACTAGATGACTTAATGTGCCCCAAGAGACCTCTTAGCTGAGACCTTTTGATTAACTAGCTTAGGATTCCGCCCGGAACAGCATTAAGATTGTATGAATGATATTTTAACTGTGGTTCTGTTGAAACTTTTCTGTAATGAATTTAACTCAGGAAAGAAAGACCTTGGGATACAAAATGGTTTGTTCCAATTCGAAGCCCATAAATGTAAGGTTTCAGATAATGTTTTGGTATTTTAGTTGTGTTTGGCAACCCCGAATCCAAGAAATGACAACAAACACAACGCCCATCGTTTGCCTTATAACTTCAAATATATTAACTCGAGTCAATATATCAACACAGGTTATATTAATTGCTGTCAAGTCCATTTGTTCTTACGATCATACAACAGTATCATTCGGTGATCTTAGGCGGATTCCGAAATGCAATCCGATCATAAATGCATTGTATTATAACTAGTCCATAAACTTCACAAATTTGCAGAACATTTGCCATATGGGTAATAAGTAAAATGTCATAAATAACATATATAAATAAATGCCATATTTGTGGAACTGGACCTTATGTATTGAATGGGTAGATGTCATGGAAAGGGAGAAAACAAACGAGACCAACAGCAAGAGTATGCCTTCTCTATATGTATAGTTACTGCTCCTGATATATTCTATGTCAAGGTTGCAAGTTTCCCTAAGTTCCAAAACCCGGTGAACAGTGATAACTAGTGTCTGGAGGGTACAGCTTACACCTACAGTCAGTGACAGGGAATAGTATTGCCACTTGTGCTTGTACATCATCAACCCTCATATATATCATGTACATCATCCTTAATCCCCAATCATGTGTTATGTAAACATCATCCAGTCATGCGTAATGTATCACCACTGGCTTCCATCCTTATCCCCAATCATGTACATCGTCCTTACCTGTGTTAAGTAAACATATCCCATCATCTGTAATGTATTACCATTGGCTTCCATCATTGTTATCATAACTGTCGGCTTCCAATCAGCGCTTGTTTATACTGGCTTCCAACTTTCGTTAATTCATTCCACTTGTTACTTTGTTAGTGTTTTACCTGTACATATAAATATAACTCTGTACCCCATTCTCAATCACCTGATGAAGGAGTAAGCATTAACTCCGAAACGTTGTGTTCTCATATAAAGAAGTTGATATCCATAAAAATCTTCATTCTTAGTATTGCCATTTGTTGGTAATTCAGAACTACACAATGGTCTAATTTTAAAAATTTCTCAAGATTCCATCTGGTGGAACGAGTTTGGGATGATTAAATTACTGCATCAACTAAACAAATATGCCAGCTGGTAACATTAAATGGAATTACTAAATTGAATAAAACATCCTTCAGATCAATGTAATAGTGTTTGAAAATTTAAATGAAAATGACATGAAGGAATATGGAAATAGCTGCCCATGTCAACCAAAAAATCAAATGTAGTTATCCAAGATGGCGAAAACATGACACTTAATATTGCCGTTATGCTTCTTATCAATATGTAATCGCTTTAATATTCTGCATTTCTTTCGAACTGAAAACATCATCGAAAAATTTAAACATGACTCGACAATTTTTGGGGGACACTTAATCTAATTGGTAACAGTGATGTATCAAGGACATAAAACTTAATGTCACTCCTTAATCTTATTGTAGGCGCTTGTACCGCTACAACCATTCCTCGGGTATTATTGTCTGCAAATGAAGCATATTATGGTTATTTAAATAACAAGT
Source organism: Haliotis asinina (assembly GCF_037392515.1). NCBI lineage: Eukaryota > Metazoa > Mollusca > Gastropoda > Lepetellida > Haliotidae > Haliotis > Haliotis asinina. The sequence goes on from NC_090284.1 coordinate 16,326,550, forward strand.
AAGCCCATGAGGACTGTAAGATTCAATTATGTTGATTTTATACTTTTATGTGCCTGCAGTTTGAACATATCGGTAAATGTAGCTCCAGCAGTCACATAAATACCAAAGAGTGGGTAGGTTACAGAATACAATTTCTACCAGCGTCAAGTCTTCATGATGATGGCAGTCTTAAATTCTTAAGATCATTACTTGATTTTGATATTCATGGTGTGATGCATCACTCGTTGTTTTTCTAACGCATATTATACACACAATTCTTAACCCAGAATCTCCAAAGACCTCAGTGTGAGAGCGATTTAAAGTTTATGGGTACGTGGATATTATTTCAGCCACATTGTCACTATAACTTGTTGTAGATTCATTGGTCGATTATCGCCAGCAGCTGAGTGAGTGAGTGAGTGAGTGAGTGAGTTAATATTTATCGTCACATCGTCAATATCGCAGCCATATCGTGACGAGAACAATACAAGGAAACATGATATACATCAATAATACTTGAAACAATCTAAAAACTGTTGACAAAAAACCAGCAAAACCACTAATGCATCACAGACATTCATTTAAAACTAGTAATGATATCTAAAACACTTTAATTACCAAGGACACTACAATATAAACACGGGCTATAGATTGCCAACAACGGAAGGTAGATCACCCTACTAGGGACCATGGGGACTTACAGTACTTTTGCTACCTGCATGGACCCTAGCTGGATTTACACCATCCCTTCAGCCGTTAGCAATTTCGTCATATCTAGCCATATATTAAAACTACACATATGCTACGAGTAAAACAGTGGAGAGCTTTAATTTACTTCGAAAGTTATGGGACTTACGTACCCCAGCAGCTGAAGGTAGTGAGTGAGTGAGTTGATAATTAACGTCACATCGGTAATATTTCAGCCATATCGTGACGCGAACATTTTGATATTAAAATGAATATGTATACATTATAAAAACCTGTCGTCAAAGGACAGTTAAAAAGAAGAATATCACAGTTATCATTACAACTAGTGCGGAAAGTTAAAACACATGTCACTATTTGGACAATACAATATGAAATACGGACTGTAGATCGACAACAACTGAAGGCAGATAACCATGTTAGGGACCATGGGGACTTTGCTACCTGCATGGACCCCAGATGGATTTACACCATCCCCTCATGATACTGAAATTTAGCCATTGCTAAAACCATCAAATATACTACGATTAAAAGTTTGGCCGCATCAAATTTACTTAGAATGTTGTGGGACTTAAGGTGAAGGAAGATAGCCTTCAGGGAACGTGGGGATTTACAGTATATCTGTTATCTTCATGGACCCTCGCTGGATTTGCACCACCCCTTCAGCTGCTAGCTATTGGAGATTCAGCCATTGCTGATATTATATCATGTTTCTCTAGTTCTTTTACGATGCTTTTCTTCGTGTTTTATGTGTTTGTATGAAGACAGAAGAGCCATATTTCTACTAAATTCAACATATTCTAAATATATGTACATGCACGAGCGATAACTTATGTATTTTATTATGGTGTAATGACTTTGATATAATATTCCATCTCCGAAATTAGTTCGTAAGTATCGTTCACAGGGCTAATGTCGCTATTACGTACTGCTCCTCGGAAGTGATAGCTAGGCGTCCTTGAACAAGAATATGATGTTGAGGCTGACATTTTCTTTCAGTTGAGTGACGCCTCCATTCCAGCAACATCATGTCGCTAGACATCAGACATGCACTTCCCATGTTGTACCTTCTACGCCGTTGCATCCAAGCTCTCTATGCCCGACTTGCATGACAATTCATTTCTTGAAATAAATGATGCAAGTGGTTTGCTCTTCATGACTGTCGACCATCTGGTTGTTTTACACTTGCCTGATGGTAATACATACATGACGATGTAAAACCAGCGGCCCGTTTCACAAAACTCTCGTAGCCTAAGATCTCGTAAGTTTTCTCGTAGCCAATGTACCTCCTATACTGTAACACAGGAGCTACGGATGCTACGAGAAAAGGTACGAGATCTTAGACTTACGAGAGCTTTGTGAAACGGGGCCCAGTATTGTCAGTACTCTCGTACTAGAACATTTGTCTTTTGGTTATTGAAAGGGCTTGGCTATATTTTATGTTCAGACAGACATTCCCTTCCATCGTTTATCTTTTGACTTGTCTGACTAGCTGAGAATATGATACCATTCATGTGAAATCGATCTCCAGATCATACCATCTCATGTCGCACGGGCATGTATTAGTCACTTTGACATTTCCTAGAAGAAGTGATATTATTTCGGGATCAACACGAACGTTCACATGATGCCACTAAATTCTCGCACAGCTGTCAGGATGCGAAAGGTAATATCAATATTTGTAATGATAACAGCTTTGGCATAGACCAGCCGTGTTCGTGATCGCAAAACAGACGCGGAATTGGCTTTGTCGTACAGTGATTCGTGATAGCAGAGGAAATGCGAGTGTATGCTGCAATGGGTTGTTTTCAGGGCGTTAAATGTTTATTGAAGCTCCCAAATCTTCAGAGCGTGCTACACTTCGTGACAGTTCTTCAACATGGGAAAACCTTGTTTTGTATGTCATTCGTGATACAGTTTTCATGTCGACATCAGTGCCCCTTTCATTTTTTTAACTTACTCAGTGTTTGAAAGGAAATATATAATTGACGTTTCTGTGTGCTTTTCAGGCACTCCATCAAATGCGTCATTACTTAGCTCGGGAGATAGATATTGTTGAAGGCGTTCGACTTTCTTTCCTGTGTGTATCTGTGTCACACCTTGCGCCTATGATCGTTTTGTTAATAGAGTACGAACTCAGCAGAGGATGTGTTTGCAGGTTGTCTGAAAGGCAAAAGCAACGTCGCAATACCACGAGAGGGAGAGGTTTACTAAGGGGTCTACAGGCCCTTATACAGTATGGTTCAAAATTATTGAGAATAGCTAAAGCATTTCATATTATTAAACGAGAACAAATCAGATAAAATTGAATGTATTGTGAAAGTAAACTGACCTTTTCATGTTGTGTAGGTAACAATTTAATATTTTATCAAGTCTCCTTGAGCTTCACGGCACAGTCTAAGACGGATAGGCATACTTCCTATCAGAGAGGTTAGTGCCTCGTGAGTTATGCTGTCCCAGTATCGGACCACTTCTCTCTTCATGTCTTCAATTTTTGTCAACCCCTTTTGATTCACACATTCCTTCATCATCCCCCAAATGTTCTCAATGGGATTTAAGTCAGGACTATATGCTGGAAATGGTAATGCAGTCACATTTTTCTCCTGAAACCACTGCTTGGCATGTTTTACGGTGTGTTTAGGATCATTATCTTGCTGCAAAATCCAGTCATTTCCATAAAACACATGTGCACTTGGAAGGAGAAAATTATCTAATATGTTAGTGTAGCGTTGACTTGTCAGATTTCCCTCAAACACACACAGCGGGGTCGTTCCTAATAAGGAGATCCCTCCCCATACATGAACCTTTGGGCTGTATTTAGGTCGTCGATACAACGGTGCTGACGCAGGCTTTGTCCATATTTTCACATTATTGGGATATACCCATATTGAGCTTTCATCAGTAAAAATCACATTTTCCCAGTCAAAGTTTTCATGTGCCAAACACCACTCAACACGCCTGTCTTTATGTTCTTGTTTCATGAGAGGAGAAGGAATTCCAGTCTTTTTCTCCCATCCAAGATCAATCAAATTTCTTCTAACTGTAGATTTTGATACAACTGTTGATCCCCTTTCTATCATTTCATACCTGATGTTGGAGATTCTTGCCCTTTGCTTTTTAGACGCTAAAATTCCTAGCCGGACGCGATATGAGAAGTCCAATTTTCTGGGTCTCCCTGCTCCTTTCTGGTGCCCAAAATCCTTTCCCTCTTTAAAATTCTTCCTAATCCTATACACAGTAGAAAGAGGAGTTCCTGTTCTCTCTGCCAATGTATTTACATCATCAATTCCTTGATTACACAACTCAAAAATCAACCTCCTTTTATCTTCAGCAGACATTGTTGACAGTGCTGAGGAAAATGACGTCTGCTACAAATTCAGGGGAGGTAACTCTAATTTTACTATACTCAGTAGGCCAAGATGAGTTACCTCCCTTATACCATTACTTAGTTTTAAGTATCAGTGAATCAGTTGAGGTGTTAGGATAGCTCAAAGTAAGAAGAAAAATTCTCAATAATTATGAACCAGACTATACATGTTATGCCAAGTGCACAGTTCAACAAGCGCCAATACAATCGTTAACTTGGATGCCACAGAGCAGGGTACACATCAGGATCTAGGGATATTACACTCTCAAAAATGAAAGACATAATTATTTCCCAAGATCATTATTGACAATTGTATTCCTTGACATAAACAACTGAAACAGCTTCTCATATGATGGGAGACTATAACATTGTTTGGGAATTGTATTTGCTCTGAGAGCATTGTAGAACTCGAGAGACAGAAATGACATTCTTTTCTATTCAACAATGAATGATACAAAAAGGACATAAACGCTCCGCACAATCTGCCATCTTTTCTAAGCACAAATCTCTCTCTCTCTCTCTCTCTCTCTCTCTCTCTCTCTCTCTCTCTCTCTCTCTCTCTCTCTCTCTCTCTCTCTCTCTCTCTCTCTCTCTCTCTCTCTCTCTCTCTCATTGGGTCATTCTATGTTTGATGATACATATATGATGTGAAATATTCAACCTGACCTGGTTTGAACACTTATTGATTTAAGGAGTTCCTGCCACTTTAAGCAAGACGTTTCAGGAAACCTACTCCGAAGGCACAATCGTTTGCTTATCTGAGCATGTGAAGGTACAATTACTTGAAAGAAATTCCGTGTATCTGTGACAACATGTACATCACACATTAATCACGCCCACGTTAAAGTAATGAAGACATTATTAAAGGATAGTCTAAACGAGACCTACCTTTTGCGGAGTCATTATTGTGATTATTGAACATCTAAATGAAGTCAGTTTATCCATCTAAAGAAAATGGAGGTATTGTTCTTTGAGTAATGCATGTTTATTTCATGTAGGTCAATTACAGGAAATGTTTTAAGCAGGTAGACAATTACCTTGTAATCACCGACCTAAGATGGATGATTAGTAGCATTTCAGCGTACACTTGGTGATCAAGTGGCTCAGTTCTTAGTCAAATCAATGGCGAGGTTAGATAATTGGTGGGGTTCTCACAGCACCCTTGCGATTTTCCTTAACAGTCATACGTTTCCCTTAGTCGCCAAGAAGAAAGATCAGGGAGGCCCAGTAGCTTCAGTTAATTACCTTAGTGTCCCATGTTATGACTGGACAACAGCTTAACACATTGTATCCACTTTTTGAATGAGATCCGTAATAATTATCAAGCGTGTATGCATTGCCCACTACTGATAGCCAGAGAGACAATATGCGTTGACATCTTTTGGTACGTTTGTACTGTGTATCCCATATTTACTATAGCCATTCTTCCGTTTGTATTTTCTATACCAATCCGACTGAACAGTATTGATATAGGTGATACCACAGTTTGTCATGTTTATATGTTAGGAGAATCCCAAAGGATCCATTCATAACGTCCCCATCTGTTGATAGCGACAGCTAAATCTCTGGTAAGAAATGATTATAATGAGACAAAATTTGATGAGGACCGTGCTACTAAGACAAGCAAGTGTGCAATGAATCAGGAGCCCTTATTTTATCGTTGTTCTTCACACACATTTCAATTCCATTAGGTAAAAAGCTAAATATGACATGGAACCATTTGAAAAATATAATTTCTGTTGCTGAATAATTCTAATGCAAACAGAAATAACACACCAGAATGCTGCCTTGTAACACACCAGAATGCTGCTGTGTGAAGAATACTTCTCTGAGATACCTTTTATTCAACACCATTTTCATCAAAACAATATTTTCCAATGCAGGTCTATTTTTGGACTTGTTTGCTGGAGCAACACGGACCCATGAAATGTCCGGATCACAAACGATTCGCGAAGCTTCACAGGGGGTCTTAATTAGCACCGTGTTTTGACACACCTATTGTTAAAAACATCTCTTCAAATGGAGCGATTCGAAGAGACTGGTATCAGAGAATGGGTGTTATTTTAGCTCTACAAACGTCATCACAGTAAAGTTATCTTGACACTATGGATTAGTTTTTGATGAATGTTTATGTGAATAAGCAACAGGCGCTACGACAAACTAATCGTTTCTAGAAGTGTACCTTCAAAGAGGTCGCGTGCTTAAAGCCATGACACATATTCACCGAAAGACCTTACACACAGCCAGTAATGCAAGAAAAGGGAATATAATCCTTCCAGTGGACATAATGTACAGATGAGTGAGTGAGTGAGATAATATTTCATCGGTTCACAGACGAGGCATCTTTGTTGAGAGAGAAAGTACCTTCACTAAAGACTTTAAATCACTGTCAGAAAGTTAATGATTATTGATACTGGAGGAAGCCACAATTGGCATTGAGCAATAACAAACTTCATCAACAGCATGTACCGTGAAACAGTCGTGTACAATGTGCTGCACTGACGGAGCAAAACGATAACATTTAAGTTCAAGTCAGTTTTGGACATTGAAGTAGTGGTCAGTAACAGGTATGACGATCAGGAGCACCAATTTACATTTCTTTGCATTGACCAAATGAGCAATCAAAGTTGCTGTTGTGGAATGTTCTGCCATTCTCTGTCTGTTCAAGTTCCTCCAGAGTCTGGGGGTTAACATGAAGACCGTAAAAACCCAAGTATGTTGAGTGGAATTAAGATCAGGTGACCTCACACGCCAGTCCATATGTGTGATTTTTTTTATCTATACACCATCACTGACGACTCTTTCTCGGGCATTATCATCCATAAAAAATGAAGTTGGGAGCCACATGTTGTACCAGAGGAATGATTACAGGTATGTTTTAACCGGTCAGACTGCATGTGTGAAATATGGAGTACATTGATGCCACACATTTTGCATGTTGTTTCTGAGGGTGGTTGTGCTTCAGGTGCTGCTTTCAACGTTATCAATTTGACACTCTCCAAAGGTTGTGTGTCCTGTTAATATTTACCTCTAAGTGACATGCTCGTAAAATCGTTGTCGAGATTGATAAAGATACTACAATGTAAATGCTTGTTGTTTGTTTGTTTCTTTCTTTGTTTTTGGAGGAGTACTGTTCAAGTGACAAGGTTTGCACAACCGTATTCTGTGAACTGGTCCCTGAAGAGGTAGTCACGAAACGTTGGTATTTTTAAAGTTCCCTGAAGTTCAAAGAAAGTTGAAACTGCACATTACAATGCCTATAATATGTTTGGCTAAAACCTGGTTTGTTGTAAGCCAGGTTATTTGAACGTGATAGTCTGTCCAAACTAAAACGTCTCAGAAATAACGCTTTCACAAAGACAGCATTCAAAAGCAAAGGAACTTTCATTCTAAAGTAATAGAAAACAATAACTCTTCTTTTTTCCTTTCCACAGTCACGACAGATCTCAGATCTCCACACTGAACAATCACTCGAGATTGTAAAGACGCGACGTTAATAAATGTATGTCACTGTCGTGCTCACTATCTTGATTCATGTTTTATAGTATGTTGGTAATATGAATTCAATTTGAAGATTTGCGTTGTGGTTTGGGGCTTGAGGTGGCAAAGTGATATGTAGTGGTAGTGGCTCTTTTAAGTGGGCGACTGTTCATTTTGAAGGGTCAGTGTTAGAATGATTACTTCACTGATCTGAGTGATGTTGATATACTTACAATTGTTTTTCATATACATGACTACAGCAATACAGTATATCACAATAAATATATATGGATATAAAGGCAAAATACGCAGCGATAAGCGTAATGTAAGTTTCCTATGTGCTCTGAACTGTATGATACTTATCGACCGTGCAGTTGTTGAGTAACCAACGGAAACAATGGGAGGGTTTGAGTTTGACAGGCGTCACCAGTTAAATAATACCACAGCAAAGCCAAACCATGTATCTTAGACTACTTTAAGACGTGCCCTACCCTTATCAACATTCTGACCTCTTTGAAACTTACTAATAAATAGTACGTACTACCACGTTGACACGTATCTACGTCAGCGATTCCGATTTATATTACTTATCAAATCTTCCGTATGTTCGATTATATATATTCTTTGAGAAGGACGATTAAAAAACATCAATATGCAGATACATGTCCGTTAACGCAAGTTCTGCCTGCTTCTGTGCTTGTGAATCTGAGTGTAAAACCTTCACGTGTCAGATAGAAAGTAACATGAATGAAATCACACGCCCGGCTGTGTTTGTATAAGGCAGAACACTTCATTTTCGCGAGCTGATCGATTTCAAGGACATACCCGCACTGAATAGCCTCAGGCGGAAAACGGACACACACACAAACCAGGGTTCAGTGTTACAAAAAAACCCAGATATGATGTCATTCTGTTGCAGCTGTTCTCTTTAGTTCATGGTATATTACGATCAAGGTCATTTAATCTAGTTTAATGTGCATTAATTTGTACGCTGCATAGTCTTTGAGCAACGTTCCCATGGGTGCAAATCGGTTGGTTGCCTGAACAATGCACTATCGTTAGTTCTTAGAATTCGATCAAAACCCGTTGCTACCACTTGTGTTTTTTCTGGTTTTGAAACTCATTCCTTAATCATGCATGTGAGTGAGTGAGTTAATATTTATCGTGATATCGGCAATATTGCAGCCATATCCTGAATAGAACAAGGAATAATGACGTTGTAGATCAAGAAATTAAGAAACGAGAACCCTTTTGACGAAGAACAGTAAAACCACTGGTATATATCACATATGTCCATTTAAGATTAGTAATTAAATCTAAATCAGTTTAACTATTGAGAACAATACAATACAAAACTGGCTATAGATTGCCAACAACTGAAGGTAGATCATCGCACAGGTGACCATGGTTACTTACATTACTTTTGCTACCTGCATGGCCCCTAGTTCATGCATGTCGCTCACCTAAGGACATGATACTCAAACTACACAAAGTATTGCTCTTATATGACGGAAAAAAAGACAATGGAAACATGAGTTCAGGCGCAACAGGATCCAGTCGTGGGTCAAAGCCCGATTTCGTTCTGACCACATGTTTTCTCCTTTCACCACAACGCTTGTACCAGCGCCTAGCCAATCAGTGAGCGAGTGAGTTAAGATTTAACTTCCGCTCGGCAAACTTTCAGCCATATCCTAACGGGAACATATGTGACATTGAAATGAAATAATAATACAGATACCTGTTGTCAAAAGACAGTATAAACAACTAGAACTAAAGTATCGTGTAAAACTAATAGCATTATTTGTACAGGACAATATAAAAACAGATCTCCAACAACAGAAGGTAGATCACCATACTAGGAACTCTAACCAATCTGTCCTACTACATAATACAAATATATCTTATGTCATTACACCGTGGGAATTTCTAGGCAGTGATTCAGTTTCACATTAACATTATTTACGTAAGAATAACCATTTAACTACAGCCCAGGTAAAACAGTATAAGGTTTAACGCTTATGCCATGTTCTACATTTATATACCGCATCTACGGAGATATTGCTCAGCTGCTCTGAATGGCCGTTTTGAAAAAGTGCATTGCTGCACTCGATGGCTGAGTAACAGCCCCACCGTCCATCAGGAACTCTAAACCGGACATCAGCTGAGCAGCATATTCACTTGCACACTGTTGTACACTGGTGAGTGCCAACGTTCGTGAAATTTTGTAAAACTGTGAGGTCAAGGCCTCACCCTTATAATTTTCCACTCTTAATTTATTGTGTTTGTGGTTGTATTGTCCGTGAAATCAAAGCATTGGCAGCTGAGAGACCGGTCACAAAAGCATATGGCAAATTTCCCCTTCCTGCCAGCCATTAGGGAAATGGCACATTTAGTCGAGTTTTGACAATCAATGTGAATCTGTAGAGACCCGGTCCTGATCGATGAGATCTAGAGCCAAGTAGTTGCAGATGGCAACGTGTACCAAGGTGTAATGCTGGTTAAGGAAACGTGCAGTGTACAGACGCCGGTCTCAAACATCTCAGTCCTGAAGGAAGAAATGTCAACATTTGAAGAGACTGAAAGAAGACCCGCCTCGGGTCGCATTTGATCGATTGGAATGTCACAACTAACAACCATGATGAATGTTTCACTTCTCAATGTAACTGACATCAACGCAAAAACTTTAGAACGAAGAGGAAATTGTAAACTGTAATTTATTTAGAAGATTATGTTGTGATAAATTGACGTACTACAGGTGTGCATCTTGGCCCTCGCAATTACTGTAATTCTTTCTCTTCAGAAGTGGGCATGTTATGGCGGTTTTAATTTGCACAGAAAAGTATGTCGTGCTCAATGAGCATTGTCTTTAAAAACACCGGATTTCAGAAGCAACCATCAGCGTTGTAAACACAATTATATAATGGATTTTCCTTTTGCGTTGCCCGCCGCAACGCGGATCGGGGTATTATGTATTCAGCAGCGTCTGTACGTCCGTCCGATTCTTGTTAAGGCGATATCACATGAACTGCTGAACCCAATGTGTTCAAATTTGGTGATAGCCTTCATTGGGGGATTACGGGGTGACCATGACCCTCTTTTCAAGATCACCACGACTCTTTGACCAACTTCCAAACTCTTGTTAACGCGATATCACATGGATTAATGTACCTAGTGTCTTCAAATTTGGCGACAGACAACATTGGGGGATTATGCAGACACCAGTCGATTTTGATTACCTTGGCTTTATTTTCAAGGTCACCACGACTCTTGGTAACGCAATATCTCCTGAACTATTGTACCCAATGTCTTTAATTTATTTTTATGACAGCCTTTATTGGGTGATTACACAGACACACAAAAGTATAAAGTAGTGAATATGTTATAAATGTTACAGTCCGTAGCAGCGGGGGACATTGCCACATTAGTGGCAACACTTCTGATTGAAAAAAATACTCTCGCATCTACTGTCTCCATCTTATAGCTGGAGTATGAGAAACATTCCCTAAACTCCACCACAACATGTCAGTCCTGGGCCCCCTTGTATGATGATTTGCCCACAATTGTTGGCAATGTATAGCCAGTTTTTATACTGCATTTTCCTAATTATTTTATAATTAATCGTTCTCGTCACGATGTGGCTGCAATATTGCCGATGTGAACTCACTCATTCACCTAATTAGTAAAATAAACTCATGGACAAAAGAAAGTGAACACTTTTTTATGTTGAATTTATGGCAAAGATGTCCAGGGAAGTAAAATCCTTTTAGGCCGAACCGGTTAGCCCACACACCAACTAAACATGCACTCAAACGCAGCATGTTGGCTGTGTAGAAACACGTTGATTTCCCAAATTTAAAGCATTCGTCTCGGAGATTTTGCAAAATGTTATCAAGAACTGGTATAAAAAGGCAGCGAATAGGGGCCAGATATCTCAACTGACAGAAAACCACCAAAGGTATGCCACAGTTAACAGCGCAGTGGAGTCATAGGTATGAGACAGAGGGTCGCTAACGAAAGCCATATTGCCAGCGGTGTTTACAGATGAAGGTCGATTCACCATGTTCCATAATGACTGTATGCTTTGCTTTGATTTTATCGATCAAATATGAATGTTCACTTTCTTTTGCCCACTAGTTTACATGACGAATGTAATAATGTTTAATCTATACTTTAGTTTATCATTACATCTTTTCATTTTTCAGATAACAAACGCAAGGGGTATCAGCCAGTAGGTCAAGTTCAGGACTCGGTGAAAACACAATCAGATGACGATAGTAGTGATGACGTTACTGAAACGGAGGAATCCGAGGACTCTGACTCAGATAGTGGTGAGTGAGTGAGTTAGTGAGTGATTCGGTTACATCACGTCCTATCACATTGATGTAGGAGGAAAGTTGCACTTATGAGATGAAGACATTGTATGGAAGTGGTTTGTGGAGCAAATACACTTTACTTTAGAGTGATCGAGTTAGTGAGCTCATATTTAACGTGACATCAGCAATAATTCAGCAATATCGCAACGTGAACATAGTTGACGTTGAAATGGGATACGTCGTTACTATAGGCATGTGATTCCTTGTAATGTCTTGACGACAGTGCACATTTAAAACATCCCATCCTATTTCTGTCTTAAACTCCCGTCACAAATGTGAATCGAAGAAGTCAAAATCTTCACATATGACATTGTAAACCACAATATATTTCACTTCAGACTAACATGGTGATGAGTCTGTTTTCCAACATTATTTTGGCAGATTTAAGCGATGAAGAAGAAGATGAGACATCGGAGGAAGTATCGGAAAATCAATCACAAGAAGAGGATGAAAGTTTGTTATGACAAGAATTGTCCTTTTGCAGAGAGAGTAGACAAATATTGACCTATTGAAGGATACCTTTATGGAGAATAAGCGCCGTAAATATACAGGAAGCTTTAAGGGCGACTTCCTCTCAACGCAACAATGTAAATATGTTGATAATTGGTGACACTGGTATTGCCTGGGATTGTGTTTGAGGACCTTTCTGGAGACAGGGTTTGAATTTATTTCCTTTGGGCTGATACCATCCCTTTACTACTGGAACATATGAATGGTTGGTGAAAGTTTGAATCACTGTTAACTTTCAGAGAAAAAACAACAGGGCATTTAGCAATCAATGTCAGGGAAATTGACTTCAAACAGAAACTTAATTATCATTCATTTTGGATGGATGAAATAAAAAATAATTTTAAAAGTTTTACACTTACCGTTTACTCATTATATTTTTACATGAGTGTGGTACGGTTTTTAATATCCCTGGCACTGAAATGTACATATTTCAAACTGCATTGATATTTTGAGAGAAATAAATATTTCAACTGTTGTCGATGTATGTTTAGTTTGTGATTGTTAAGAACAAATTTGATGAATTCATTAATTTATTACACTAATTTGGGACCTTCACATGTTTAAGTATAAGTGTGTTATTACTTATTGTTATCCAACATTCACACATGTTTTATTTGTGAGCCGAGTGTTAACAACATACACATGACACAGAAAAACAGTATAGACGGTAGGGTAGTCTACTGGCAGTGGCGAAGGCAATGTATCATTAGCGTTCCATTTTCAGCATGGATAGATCATATTAAGCAAGTGTTTGTACTCCAACGCCATTGCTAAAAGCAGCGTAACATCATCAAAAAGAACTACGTGAGCCCTTTTCCACAAATTAATCAATTCACAAACATATTACTCACTGGCGAAAATGGTATTTTGTCGATTAACATATTTTTTAGTCTCTTCTGGAGATTAATGGGGATGCTTAGTCGTATAAAAATAATTTAATCAGTGGTTCCAGGTGGGATATCATTCCACCTAATATATTCGCAACGCACTAACGGTAGCTGGATGTATGTGTCACTGTCTAATGGCGATAATCACGACACCCACTGGCCGGGTCAAAGGCTGCAGAAACAGGAAGAAGTTTCAAAGGTCCTTTCATCACGCGAATCCACGAACATGGGGATATCGACCAAGGAAATTTAGTTTAAAACATTTAATGCTGGAAAAGGTTCCACTGCATGTGACCTTGATTGCAATGGGGAGAAGCAATTGGCAGTGGTTTTACCCAACTTAAATCAGCCACGAGTGGCCTCAGCGCACGTTATAAACTCCGCTTTTAAAATTAAAACATGAACAATAAATTTTGATAGGGCTCCACTGCAGGATACTATTTTCCTCCTATTTGGGTTGCTTTTGTTCCTTAATATGCCCTCAGTAATGATACAGGTCCAGTATCAGTGAAAACAATCTGAAAGATGATGCATGGTCGCAGTGATGTTCTCATCAGCACTCGGAAGTTGCTCAATTTCCATTTCCAGCTCATCTGAGTCCCTCCTCCAAGAGACATGCGGATCATAGAGCAGATTAAGTAAGATCTATGAGACATGGCTCATATACATGCGACCATTTTCCAAGCAATAATCACAAGTTTGTTACTTTTAGAGACCAGTAGTACCTGTGTATCACAGACGAAATTTGGAGACAGTTTGAAAATATTCTGAAATACATATTAATTTTTCCTTACTTCGAATAGAAAATTGTCCAGAGATTTGATTACGATAAGTACGTGGATTACAAAATGAGATGAATACTATCATGTGACAAACATCTAAAAGTGATTGGAACGAATCAGATCTTGAGTGAACATGAGAATATCGCAGTGTTATCGTGGTATAGAGTCGGTTTATACCTGGAAGCAATTACCTTACAGGAATTGGAAAGGAGGTCATACAGTGGAGGGGAAATGCCACAGGGAATGAAGAACCCTCTAAGAATCCTCTGACCGGAGGCAACCCACACGAACACAGATTGCTACTGTGGCAACGATATTGTTAGTTCAGTTTTAGTAGCATTAACTGTGTTGAAGCCTCTGTAAAACTGTTTCAGAGGGACCTAAAAAGGCCAATCTCTGAAACATCTGACAATACAGGCATAAAGAGTACACCTATGAAATTCCAATATCTACGAGGATTGAATTTGTGTGGTAACCAGGTGATGTAAAGCTGAAGTGTTTATAGTGTTTGAAATTTGTGCAAGTCACTCAAATCCCCATCAACATATTGAAGTGAGTGAGTTAATATTTAACGTCACATCGGCAGTATTTCAGTCATATCGTGACGACAGTATTTAACAAAGAAATGGAGTATATGTATATCATAAAAATCTGTCTTCAAAGGACAGTAAAATTACTAGAATATCTCAGTTCCAATTTGAAACTAGTGTGAAAAGGTAAAACTAATATCACTATTTGGACAACACGATATAAAATACGGGCTATATACCACCAACAACTGAAGGTAGATCACCATATTAGGGACCATGGGGACTTACAGTACATTTGCTTCCTCCATGGACCCTAGCTGGATTTACATCATCCATTCAGCCTTTAGTGTTTTTGGAAATCTAGCCAACAATAAAAAGACACTTATTCTACGATCAAAAATGTGGAAAGTTTTAATTTCAATTTGAATGTTTGTGGACTTGCGTACCCTCTCAGGAGGACAATACTTTTACAATACTTTAACCCCCTTTGAGGGCACGGCCACTAACAAGCACAGTTATGAATTTAAACTTCCAATAATAAAATATTATCTATTTACGAGTCATTTAAGAAATCTATTTTTTTTAAATGCAGTGATTAAATGAGAAATTGGATTGGATTATTAAAAATATCCTTCATAGTTTTGGATTTGAAATATGAATCCCTTGTGATGGAATATACAACACAGTCAGGCAGGACATGTTTGAACTTGATTCTTTCTTCACAAGGGATTCAAAACGGAGGATCCTCATCTTGAAGCAAATATGCATGTGTATATCTTGTGTGGCCAATGCGACATCGTCGCATGACGACCTCCTCAAATCCGGACTGACAACCCAAGTAGGTGTATCCAATATAGGATTTTATAGCATGTAATTTATTAGTACCTACTTGAGTGTCCCACTTCGTCTGCATCAGATCACGGATGTAACATCTAATGACTGCTTTATAATCAGAATAAAGAATAAGAAGTGGTGTCACAGATTGGTTGAGCGCTGCCTCCGCTGCAAGATCAGCCACTGTATTCCCAGAAATGCCAACGTGGCAGGGTAACCAACAAAAGACGATGTCGATTGGAAAGTAGCAAGATCATTTTATAATTCAATGATTTCTGTAAAAAGTGGATGTTTACAAGAAAGATTTGTAATGGTCTGAAGAGAATCTGGAAATGTGATATACTGATTATATTTAGGATGTCTTTGAATATATTTAAGAACCGTTAATGTGGCGTCAGCGTCTGCAGTAAATATAGAGCTGCTATTAGGCAATCGGGAAGACATTGTCCTGGATCTAACGACAGTGGCACAAGCTACAGCGCCACCATCCTTGGATCCATCTGTAAATAAGGATTTATATGCATTATACATAGTACGTAATTGACTGAATTCTTGTTTATATTGTAACTCATTAGTTTCTGATTTTTTTAAATGTGATCAATGTTAGGTCCACTAGGGCCGTAACCAAGGAGGAGAAGAAAGAAGGCACGAAGGAGCTATATTACTCAGCTCAATGCCGGCAGCAGAAAGCGGTTTTACTCTTAAATCAAGAGGAGGAACAAGAGAAGATTTTATGTTGTATAAATCCTTATAGAGAGGATTGCAAACATAGTTTTTTTCTGCAGGGTTTGACTCACTGGAATATAGTTTTGTTACATAATGTAAAGCTAATTTTATACGTCGCTGCTCAAGAGATAGTTCATCCGCCTCGACGTTCAGGCTGTCAACAGGTGAAGTTCAAAAGGAGCCAAGACAAAGTCGTAGACTTTGATGACGGACAGAATCTAATAGTTCCAAGTTGCTTTTGCAGTCTACACCATATACAATTGACCCATAATCAAGCTTCGAATGGACAAGTGATCTATATAGGTATACAAGGGTAGCTTGATCACCTATCCACTTGGAATTAGACACGACTTTCAACAAATCAAGTGCCTTCAGGCATTTAGTTTTTAGGGATTTGATATGCGGAACAAAGGTAAATGTGAGTCAAAAATGAGACCTAAGAACTTGGCCTCCTTGACAACTTTGATGAGAGTGCTATTTAAAACAGTTCCGGGTGCTTATGTGGTTTATATTTACGGCAGAAATATATGCAATTAGTTTTTGATTTTAAAAATTTAAAGTCGTTTTCAAGACACCATTTATTTATTTATTTGTTTATTTAAACACGACTGTACTTGCCGTTCAGCAGTATACATTTAAGGTAGGAATGGCATACTTTGAACGTATGGTCTCGTTGCGATCTCTCGGGGAGACTCCTGTGTGGACAAAGCAGGATACAGAAGAGCTTCGGACGTCGGACGGAGAAGAGAGTGTTAAGAATGATGACGCCCAAGGCACTGACTGAAGTCTTTCTAATGTCTGTGATATATATCCCAGGACTTGATGACTTAATGTGCCCCAAGAGACATCTCGCTTGTGCCGTTTTTATTAACTAGCTAACAATTCCACCACAAACAACATACAATAAATATATAAGAATATGAGTCAAATTGTTAGTAATGCCATATGATGGTTTCCCAGGACCTCACAATGGTCTAATGTTACAAGATTCCTTAGTTGGGACGAGCTTGGCATGATTAATTTACTGCATCGACTAAGCAAATATGCCAGATGCTAACATTAAATGGAATCATTTGAATGAAACAACCGGCAGATCAATGTGCTTCAAGCTTTAAATGATAGTAATATAAAGGAATATAAAAACAGCTGCTGCCCCTGCAAAAATCAAATGTGGTTATTAAAGAAGAAGAAAGCATTACACTTAATCTAACAGTGATTGTACTGATCAATATGTACTCTTTTTGAGATGACTGTGCCTCTTCGTTAGAACTAAAACATTATTGAGAAAGATGAAATATGACTTGTGAACTACAACGAAACATTTTGACACTGAATCTGATTAATACTAGTCATGTACCATGGAGGGAAAACATATAATATCACTTTCCGATGTCAGTGTAGGCGTTTGTACCACCTGAACCATTTTCTGACTATAATTTGTGGCAAATGAAACATATATGGAAATATATTCCACCAACAATTCACGGTGCGGTTATTGGGTTAAAACAAAACCAAGATATAAGATTTAATTATATTAATTCGATCCTTTTATGCGCATAATTTGAATGATACATTCAGATCTAGCGGTTTCTTGTCTTCACGTAAAGACCAATGTGGAGTATATTAAGTATACACTTTCTACACGTGTGAGGTGTTTATGGTGATTTCAGTCGGAACTTCTGAACCATGGCCCATAGTATCACCTTGTGCAAAGCAACCTTAGCGCTGCAATTATTGTAAATCCTCAAGATCGAGATTTCAGGCTTTGACTACAATCGCCACCCACTTGCACAAAGGGGTTGTAAGTTAAGATCATTTTAATTTACAATCAAAACCGTATAATTGGTCGGAACCAATTGTAAGGAGCTAAGATCAGTGTAATTTGTAACAGGATGATGTTCAAGTTAGTGTCAGTTTCACGTAGATAATTAGCTTTACGTTTGAAGAAACGTAAAGTGTGAGATTCGCTTCGGCACTTCAGCAACACAGAGAATGCAACATCAATTTAAAGTCAGAAATATCGTTATTTGCGGTAATGAACAAACTTATTATTGAGTCGATATCATAAAACACAATTCTCACTCGATTCAGTGTTGGAAAAAGTTTGAATACCATTCCGTTTTGATAATCAAGTATAGGATAGTAACGAAAAGGTGTCTGCATGCTATTAGCAATGGCCACGGCCTTGTCAATACATTATCTAGGGCAGCTAATATACGTTTTTACGCAAGATGAGAGTGGTTCCCCTTGGCATATAATGCCGCTGCCTGTAAAATCTGCCATGTCTAAATACAATGTGTGTTCGCAGAACTCCACATATATTTCGTTTCGGTCGTATTCGTGTTAAGAAACGAAAGGGTGACATGACTGGGACTGTTGTGGCAAAATCCATGACAGGGAAATATGGAAACAATATTATTTCCCGTGTGTTGCTAAATAGTTATTCACATTATGTTTATTCGCATTATCGATAATTATTTTTTCCAGAGGAAGAGTATGATTAATAACCTGATTACTACTTTTCGCCTTGGTCCGCACATTGTGAGTGAATGTTTTACAGCCCTGTCAGCAAAATATACAGCTGGGATCAATAGAAATGTGCCCTGCAACCTGCACCCACTACGCTACGTCGATGGACCTGAAAACAGTGCATGCACTAACCTGTGCGTTAGTGGGATTATTAACTGCTTCAAAGAAATTGTGCAATTCCTTCTCCTTCCATTTTCGTCGAAAACCTTATTTTATCGCTTCTTGAGTGTTAGTAATAAATACATGCTAACATGTTAACGTTAAAACAGTTAAAACTACTTTCGTGTTATCATATTTGTTTCTTGATTATTGAAAAGACTTACCCACATGTATTTACCTTCACAGACCTTCACTTCAATTTTCTTTTTGTCTGGCTTGTCCGACTAGTGGAAAAAAAGATACCGTTCGTGTGAAATGTGATCGCATGTCGGATGGGCATGTTTAGTCATTTTCACACGAAAAAAAGAAATAATATAATTTCGGGTTCGACTAGAACCTGCACATGATGCCTCTAAAATCTAGCACAGCTGTCAGGGTGCGAAAGGTAATATCAATACTTGTAATGGCAACAGCTTTGGCATAGACTAGTCGTGCTCTTGACCACAAAACAGACATGGAATTGTCTTCACTCTCCGGATTAACTGTCTGTGCTTTAGCATGTTTGTTACAGGGCTGAACACGTTCCACAAGTTCATCTTACAGTGATTTGGGATTGCGTTGAAATGCGAGTGCATTCTGTATGGGTTGTTTTAATGACGTTGAATGTTGATTGAAGCTCGCAAATCTTCAGAACGTGCTTCACTGCGAGAAAGCTCTTCAACATGACAAGACATTGCAAGTCATAGATTCGTCGAATTTCTCATGTCAGCACCAGTACCCTATTTATATTTATTTCATTAATATTGCACAGGAAAAGTTCCGAACCAAGTTAATTTGACTTTTTCTCTCTACATGTATTCTTCAAGCACGCCATCAAATCCGGCATTAGCATGCAAGGATGCTATAATTGCCAGACTCTCTTTCCTGTATAAAATGGTTCACACCCATGATTGTATTATTGTTGGAGATGAACTCGTAGTTTGCCAGTTTCAATATGCTAGCCCTCTGAGATTTATCATGGCTTCATCCATCAGACACAGTAAACTAGCCCATTATTATTTCGCCAACCCAGCAAGAACAAAATACTATGTCATGTTAACTTCTGGTATGATGTTACCGCTGACTTTCTGCAATGTTTTCTATTGACTACTGACAATGTTTCAAATATGTGGCCCATACGAATTAGAGATGTCATGGGGAAACTGAAACAAGCCTTTGGAAAGTAGACTACATTTTATATACAGAAGATGACAGTTATGTAAAACAGAACATTATAGGATTTTCACGTAAGATGGTTAAGAAAATGCAGTAATATCCCCCATGGGTCATTTTACATATGATGGACGATATTGGGGACATTTTGACAATAGAACCATACAATGCAATGAGAGTGAGAGAGTGAGTTAATATTTAAGTCTCATCGGCAATATCTCAGCCATATTGTGACGAGAACATTTAACAAAGAAAAGGACTATGTGTATATTATAAAATCTGTCGGCGAAGGACAGTAAAACAACTACGATATCACAATTTGAATTAAAACTAGCGTGGAAAGTTAAAACTAATATCACTATTCGGACAATACAACATAAAATCAGGCTATAGACTGCCAACACCTGAAGGTAGATCACCATACTAGGGACCATGGGGACTTACAGTACCTTTGCTACCTGCATGGACCCTAGTTGGATTTACATCGTCCCCTCAGCCGTTAGCAATTTAGTCCCATCTAGCCAAAAATTAAATATACACATATGCTACGATTAAAAACAGTGGAAGTCTAAACGTACATGAAATGTTTTGGGACTTACGTACCCTCTCAGGAGGACAATAATTTTATAATACTTCAACCCATTTGAGGGTACAGCCACTAACAATTCAAGTTACTAATCTAAACTACCATAAATGCAGCTATCTACAGAACATAATAATCAAAATTCAACGATGAAATCAATTTCTTTTAAAAATCCAAGAATTAAATGAGAACTTACGCTGTTAAAAAGGCCCGTCATTGTTTTTACATTGAAACATTTATCCCTTATGATGGAGAATTCAACACAGTCAAGCAGGATATGCTTGACCGTGGGTCTCTCATCACAAGGGATGCAAAACGGAGCATCCTCGCCTTTCAATAGGTATGAATGAGTGTATCTAGTATGGCCAATGCGACATCGCCGCATGATTACTTCTTCAAATCTGGACTGACAACCCAAGTAAGAATAACCAATATAGGGTTTTATTTAATGTAATTTATTGATGCCTACCTGGGCATCAGATCACGGATATAAGATCTAATGTTAGCTTTATAATCACTGTATGGAATAAGAAGTGGTGTCACAGATTTGTTGAGTGCTGCCTTAGCAGCAAGATCGACTATTGTGTTACCAGAAATGTCTACGTCGCTTGGTAACCAACAAAAGACGATGTCGTATTGGCCAGTATCAAGATTATTATACAATTCAATAATATCAATTAAAAGTGGATGTTCACAAGAAATATTTGTAATAGCCTGAAGGCAAGAAAGAGAGTCGGCATAGATTATATACTGTTTATGTTTAGGATGTCTTTGAATATATTTAAGAGCCGTTAGTGTGGCATTAGCTTCAGCTGTAAAAATAGAGCTGTTGTCTGGTAATCTAGAAGATATTGTTCTGGATCCAATGACAGTGGCACAAGCTACTGCGCCACCGTCCATGGACCCATCTGTAAATAAGGATTTATATTTGCTATATTTATGTTTTAATTGATTATATTCTTGTTTGTATTGTAATTCATTAGTTTCTGATTTTTTAAATGTCGTTAATGTTAGGTCAACTTGTGGCCTAACCAACTGTCAAGGAGGAGAAGAAAGAAGACGGGAAGGAGCTATATTTTCCACCTCAATACTAGAAGCAGCAATAAATGGCTTTATTCTGAGCCCAAAAGGGGGAACAAGGGAAGACTTTTTGTTATACAACTCATCATAAAGAGGATTAAAGACACAATTAAATGCAGGATTAGACTCATTAGAAGCTAATTTTGTAATGTACTGTAAAGTACTGTACTGTTTCATACGGCGATGGTTGAGAGAAGGCTCATCAGCCACGACGTACAGACTGTCGATAGGAGAAGTTCTAAAAGAACCGAGACAAAGTCTTAGGCCTTGGTGGTGCACAGGATCAAGTAGTTTTAGGTTGCTTTGACAAGCTCCACCATATACGATGGAGCCGTATCAAGTTTCGATCGCAAGAGTGATCTATATAAGTGAAGATGGGTAGTTTGATCCCCTCCCCATTTTGAATTAGAAACAAACTTTAATAAATCGAGAGCCTTCAAGCATTTGGCTTTTAGGGATTCAATATGCGGCAAAAAGGTCAAATGGGAATCAAAAATAAGTCCCAAGAACTTAGCCTCCTTGACACCTTTGATAGGGGTGCCACTTAGAAATAGTTCTTGGTCTTTATGCGGTTTATATTTGCGGCAGAAGTGTACACAATTGGTTTTTGATTTAGAAAATTTGAAGCCATTTTGAAGACACCATTTATCTATTTGTATAAACACAGCTGCAGTTGCCGTTCAATAGTATGCATATTTTTTCCAAAAGAAATATTAAAATCATCCACAAATAACGATCCATCAATCGTTGAATCGTTTAAAACTTTAGATAAACTGTTGATCTTGATGCTAAAAAGAGTGACTGACAAAATGCTGCCTTGAGGAACACCCTGATCCTGATTGTAATGATCAGACAGGGTAGAACCCACACGGACCTGGAACTCTCTGTCATTTAAAAAGTTGGCTATGAATTCAGGCAAACGACCTCGCAAACCGAAGTCATGTAAATCCCTTAAAATGCCATATTTCCATATTGTATCATGTGCCTTCTCAAGATCAAAAAAGACAGATACAGCGTGTTGTTTATTGATCAGTGCGTTTTTAACAAATGATTCTAAACGCACTAAGTGATCGACTGTACTTCTGTTTTTCCAAAAACCACATTGTATATCTGTCATGAGGTTATTTGTTTCCAAGTACCAAACAAGTCGATTATTTATCATGCGTTCCATGGTCTTGCAAACACAGCTAGTTAATGAAATCGGACGATAATTGGACGGATCCGTATGATCACGTCCAGGTTTAGGTATTTACTATGGCATCACGCCACGAAGAAGGAAATTTACCTGAAGTCCAAATATCATCAAAAATATATAAGAGCGTCTCTAAACAGCATTCTGGTAAGTGCTTCAGGAGATGATAATGTACGTTATCAGCTCCTGCAGCAGTGTCATGAGCTTGATCCAGGGCAGTATGGAGTTCATGAATAGAAAATGTTTCATTATAATCTTCCCCATTATCAGAATTGAAATTAATAGTTTTCTTTTCTTCCTGTTTTTGATATTGCTGGAATTTTGGTACATAATTTGAAGAGGAAGAGTGTTTAGTAAGGGTTTCACCCAGTTTATTAGCAATATCTGAATTATCAGTAAGCAACTGATCTTCATGTTTAAGATGATGGACTGTAGATTTAGTACCTTTACCTTTAATTTTCTGGACCATGTTCCACACCTTGGCGATGGGTGTCCGAGAATTTATTTTAGATACATAATTTTGCCAAGATTGGCGTTTGTTCTGTTTAAAAGTACGCCGTGCTTTAGCATTTAAAATCTTAAATTTATTTAAATTATGCACCATAGGATGGCGACGGAGATAATGTTCTGCTTTTTTCCTTGCCTTCCCAGCTTGTTTGCAGTCATCGTTGAACCATGTTTTTCGAATATGTGAAACTACAGAGGAATTTGGTATGCACTCATCAGCTATGGAGTCCAATTCATCAGAAAATCATTTAATAGCATCAAGAACGTCAATAAAACGTTCAGGTTTAAGCTTTACAGCACACAGTGTTTCATATAAAGCCCAGTTAGCCTTTTTATTATTCCGCCTTGATGATGGAGGAACATCAGATGGAATTACAGCTTTTAATATAATAGGAAAATGGTCACTTTCACGGAGGTCATCGTGGACTGACCATTGGAATTCATTTAGTAGTTCGGAATTTGTGAGTGACAAGTCGAGAGCAGAATAGGTCCCTGTACCAGGGTGTAAATATGTGGTGGAACCATCATTATAAATACATAAATCATTATCAGAACAAAAGTCCTCCAACAATTTACCTTTAGCGTTTGTAGTTACACTACCCCAGAGTGGGTTGTGGCTATTTATTTAAATCTCCCATTATAATACAGGGCTTTGGGAGCTGATCATATAGAGCTTGAAGATCGGTTTTGGCAAACACCGAAGACGGTGAAATATAAAGAGAGCATAATGTAAACGCTACATGTAAAGTAATTCTCACTGCAACAGCCTGCATATTAGTAATAAGTGGAACAGGGCTTTGAATAACGTTTTGTCTGACTAGAATGGATGATCCTCCAGTGGCCCTATCACCCAGAGGTGAAAAAGAATGATATGCATTAAAATAACGAAGGTCAAATGTATCTGTTTGTTCTACCCCTCACCCTTTTCGAGGGCGAGAAGCCATGTGCCCTGGGATGGAAGTTTTCTGACACTTCCATGGCCTCAAGCGATCCGTATTTATTGAATAATTTTACAGGATTTTCTGAACCCCTCTGGGGTCTGCCACTCTTGTTTGAAGATTCTGTTCTGGAGTCAGTTTTACTTTGAACAATATTCTTCGAGTTTGTTTTTGATCGTGATTTGTGAGTTGGCTGAGACTAAGATTGTTCTCCAGGTGAAGATGAAGTCTGACTACAGGACTGTGACCAGGCTTTAGATACCACCTGAGTGTTGACAGAAGATGTCAAGGTTTGGGTAGACTGTTCGGGTGCAACAAACTGAGCATTATTTGTTTTAACCCACGTCAAATCTGTCTGGCAATGTATCGACGAGGTAGTTACTTTTGAGGTATATTCAGGAGTTCGTACAACTGTTGCAAATGATTCAGTATGTGCAGCAGATTCCACAAGTTATTTGGCGTCAGAAAAGCTGACGTTCTGGGTGAATTTAATTTTATTAATTTCCATTTGTTTTTTCCAGACTGGACACTCTTTGGCGAAAGACGAATGATTTCCCGAACAATTTGTACACTTTTTATGGTCACTGTTACAGTCTTCTAAGACATGAGTATTCTCACTACAGTTGGCGCATGTTATGGGCTTGGTACAAGTGTTAACACCGTGCCCATACCTTTGACATCTAAAACATCTCAAAGGATTTGGGATGTACACGTCAACTGAAATACTACAGTAACCTGCTTTAACAGACTTCGGAGAATTTGGCGATGAGAAGGAGAGCAGATAAGTATTTGTTTGGACCGTTTCATTGTTTCTGCGGATCGTGAATCTTTTAACATAAATCACTCCCTGATCTTTCATCTCAGAAGCAATGTCTAACTCTGACATATCAGCAAACAATCCATCTCTGTCTCTGATTATGCCTTTACTGGTATTCAGAGTGCTGTGGGCAGTGATGGAGACGGGAATTCCAACAAATACTTCTGTTGACATGAGGTTCTCTGCCTGCTATTTTCTGCTGCATTGAACCAACAGAGAGCCTGAACGCAAGCGTTTAACGTTTTTAACCTCACCTGCAATGCCATGTATACCCTTGGAAATGGCAAAAGGGTTAAGTTTCAGTGGCGTCTTGTCTACAGTTTCTAGAACTAAAACTCGTGGCCAATAGGCGATTGAGTTGGAAGGTCGCTGGTCGTCATCATCGTTGTCAAGTTGATGTTTATTGGGTTTTGGGGGGGTTTGGTATTCTATAGGTAGTATATATGGTTCATCATCCGAGCTCCCCACCCACCACGGAGTATCACAAAGGACAATGCTAAACACAAGCGAGTCTCCAACTTGCAGCACCAAGGATACTCAGATGATATACTCCAGCAGAAAAAACAAAAGATTAATTCTTCCACCAGATTGGCCCATGAGCCACCGCCCTCTGGGCATAAGACTCTAGGCAGAATTCATGTAAACAGAATTCCAGTCAAATAATATTCTGAACAAAGGGTGCCAAGACTAAAGTTTAAACAATTCCAAATCAAATTTTGTGCAATTACATATTATCTATGCACAGGGCTTGGCATGACCAGCCGATTGGTTGAACCGGGCCCATTCAACCACCCGTCTAGTGAAGTCAGGGCCAAAGTAGTGTGTTGGGCATTAGGAACACTGGTCCTGCTCCCATGCCCTCAACCACCAGGATCCCCTCCTCCACCGACACAGGGCCGCAACCCACGGCAAACGGGTTGGTGGACCAATTATCCACCCCCCCGTGTCCACAACGGGGGTGTTGGCGAGCTCTTGGCGTTACCCAGCACCCACCACGAGGAGGTGGCTCGCCACGGGTGCCTCATGCAATCAAAACAGCTCTGAAATCGATATACGGATCAGGCGTTTAATTGCATTCGTGCAATATAAACGAATTTTGAGCAGATGTTTCAAGAAACGTACTCGAAAAGTAGGCACAGTCATCTGTTTGCCTGAGATGTAAAGGTACTACTTGAAAGAAATTAGGTGTACCCGAGACAACGCTCACATTACACCCATGTTAAGGTAATGACGATATCGTTAAAGTAAAGTCTAAACGTGGCCTACGTTATGCTAAGTCATTATTGTCTTTATAGAACATCTAAATGAAGTCGATTTAAGTATCTGAAGGCGTGGAGGTACTGTTTGAGTTTGAATAATGACATGTTTATTTCATGTAGGTCAATTACAGGAGATGTTTCATCAGGTGGAAAATTACCATTATTCACCGACGTACCCTGAATGATTAGTACAAGACAACTAGCTCAGGTATCGGTCTAATCAATGGTGAGGTTAGTTGATGGGTGCGGTTCCTGCAGTACTCATGCCATTAGCCTCAACAGTCATGTTTCATTTAGTTGACTATAGGAAAGGTCAAGGAGCTCTAGTAGCTTCAACTAATTACCTTTGTGTTCTATGTTATATGACTGAACAACAGCTTAACGCATTGTATCCACTTTTGGAACGAGATCTCCACTGGGGACAAAGTGCGTGGACATTTTGTAGGTACATTTACACTTAGAATTCTACACTTACTACTCTTTCCATTTTTCGTTTATACCTGGTCAGATTGAACAGTATTGGTATTGATGAATGTGATGAATGTGTATGTGTTAGAATCCGAACTAGTTCTCTGCAAGGCCCAAAACGTTTATATCTTTTAAGAGTAACGTCTCGACCACATGGAGGATAGGTACGAAATCCTAATCACACTGAAAATGGGTATAGTGCTATCAAGAGAATGTATGTAATGCGACAAGAATCCCGGTATTAAGTCGTTGTTTCTTCCAAACATTTAATAAAATGTATGAAACAAACCTCAATAATTCTAATGGAAATATAAATGACACACTAGACTGCTCCATAACGAATAGATTACTGAGCTAACTTTTTAAAACAAGTCAGCATATTGTTTCTCAAATCTCAAAGACAGTATCCAGTGCGCTTCAGTTTTTGGTCATGTTTGATCGAACAACTCCTCTTGAGTCAACGTCAGTGTACTTTAACGCAAAGAGCGGACCACAATGGATCTGTGAATCTTCACAGGACCAATTAGCGTGATACGTTTTGATAAACTTATTATTTGAAACAAAGGCAGCGGCTTGAAAAGACCGTCAGAAACATGAGGTCTTTCACACACGCGTGTTACCCCAAAGCAAATGATAATCACCAGTTATTATGTGAGTGGGCGTGTGTTATGTTTTGTATTTGCCATTGTCACTGTGATGAACGTATGCAGGTCTAGGAGTATGTTTTGGCTGGATTTCCTAAATTGCAAATAACTGAAGGGGACTATGCAGGAAGTTTATGTACTGTAAATCCCCATGGTCCCTAATATGCTGATTTACCATCATTTGTTGACGATCTATAACCGGTTTTTATATTGTGTTGTCCAAATAGTGATACTAGTTTTAACCTCACATGCTAGTTTTAATGCTAATTGTGATATTCTGGTTCTCTTGCTGACGCATTAAGAAGAAGGAGACAGTTGGCAATGCTTACCTGTAGGAATGATCTGAAAGACCTAATGTACCGCCTTCTGTGATTCGTGAGACGTGATGACGTACGGCTGTGATGGATTATGAAACTAGTGATCATATATCTTTTTTTGCGGCGAATTGACTGAAGTCATTTTGCATGAAACGCAGTGGGTGTTATTGAATATCTACTAGAAGCATCGCAGTAGTGTTATCATCATTCTGTAGATTATTTTTAAATGAAGCTTTACAACTGTATTTATCAATGGCTACTACGACAAAGATTCTTTGTCAAAGTGCATCTCCACAAAGGTCTTGTGTCAGCGTGCGACGAAATCAAGGACACCATCTCAGTGAAGGACTCAGCATCGTTTCCACATCATTTAGAAATGTGTAAGTAGAACATCCCAAATAGAAACACCCTGTGGTAATGAAGTCCAACATACATCGCAGCCATATTCTGTGATTTTTGTCGAGTCAGTGTAATTGGATGTAAGTATAATTTACCATTATCACTGCAGATGGACAGATATGCTCTTGAAACCTGCATTAATTGCAACAGAGGTCATATATAAGTTTTGTTTTGATCAACCTATGCATTCATTTCAAGAACAAGAGTTTTCACCCCCATATGTAAGGGTGTGTTTCTTGAAGTGGAAGTCACAGAAGTCCGGTATTTAAAGTTCCCTGAAGATTTTTGTTAAAGTTTGGCTGAAAACTAGTATCAGTCTTGAACTGGATTATCTGAATACAATTCGCCTGTTCCCCTAACTGAAACGACCGTCATGAAAATATCACCACCTAGATATCTATGCTGATAAAACACACTATACTGAATTGATGCAACGTGGATAAGTGTATGACACTTATTATGTACTCACTATCTTGTTTTATCTTTTATACTGTGATCATAAAATTTCAGTTTGAATGTTTTAGCTGGGTATAGGGTGTGACATTGTAAAGTGTTTTATCGTGATTAGGGCCCCTTTAGCCTTACGTGAGTGAGTTAATATTTACTGTCACATCGGCAATATTGCAGCCATATCGTGACGAGAACATTTAATTTCTATCAATATTATAATTAATCATTTGAGAACGTAAGCTCCTGCCATCGAAGGACAGCTTTAGCCTTAAGACTGTTCACTTTGAAGTGTGTTCGTTACTATGACCCAAGCAATGTTTTGAGTGATATTGATAGAAAGCCCTTTACAAAACGCTGGTGTTAGCTTACGGGGCTTGAAGAACACAGTATATCATGATACAGCGGTATGTAAAAACACGTGGCAAATGCAGAATGTTTTCATACTGTTTGGTGGCAGTAATAGATTATCCATATCAACCTTGCAATTGGTGATTAACCTACTTTAACAAAGACAAGGTTTCAGTCACAAAATATAATGTCTCAGCCATCAAGACATTCTAGTATACCTTCCCTTCTTTAAGGCCTCTTCTTTACCCTGGCCAATATTATGTAGTCTATGAAACCTAATAAGAAATTAATATATACTCAAATGAAGGCATACATTTACGTCTATACTTTGGTATACCTACAGTTATGTTACTTTGTATGTCCGAATGAAAGTTATAACGAAAGCATTGTGTATGTACGCGTTTTGCCTGCTTTTTGTGTATGTGAGTCTCAGTGTAAAACCTTAGCGTGTCAGTTAAAATGTAACTGGAATGAAATGGCAGCCCAGGCAACGAAGACGTAATAGGGCCAAGGTGGAATTAGGCTCATTATCTACTACGTAGGAGATACTACGTGTGTGAACTCGGTGACTGAGCAACAATCTCACTGTCCATCGAAACATGCTATGGGGTGTGTGCCGACTACTTCCCCCATCCTCTCGCCTTTAATGCATTTACAGTTTTTTTCTGTGAGTGAGTTAAAACCACTCAGACACTACAATTTGCCTCTGATCTATTTCTAGAGATATTGAATATTTTCAGAGGTCTGGTAATGTCCATTTCAAGGCTGCCTTCGTGGTGGCCGGATACTGATATTGAAGGATCGCAACTCAAGACATATACTTGAATATTTTTTTTGTATTGTAATCCAAAAATATAGCATATTATGAAAATAAAAGGTAATCTTTGAAGGGATTTACTGTTTCAAGTCTTCTCACATGCAAATGGACGTGCTTATTGAGTTTCAGTGTCAACCGGGCCTCAGCCAAGCAGCAAATTCACTTCGACACTTTCAGGTGATCAATGAGGGATGAAGTTCGGGAAATTGTAGTTAGTAAGATTTATGCCTCACCCATGTTATTTTCCACTCCTGTGGGGCAGAAATCGAGTTTCATAGGTTGTTTCGTCAGAGCAATCAAAATATTGTCAACTAAGAGACCGGTCAGAAAATTACATGTGGCAATTTCCCCTTCCCGCCAGCCATTTGGGCAATGGCATATTTAGTCGAATTTTGACAATCAATGTGAATCTAGAGAGAACCGGCGCTGATCGATGAGAGCCAAGTAGTTGCAGGTACAAGCGTCTACCAAGGTGTAATGCTGGTTAAGGAAACTTGCAGTGTACAGACGCCGGTCTCAAACATCTCAGCCCTGAAGAACAAAATGTCAACATTTGCCGAGATTTAATGGAGACACGTCTGGGGTCGCATTTGATCGATTGGAATGCCACAACTAACAAGCATACTGGCCGTTTCACTTCTCATTGGTTCTGACGTCAACATAAAAAATGTCACTTTGTCGTAATAAGAAAACATAAACTCAAAGTTTATTCACAAAAGATAACGTTGTGATAACTCGACGTGTTACAGGTGAGAATTCTGTTACTTGGAATTACCGTCATTTCTCTTCTTGGGAACTGGACATATTATGGTTCATGAATCTGGAGTATTAGGTCGTTAAACACGATACATTCTAAACGGGAATCTGTAATATATAATTATTTCAATGTCATGTTATAACTAATAACATGTTTAACCTTGGTAAATAGACACGACGCTTTACCAGATAAATGACGTCGACCTCAGACACATGGACTATTGACCAGATAATGCAGTGAATAACATAATGTGCAACCATCTAAACAACCCAGGAGGAAGAAAATTAGTTGTGACATCGGTTGTCTCTTCTCACAGACAGTGGATATTGTTGACCTTTTCAATGAGAGAATATGGAGAATAATAGCAATGTAAACGGAACTAGGCAGATCTACCGACTACTTGCATTCAACTCAACAATGTGAAGATGTTAATAATTGCTGAGGCTAGTTTTGCCTGAAATTGCATTTAGACCCCTTTTGATGACAGGGATTGAATTTATTCCATTTGGTCTGATACTATATGCTTTAATACTTGGACATATGTATAGTTGGAAAGATTTTGAATCAGAGGTGTTTTCTATATACTAGAGGATACAATACCAACTCTGTCACCTTTCAGAACACAGCAGGGCATTCAGAAAACACTGTGAGCGAGAACTGAGTTGATCATTCACTTTGGTATATGGACGTCACTGAGACTGATTTACACATGTACATATTACAAACTGTATTGACAATTTGAGACAAATAAACAATAGTTATGTTATTGGTTGTTGCTGTGTGGCCGTCAGTGTGTGATATTTAAATGTCACATGCAATCAAAAAATCAAAAATAAGTAAAACTATTTCAAAGTAGTGAATCGTTTTTCTGTGCGGTTTTTTTTTTTTCAGATTGGATTTTTGGTTTATTTGTTTCGCTTCGGTTTAACGAAAGGTATCACAATCTGCAAAGTTGTGTTTTACGTTGCATGTGACCTTTAAAGAAGGTTATTTATGTATTCAATAAATCCTTGCAATGACGATTCATAAATCCTTCGAGACGTTCTCACATCAAAGTACAGGCTCTTATTATTCAGAGTTATACATCACACACACATTTCCACCATGATTTATCAATAGGCAGCATGTTGGAAAATTGTAATGCCCAAGGACATGCGGGGTGTTGGGGTATTCTTGTGGTAAACGAACGCTTGACATGCAATATCCTTAGCGTTCCATTTTCCACATGCATAGTTCATTGGCAGCCAGTGTTTGGTTCCCAATAGTCGCTGCTCAAAGATGCTTAAATAATCAAACAGAGCTATGTGAGCCGTGTTTCCCAATTTAAATAATTCACAAACATGCAGTTGATAAAGTACCAAGATATTCGTCACTAACTGAAATGTTAGGCTTTCCTAAAAATATTTGTCGTTGCTGGGTCGTATGAAAATGACACTTGCGTAGTTCTGATCATTCAACCTACTATTTTCGCAATGCACTAAACGGTAGCTGGACGTACGTGTCACAGTGCCTAATGGCGATAATTACGACACCCACTGGCAGCAGAGAAGACGTTTGAAAGGTCCTTTCATCATGCGAATCACTGCGCATGGGGGATATCGACCAAGGAAATTTAGTTTAAAACATTTTAGTCTGGAAAAGGTTCCACTGCATGTGGGCTTGATTGCAATGTGGAGAAGCAATTGACAGTGGTATTACCAAACTTTAATCAGCCACGAGGGGCCTCAGCGCAAGTAATACGCTCCGCTGTTGAAATTAGGGCTTCACCGCAGGATAAGATTTTCCTCCAATTTTGGTTGTTTTTGTCGCTTGCTATGCCCTGAGTTCAGATACAGGTCCGGTGTCAGTGAAAACAATCTGAACGATGACATGTGATTGCAGCGATGTTCCCCATCATCACTTGAATGTTGTTCAATTTCCATTTCCAGCTCATCTGATTCCCTCCTCCAAGAGGCATGCAGATCAAAGAGCAGGTTTAATAAGATCTATGAGGCATGGCTCACATAAAAGCCACCGTTTTCTAAGAAATAATCAAAAGTTTGTCATTTTTAGAGATCAGTTGAAGTGTGGAACCTGTGCATCACAGACGTAATTTGGAGAGAGTTCGAACTATTCTTGGATCCACTAAATCCTCTTTCACATCGAACAGAAAATTGTCCAACCTCTGCATATTTAGAGTTTATGACTGCGATACGTCTATGTATGGACAAATAAATGTTGTAATGATTCAAACTAATCTCTCGGAATAGAGATGAATATTCTCATGTGACAGATATTTCAAAGTGAATGAAATGAATCAGATCTTGAGTAGACATGAGCATCAACATTAAGTTAAGATTAAATATTGCAGTATTTGCATGTTGTGGAATAGGCACAAATTAGCACCAATTCGTAGAAACTGAGGGTCACACAGGGAGGAGGACTTTTGTTTAGATTTGGTGGAATTGCCATAGACAATGACGTAGCATAGACCTGAAATTATTGCTAAGATAGTGAAAGTTAGCTTCACCAGTACTACCGCATTTGCAGTGTTAGAAGCCTGTGTAAAAGGTATTACTGCAGGACACAAAGAGATCGATGTTATACTGTTATACACAGACAGATACGACTATGATGAGTGCATCTATGAAAATCCAATATCTCCGAAGATTAAATGTCACAGTTTTCATTTGTATGGAAATCTGCTCCTGTAAAACTAGAGTGACATTTATGACAGTCAGTCACTCAAATTCCCACCAAGAAACCGAATTTCAAACCAAGAAGGGCTTGTTAGGAAAGGCGGTGGATAAGGCTCTAGTGAGAAACATAGTAAGACACGTGATTAGAAATCGATCAGTTCAAGAGATATGAGCTTATGATTATGACAAACTGATAACTAAATAAATGAATGGAAAGGGTCCACTTAAACTGTGTACATGACCATTTGTGGTCTGTGGTTACCATTAGGACAATGTCAGCCTGGCAGCGAAAGTGTCCTCTAGACCTGGGTATGGGGAAAGCAAGTTGGCCAAAGGAGATCTCCCACTCGATCCAGAGGGATTCGTCTCCACAAGTAATCACGGATATTATCATTGATCCTGGGGGAGTCCGTACACTGTACACTTACAACAGAACAGACTTGGTTATAGAACATTGGTTATGAAGGTTCCAGTCAAATATGTACACATCCGTTGATTCGAGTTCTTGGTAAACACGTTCTATGTATACTGGACAAAAATAGTTAGGGATATATATCAAAATTTTGAAATTATGAATGGATAGATCATAGCTCATAGACACACTGATAAAATATCATTCATAAAAATATCAATATCCCTAACTTATGTAGTCCAGTATATGTAAATATACTTATACACTTGAAGCGAATTCAGCATGTCACTTTAGTAGTGTGGGAACACTAGTTTCTGCGTGTGTTGCGATTTTTTGCAGACATATGTGATAGTTGCTGACACAAAAATGTACTTTTGACTTGTCTCCATATGACACTGCCTTTGCAGCTATTAGTATCAGTGCCACATCCCAAGGATCTCAATTATGGGCTTCCCACATTGAAAAATCGAAAACTGGTCTTCGTCGAAGGGAGCCAACGCTGTTACTTTTGAGCTCCTAGTTCGCCTAGGCGTTCACATGACCTGATTGACGGTTTAGATCAGCATCAACTGTTCAGTTGTTAAGTACAGTACGAATAGTCACGAGATGGGAGATGGAAATAACTTACTTCATTCATGTATGATACAAACACTTACTCCGCTGCAGTTTGAAATATAATTTATATTTTATTTATAATATTTTGTCCTTTGTGAAATATGTCAGTGAGCGGTGGAATAGCCTAATGGTTAAACCGTCCGCTCGTCACGCTGACGATTTCCCACCCGTGAAGGTCCCGGGGTGGAATAGGCCTTCAGCAACCCATACTTGCCATAAAAGGCGACTGTGCTTGTCGTAAGAGGCGACTAACGGGATCGGGTGGTCAGGCTCGCTGACTTGGTTGACACATGTCATCGGTTCCCAATTGCGCAGATCGATGCTCATGTTGTTTGATCACTGGATTGTCTGCTCCAGACTCGATTATTTACAGACCGCCGCCATTTAGCTGGAATATTGCTGCGTGCGGCGTAAAGCTAATCTCACTCACTCACTCACTCACTGGCGATTTCCCACACGAGTACAATGTGTGAAGCCCATTTCTGGTGTCCCCCCGCCATTATATATGATGATTATTTAGTTATCCATTTATTTCACATTCAGATGCCAGTTGGCAAACTCATAAACTGAAATTTATATCACGGCAAATTGTTGTGCTGATTTGTGCGGCGTAAAGCTAACCTCACTCACTCACTCACTCACTCACTGACGATTTCCCACACGAGTACAATGTGTGAAGCTCATTTCTGGTGTCTTCCTCCCCCCCCCCCCCCCCCCCCGCCATTATATATGATGATTTAGTTATCCATTTATTTCACATTCAGATGCCAGTTGGCAAACTCATAAACTGAAATTTATATCACGGCAAATTGTTGTGCTGATTTGCTTGACGTCCACAAATTATTATATGAGGAGGTTATACATCATAAATGCGAAGGCATCTGGGATATTTAACTAGAATCATATTGGTAAGTTGGGTAACACACATCAAACGTATGTCGTTGTGGGACAGTATCTTACGTGTTATTTTTATTTTTTTGTCTATTTATCTATCTATTTATTTGTTTATTTATTTATTTGTGACGATAAGGCACAGCATGTGTCATTTCACCATTTCACCCAGGGAATAAAATATGTTATGGTATATCAGTATTCTTTGTGGCAGCTATAAACGGTTCTCTTAACAAAACATAGCAATACTACAGTCATACACAGACGTGAAATGTTGTAGATAAGGGTTTACTGGAAAAATAAGTAGTTACAGAACCAGTCTTCGACGGACTGTAAAATAGCTAGAGCATCACAAAAAACGATAAATAAAACTAGCAAGAATGTATTTTGTTTTAAAAAAAAAGTAAATTTTAGACAATACCATATGAAAATAGGCTATTGACCACCAACAAATGAAGGTATATCACCATACCTGGGACCATAGCTCAGCATATTCGGAGAGTGAGGTGTTTTCATCGTAAATATTCCAGCCATATTCTGACTTAAACAGTCATGATAAAATAATACATGATATTAAATTACTAAACCCTGTCGACGAACGACGAAATCCGATTTTTAAAAGAAGGAAATACTGTGTTAGAAATTGTAAGTTTAAATTTGACTTTGAACGTTTTAGAACTTAAGTACCTTGACACAAATGAGATATGAAAGGCTTCAATCCGAAACCGTATGAGACAGGAAAATGTGAACTGATGAAGCGGTATCCTCATTGGAATAAAATGAGACTGAAGTTGTAAAACTGCTTTCAACTATATCGTCCAGGTGCTTTGGGATGGTGTATTTCAAAATGTTCCGAGATATTATTGCATCCAAGGAGCGTGGGATTATCTCCGCCCCTAATTGGACCATAAACAACCTAAATACCTTCAACTTTAAATTATAGATGGAAATTTCAATGAAATCGAATCCGATTTAATACGAATCCCATTCATGACGATCAAAGGCGGTAATCGTTACTACGCCTTCAACAAAACCCTCCAAACTCGTTAAAACTTTCTTGATGATCACGAAAACTCGTTCTCAAGAGCGGGCCATACTATTCCTGTTTATGTGCCATTATTTTGACGTCAATGGAATTTAATGAAGACACGTGAGCAATTGCTTTTAGAATTTGTCGAAACGAGGAATTCTACCTTCAGTCTGTAGAAAATATTGACCCTGTAGTCTGTCAAATTCTCTGGATTTCTTTTCAATATGCTGTTTATATACTATACATGAACATGCTATATCCAAAACTTCCCATTTGCAAGGACCCGTGAAGTTCTTCCTCATGTTTATCGCAAGAGACGACTAACAGGATCGGGTGGTAAAATATGCTGACTTGGATGACACATACCATCGAATCACATATGCGTAGATCGTTACTCATGATGTTGATCACTGGATTTTCTGTTCCAGTCACGATTACATACAAACCTTTGTTATGATGCCGGGACATTGGTGAATGTGGCGTTAAAGACAAACCAACCCATATCTTGATCATATGCGCTCATAAATATATGACGAAACGAGAACGACAAAATGAATTCTTTACAAGTGAGTGAGCTAAAATTTAAAGTCACTTTGGCAATATTTCAGCCATATCGTGACTAAACTAGTATAGAGATTAACAATAATGAGAGATAGATTATACAATCCTGTCAACGAAGGACAGTAAAATAACTAGAATATCACAGATATACATGCAAAACTAGTAATGAAATCTAAAACACTTTGGCTGTGAGAGACAACCCAATATGAAAATAGGCTACAGATCGCCATCAACTGAAGATAGATCACCATACTAGGGAGTATTCTTCACAAAGTTGTCATGAGCAAAGTATAACATTGGAAAAGGTACAAAATGACTCTCAAGTACGTTACATGATTCTGATAGCGTCATAAGAATATGTAGCTGACTGTCAGATAGTGACGAACACCAGATGTTCGTAGAGAGATCCGCGTTTTCTCCCGACGGTTGCACTATCACGATTTGCTCAACTGAAAAATCTGAAAACACAGCAATGACTCATATTAGAACCATGTCCTCCTCACGAGTTCCGCGCCATTTTATGAAAATTTGACCAAACATTAACTGTGTATTAACAACCACAAAGGAATAACAGCTTCGTATTCCTCGCACATGCTCTTGCTCCCAGAGAGACCTGACCTTCAGAGATACTATAACAGCAACTTTGTAGAACACGTCTTAATTCCGTCACATGACATTCAGCGGGGCATCCAATATCTTGTAAGCCCTACTGCTTACTCAGGATCATTATACTTCAATCCAGTTGTCAGGAGCAGCACTTGTGAAATGCCCATCTTCACGTCAGTGGGAGTCGATCTCTATTCCTTCAGCATAACAAACAATCACACCACCAACGCTCAGGCAACATGCCCACATCAGAATGTCAGTCTTGCTCTCGGCGCCAGCCACCGAGGACAACAGGCTATAGCTCTCTCGATTCATTCTGCAAAATGGAATCACTGCCTGTCCAATTGTACAACTGCATATTACGGTGCAACAGAAGCTAGTTCCCTGAAGACTGTTGCTGTGGCTGTGGAGTATCAGCGCTTCCACGCCGATGCAGCGCCTAGTTATATGTGCTGTGTAGTGTTTTAACAGAAGATATTGGGAAACTGGCAATCCAAGCGCAACACCCTGCCTTTCAATGATTGACGTTAACAACTTAAAATATAAGAAATATGAATTCATTTTCTGATATGACATGACTTCTATAAATATTATATAAAGCAATATCTGCCGTATGTCATTTGTGACTGTTATTGTATCGCACTGTATTAAACGATACGAAATGATGTTTTAAGAATGTGAAAAGGAATTTGAAACTTGCAAGAGGACATGGCACACCGTGTTACTTCTGTTCTTAGTAAAGTGACAAGTTTGGTAGTCGTACATCCGTTTCCTGAAAAAGTGCTTCATTCATAATTTAATTTCATTAATAATTGACATAAGGTCTTCCGAATCAGTTTTGACTCCCTTTTCCACAATCTTCATTTCCGTCACTTGCTTTGGGTAATGACCATTGTTTAAGCAAAGCGAAGGTTCAGGTCTTTGAACCTTAGAGTGAAGGTTCCTTGGGTGCCATTGTGTTTCTACTGTTTCTGCTGTCTTACAAGTGAGGTAACTGGAGTTATACCTTGCTTTTAATGTCAGAACATGAACGTTACGTGCGTGCATGCTTGCACGCTAACACTTTAACACATGCTTTAGTTCAAATTAGGTTGACAGTCATTGGACATTTGATGTACAATGTATGGGAAATATTGACTATAGAACCCTGTCATGTCACTGGAGATGTTTTAAAGATGTATTGATTTGAAGGAGCAGGTGCTAGTCGCCATTACCGCATTATAAATGTTCCATGGATGTTTAAGAACATGTCTCTAGATCCCGCACACACAATGGTTTTTTTGCCAGTGCAACACTCACGCTACCGTCTGATTGACCTACCCTATGCAAAGACCGAATCAGATATTGGTGATGTTTTCAATAGGTAAAAAGTAACGTTCCAAACAACGTCCTTGGAATGATGCTACACGGTGTATCTGAGATTACGATTTCTCTGTAAATACAGATTATAATATCTTATTGGACTGTGTCCCGTTCGGGATTCGAGCACCCAAAGTAGTGAGTGTATTAATATGTAACGTGACGTCGGCAATATACCTCTCATATCATTAGGAAAAGAATTTAAGGCACACAAAATGAAAACATGTTGAACAGTTAAACCTGTCGACGATTGACAAACATATACTAGAGTATCATATGAATGTAAAATTAGACAATACAATATAAAACACGGGCTATAAACTCCGAATGTAGTGTACATAATTGCCAAAACACAAAGTCTGCCATCTAGCCCATTCAGCCAGCACAGTTCCACAACTCTTGAAGGATGGCAACTGGTTGTTGTACATTACATGCATTGTGTACTC
This sequence comes from Haliotis asinina, assembly GCF_037392515.1. NCBI lineage: Eukaryota > Metazoa > Mollusca > Gastropoda > Lepetellida > Haliotidae > Haliotis > Haliotis asinina. The sequence continues at coordinate 16,365,737 of NC_090284.1, forward strand.
TGTTAACACATGTTATTACTGACCACTGCCTAGTGAGTGTGTGGGTGTGTGAGTATGACTACGTCGTTTTAACACTATTCCAACAACATCACGGTGGGTGATAACAGAAAATAGCTTCACACATTTTACCTATGTGGGGACTCGAACCCGGGTCTTCGGCGTCACGAGCATACCCCACCGCCGCGACCACTTTCTAAAATGCATTAGGTACGTATAGCTTCGACAAAGGGAACCATCTTATTTAACACTTACGAAGTACAACTACCGTGCAAAATCTTTATTTCACACAGAGGCAGTTAAGTCAAATGTCGACTACTCCACTTCAAAGGAGACTAAATCTGGGAAACTGTCATCTCATTGTCATACAACGCGGTCACGACAGATCTCATAATTGAACACGAACTCAAGACTGTAAAGTGAGTGAATGAGTGAATGAGTGAGTGCGCATGGTTGTACGCCGCCTTTACCTTTATCACGAGAAATAGTTTTCACGCATTGCACTCATGTAGGGAATCGAAACCGGGACTTCGGAGTGACGAGCAAACGTTTTAACCACTGAGCTACCTCGCGCCGACCTTACAGAATTAGACTGATCCGATAACTTCCATGATTCACGAAAACATGTTATTTTGAATATTTCCCTTTCTGGGTTTGGTCCTGAGACTACAAAGCGGTCTACGCTGAGAAGAGGCCATATAACTTTACTGCCGTTCATAACGAAGTGTCTGTGTCACAATGATCTTATTCTGATATTTGTGTGCATACCACTGATTCTAACATACAGGACTACAAGGTGACAACATTCCATAGAATAAATCTGACGAAGTGGCAGCTGCAGCAAATGTGATTCAAGTCTTTGGTTGTCTGGAATACCCTCTGAATCAACTGGTGATGGATCATACGTCAACAGTGATAACGTCTAATTGGTGCAAAGTCCTGCATCCACTTGAAGGACTGTAGTCATGTAACCTATACGTTGGTTTGCAATTCTTTTGTTTACTATTCTTTTGTATGAATGAAGGTTCTAATCAAATCAGTAAGCATATACATTCTCGCTAACAAGAATTCCATCTGCTTCTAAGCATGAGCATATAATGTAACACGATATGTGCGCAATGTACCTTAAGACACCTGAGCTGGGCAGATATGCAGCTGAAATGAAATCATATACCCGTATGTGCGTGTATGTAGCAGAACACATCATTGTCTAACACCTGAATGATCTCAAGGATATAATCGCATTAAGTAGCCTAATATGAGCAACGAAAAATATAGGACGAAACACCAAATTAGAGTTATCTGCTACAAGCAGATGTGCCGCCACTCCATTCTAACTACACTCTTCAGCTTGAACTGTATGTATGTGCTTGAACTGTGATGTATTTATTTCTCATCTATATCACATACCTGAATACAGTATTCCACAAATGCAGTTTGCCACGCTCTCATGTGGCCTCATGATGTAATGGGAAGATCTCGTTGGTTAAAGAAGGTATGACACCTATTTCACATTTGCCGCAATAATCATGGTAATAACTAAACCACTGGTAAATTATAGTTATCATACGCGATGAGGGTTACGATGTGTATTTTATTGCACATTCATATATCAAACCTTTGTGCTAACGTGGGGTTGGTTCGTCTAATCCATCGGGAGGACGGGCGCTTTGAAAAGGGCATTATTACAATACATACCAGGTCGTAATCACGTACGCTTTAAAAGCGTACATCAAATGCACCCATGAATTGCACATGTTATGTGTGACATATACGCTCATAAAAGATTCAAAACACTCTGTCCTGAAGTATGCGCATGGGGACATGCTCAAACCTCAAGGCTGCCAACATCTGGAAATCGGCCCAACTGTTTCCATGCCAGAGACTATTTCCATCTCAATACTAGCCAGCATACAATACTTTGACTTCACTATCGGAATGATACTGGTCAACATCACATGATTTAAGTATAATTATATACACTCGCTTCACTGATCAATACTAATTCTAATAACACGATCATATACAGTGACCGATTGAAGTCAGATTGATAGATTGTCTTTGAAGACAGGGTCTGACGAACATACTCATTCACAGCTGTAGCTACAATGCGTAGCCACGCCACTTTCTGTGCAGAATCGCATCCGTTACACTAAATCTTGTGATTTCGAATTCTAGATTTATCCTGATTACCAGTTTAGGCTGTCACAAATAAAGGTCTCTAAGGCATTTTTGCAAAGATCGGCTCTATAAGAAGGCCATTTGCACTAAACAAACAGACAATGTCAGCTCTGCGAAGTAATACTCTTCGGATAAAATTAATTACTGTTTTCTCATGATAATAGCAAGTTTCACAATTACCTTTTCTTAACGGGCCAAACTAGTCACAACTGCTTAACAAATAAAACTAGTGCAAAATATTAGATCATTTTATATTATTGGTGTCCTCAGTCATGTGCCGACTGAAAGCGGGTGGAAAGTGAACACAAACGTCACCTGTACCATGTAGACAATACAATATAAATACCGGATGTAGATCGGATAAAACACAACTAATATGTTAGGGCTCATAGCAGTAAATTAACTGGAAGGTATTTTGGAAATACTAGTTCATGCCCGGACATAAAACTACATGGCCGATATACTTTGTGACAAATGACAGCGCGCCATTCTGTATGATGTCCCACCATCGATTGAAACGGAACATCGACCGTTCTTTCAGTCTCTTACTTAGATACTCTTAGTCAGTAATGAGAAGTAAACTTCTTCAAATTGTGTTCCGTGAGGTTTGTACGTCACTCCTGTCTTTTCACATTCCAACGACGCAGAAATCAACCGTTATTGGCTTTTTCTTCTGCGCAAATCGCCTTCAGACGGGAAACCCGTCAGAACATTTATTGTGGCAAATAGTCCCCTCACTGCGGGCCATTTGGTCAGCGGCACATTTAGTGGAATTGTGACATTCGTTGTGAATCTGTGGAGAACCATTATTGAGTTCTCAGGGCCGCGAAGGTGTAATGATGACTAAGCTATCGGATTAACTCTGAAGAATTACATCCTATATGCATGTCATCCTTTGATCGCGATTTCGAATCCTAAAATCATCCCGACTTTATTTTGATGCTAAAGGTGTGTAGTTGAGTTATCAGATTTACCCTGCAGGAATGCATCGTGTCATCCTTTCATCGCGATTTCGATTCCTAAATTCATCGCGATTTTCCTTTCTGCCTTTCACCTTGACAATTGTCTTGTAGAGTTTCATCATAATATTCTTCCATGCAGATCCTTCCTCAAACATCAAGCTGACACTCCATATCGGAAACACTGTTCAAACTGGTGTTGTACCTACTAATGGAAATATTGTAGGGAAAATACATCCTTGGAACATCTTGTGCTGAAGAAACGATAATGTCTTTAGGTAAGCTGTTATTTTGCGTGGATCATACTGGGCTCTCCAGCTTAAGATACATCCTCACCGTCAACAATGTGTTTAAGCGTCAACGGAAAGTTGTTCTCGATCGCCTGAGGGTACCTTTCAACCTTCTGATATGGGGAATAGGTTTGACTGAAATAGTTACAGGACAGGATTGCCTTAGGAAGTTCCAAAAAGGCCAATCGTCCCTGGATACCGACATTTCAAGGGCGGTATAGCACTGATCGTATCAGTTATCCACCGAAGAGGACACTGAAGTACACATTTGTACATCATCAGAATAGTGTACTTTGTCGAATAGGGTAGTCTACTGCATTGATACAAGTCACAAGCAATATGTATTGAAACGATTGGATAGTGAGTGAGTTTAGATTTACGCCGCACTCAGCCATATTCCAGCTATATGGCAGCAGTCTGTAAATAATCGATTCTGGACCAGACAATACAGTGATCAACAACATGAGCATCGATCTGCCCAATTAGGAACCGATGACATGTGTCAACCAAGTCAGTGAGTCTGACCACCCGATCCCGTTAGTCGCCTCTTACGACAAGCATAGTCGCCTTTTATGGCAAGTATGGGTTGCTGAAGGACTATTCTACCCCGGGACCTTCACGGGTGCCCGTGGGGGTACGTCACAAGTCATTCAAGTAAGCTAAGCTGACCGAATAAGTTAAAATGAGTATCTATCTGACTTTAAATTATGCCTTAACTAAACTACAAGGATGCAATATTGCCGATGTGACATTAAAGTTTAACTCACTCACTCACTTAATTTAACTCCTATTACCAGCGGCTGCAGGGATGGTGTAAATCCGGCTTGGGTCCATGCAGGTATCAAAAGTTCAAGAACACGAACCTGTGGTCTCACGTATGGTGATCTATCTTCAGGTGCTGATGATCTATAATCCGTTCTTATAAACATGTTTTGTCCTGCATTATGGCATAGTAATTTCAAATCTCAATCTGTTGCACACATGTCGTTTTAAAGTTCAACAGGTTTTTAATATTAACTCACTCATATATGATTGAATGACGTCTTTATTTTCAAACAGTTAAACTTCCGTGTCGTACAGAACGACAACTGAGTGTATTTGCCACAGACTTTGTTGTGAGTAATGACCTCATTCACAAGGTCAGATACTAAGTGGATATAAAGATGTCTGAACGGTTCTTTCATCACGTGAATGGGCGAGCATGGAGGTATCGACCAAGAAAATCTAGTTAAAACATATTACACGGGGCCAAGTTCTCCTGCATGTGAGCTTGATTGCAATGTGGTGAAGCAATTGACAGTGACATTCCAAACTGTAATCAGCCGTGAATGGCCTCGGTGCCACTAATATGCTCGCCTGTGTTCCCTAATGAAATTAGGCCAGTGGTTGATAGGGCGTCAGTGGCCCGCTGGCTGATATGCACTATGTCCTAATACATGTCCACCCTCAGTGCTAACAATCTGAATGATGATGCATGAGTACAATGAAGTTCCTCACGACCACGCGGATGGTGTTCAATTTCCTATTTCCAGTTCATCTTGTACCTTCCTCCAACAGACATGTAGATCAAAGAGCAGGTTAAATAAAATCTATCAGGCATGGCTCTCATAAAAGCGACCGTTTTCTAAGAAATAATCATAACTGTGTTACTTTTAGAGATCAGCTGAATCGTGCTACCAGTGTATCAAAGAGGTAATTTGAAGTCAGGTTTAAAAATATTCCGAAATGCACTAAATCCGTCTTCACTTTGAATAGAAAATTGCCCAACCTCTGAATGGCCACAGTTTATGGCTATGGTAAATCTGTTTATGACCAAATAAATATTGTATTGATTCACGTAAATCTAATGGAATACAGATGAATATTTTCATGTGACAAATATCTCAAAGTGTATAAAACGAATCGAATCTAAAGTAAACATGAGCAGCAGCATTGTGGGGCGTTTTCAGCATTTGCCTGAAATGCAATCGGCTGGAAACATTAAAGAAATCTGCAGTATTGGGGGCACACTGACGGAAAAAAACATTTGTCTTAAGTTTGCAGAATTACTACCAGAAAATGCAGCACCCACTAAATACCCCATGTCCAGTCGCATCATAGACTAGCAATTATTGCTACGATAATGTAACTTTAGTATAACCAACGAAGCTGCATTAACCGTGTTCGAAGCCTCTGTAAAAGCCCTTTTAGGGGGATAACTGAGAGATCAAAATTATAAACCAACGACTATAAAGAGGGCACTTATCAAAATCTACTGAGTACGATGACTGAATGTCACAGTTTTCATTTATATGGAAATCGGACCATGTTTTGATTGGGGTATTGAGCACTTGCAGTTGGTCTCTCAAATCCCATCGACAAACAGCATTCCGAACTACTGAAGACGGGGCAGGAATGAGGATGACGAAGGCTCTTTTGAGAAACATAGATCCGTGAATAGAAACTGGTTGAATCGGACAAAATGAGCTTAGTGTAATTCAAACAGATAACTGAAAGAATGGAAATCGTCTAATTAGACTACACCTAAAACTTTCTGTGTTATGTTCATTCGGACAATAATGGTCCGGTTCCAACAATGTTTTTAGGGACAAGGATTGGTAAGTCAGGTTGGCAATCGAGTCAGATACTATCATTATCACGCGGGGGTCCCGTGTTATCATTCTGTTAGTGATATAATGGAATATATTTGGTAGTGTTGCAGGAAGACTTCAGTCAAATGCTTACATAAATCTGTTATTCCAGTTTAGGTAAATATATGTTACATAATAAGTAAATATACTAACATGCTTGAGACTAATTCTTATCAGCGTTTCAGTTAGGCTGTTGTTGAATATGTTATTTTCCTTCTTTACAGACAAACATGTTTTCTAGTTGTCCTGTAATTGTATGAACACTGTCAAACGCAGTAATATTATTGTAACGTGTCTGCGTTACATGAATCTACGTTTGACATAACCGTTGGTCAATGTCATAATAGTGTAAGTGCGGTTTTAAGATATCAGTGCGGATTCCGACATTGTACATACGTTGTAAACAGAACCAAGAGCAAGTTCTGTAACCCTTGAGCTTCTCCATCGCCCAAGATTACATTGATACCAATTTAGAGACAATGCCAAAGTAAGATACCAGAATGTGTTTTTAAGAAATTTATCACATTTTCTCTCTATATATAATGCATGCTTATTAAGTTATCTCCCGATTAAACAAACATTTCTGAACTGAACGAACTGGGACGAGGTGGTGAGGTTGGCTGACGTGGTTTACATATGTCAGCGGTTCCCAATTGCGTAGATGGATGTCCATGCTGTTGAAGACGTGATATTCTGGTCCGGATATTATTGAAAACCGCCACCATACATATGTGGAGCTGGAATACTGGTGAGGGCGGCGTAAAAGTAAACTCACTCACATGAATGACATTGATCGTTATGCGATCAAAAAACGATGAGCTCTTGATTGTAACTGAAACAAAGTGACAGCGCATCGGCCTGTTAAACGGACAAACCCAATTTTTGTTCTAACTGTAGATATGTTACTATTTTCACCCGAGGGGTTTCAGTGCGAATGGTTTGAGGTCAATCAGATGGTAGAGAAATGAAATTTCTGCTTTATACACACAGACACGGGCATATGATTCATTCCAGTTACATGCTATCTTTGAAGCTGAGGTTTCTTAGGTGCATTACGCAAACATTGTGATAGATTGAGATTCTCATACACTGGAGCAGGCAGAATTTATGTTAGCGAACATGTCTAGGCAAATTGATTTGTTTGGAATTTTCCTTCTCGAAGATAGTGAGTGAGTGAGTTAATATTTAACGTCACATAGGCAATATCTCAGCCATATCGTGACGAGAATATTTAATACTGAAATGAAATATATGTCTATTATAAAACCTGTCAACGAAGGACAGTAAAACAACTAGAATATCACAGAGGAGAATATAAAACTAGTATCTATACCTAAAACTATCTATAGAGGACAATACAATATAAAAATAGATTGCTAACAGCTATAGATTGCTAACAAATGAAGGTAGATCACCATACTAGGGACCATGGGGACTTACAGTACCTTTGCTACCTGCATGGACCCTAGCTGGATTTACATCATCAGCCGTCATCCGTCAGAACTCTAACCATGCAAATAAAAAGACACTTATTCTACGATTGAAATCGTGGAAAGTTTGAATTTACCTTGAATGTTTGTGGACTTATGTACTCTCTCAGGGGGACAATAGTTTTACAGTACTTCAACCCCCTTTGAAGATACAGCCACTAACAAGCACAGTTATGAATTTAAACTTCCAATAATAAGATATTTATCTATTTACAATTCAGTCAATAAATCTAAGTCTTTTAAAAGAGAGCTTGTGTTATTAAAAAGATCCTTCAGAGTTCGTGAATTAAAATACTGATCCCTTATGATGGAATACTCAACACAGTCAAGCAGGATATGCTTGACTGTGATTCTTTCAACACACAAAACGGAGGATGCTCACCTTTAAGCAGATAGTTATGTGTATATCTTGTGTGGCCAATACGACATCGTCTTAAAACAACCTCTTCAAATCTGGACTGACAGCCCAAGTAGGTGTAATCAATATAGGGTTTTATTTCATGTAATGTATTCATACCTACCTGGGTGTCCTACATCATGGATGCAAGTTCTAATGCTAGCTTTGTAATCAGAGTATGGAATAAAAAGTGGTGTCACAAATTTGTTGAGTGCTACCTTGGCAGCAAGATAGGCCATCATGTTACCAGAAATGCCTACGTGGCTAGGTAACCAACAAAAGACGATGTCGCACTGGCCAGTAGCAAGAGCATTATACAATTCAATAATTTCAATTAAAAGTGGACGTTTACATGCGAAAGTTTTAATCGCCTGAAGACAAGAAAGATATATGTTTACGTTTAGGGTGTCTTTGAATATATTTACGAGCTGTTAGTATGGCGTTAATATGTTTATATCTAGAAGATATTGTTCTGGATCCAATGACAGTGGCACAAGCTACTGCGCCACCATCCTTGGACCCATGTGTAAATACAGATTTGTAATTGTTATATTTACTTTTTAATTGATTATATTCCTGTTAATATTGTAATTCGGTGGTTTCCGATTTTTTATATACAGTTAATGTTAAGTCAACTTGTGGCCTAATTAATTGCCAGGGAGGAGAAGAAAGAAGTCTGAAAGGAGCTGTATTTTTCTGCTCAATGCCAGTAGCAGCAATAAAAGGCTTTATTCTGAGCCAAAGAGGAACAGGAGACGACATTTTGGTATACAAATCCTCATACAGAGGATTGAAAACACAGTTATAAGCGGGGATAGATTCGTTAGCGTATAATTTTGTGATATATTGTAAAGCTAATTTTATTCGCCGTTGTGTAAGAGATGGTTCGTCTGACTCCACGTAAAGACTGTCAACAGGAGAGGTCCTAAAGGAACCAAGACAAAGTCTTAGACCTTGAAGTTGCTGTTTCAGGCTCCACCATAGACGATAGAGCCATACTCAATTTTGGAACGGATCAGTGATCTATACAGATGGAGGAGGGTAGCTTCATCACCTCCCCATTTAGAATTTGAGACAACCTTTAATAAATCGAGTGCCTTCAGGCATTTAGATTTAAGGGATTTAATATGCGGTAAAAAGGTCCAATGTGAATCAAAAATAAGTCCCAAGAACTTGGCCTCCTTAACAACTTTGATTGGGGTGCCACTTAGAAATAGTTCTGGGTCTTTATGTGGTTTGTATTTATGACAGAAGTGTATGCAATTGGTTTTTTATTTAGAAATTGTAGAGCCATTTTCAAGACACACAGTTGTAGTTGCCGTTCAAGAGTATGTATATTTTTACCACGACAAGAAATATTAAAATCATCCACAAATAAAGATTCATCTATTAAATCGTTTAAAACATTAGATAAACTGTTGATCTTGATGCTAAAAAGAGTGACAGACAAAATACTGCCCCGTGGAACACCCTGATCCTGTTTGTAATGATCAGACAGGGTAGAACCCACGCGGACCTGGAATTGTCTGTTATCTAAAAAGTTGGATATAAATTCAGTTAAACGACCTTGCAAACCACAATTATGTAAATCTCTTAGAATGCCATATTTCCAGGGTGTGTCATGTGCTTTCTCAAGATAAAAAAAGATGGACACTGCGTGTTGTTATTAATCAGCGCATTTTTCACAAATGATTCCAAACGCACTAAGTGATCGACAGTACTTCTGTTTTTACGGAAACCACATTGTATATCGGTTATAAGGTTATTTGTTTCCAAGTTTCCGATCATTTATCATGCGTTCCATGGTCTTGCAAACGCAGCTAGTTAGTGAAATCAGACGATAATTGGACGGATCTGTATGATCACGTCCAGGATTAGGTATTGGTACTACTATGGCATCACGCCATGAGGGAGGAAAATTTATCGATGTCCAAATATCATCAAAGATATTTAGAAGAGTTTCTAGGCAGGATTCTGGTAAATGTTTCAGGAGTTGATAATGTGTGTTGTCAGCTCCTGCAGCAGTACCATGAGCTTGGTCAAGGGCTGTATGGAGTTCCTGAAAAGAAAACGTTTCATTATGAGCTTCCCCATTATCAGAATTGAAATTAATTGTTTTCTTTTCTTGTTGTTTTTGATATTGATGAAATTTAGGTATATAATTAGAAGAGGAAGAATGTTTAGCGAGAGTTTCGCCCAGTTTATTCGCAATATCTGATTTGTCAGTAAGTAATTGATCTCCATGTTTAAGATGATGGACAGTAGATTTAGTACCTTTACCTTTAAGGATGAACCATGGTTTTCGAATGCGTGAAACTGCAGAGGAAGTTGGTATACACTCATCAGCTAGGGAGTTCAATTCATCAGAAAAAAACATTTAATAGTATCAATAAAACGTTCAGGTTTAAGTTTTTCAGCACACATTGTTTCATATATAGCCCAGTTAGCCTTTTTAAAATTCCGCCTTGATGATGGAGGAACATCAGATGGAGTTACAGATTTTAGTGTAGTAGGAAAATGGTCACTTCCACAGAGGTCATAGTGGAGTGACCATTCGAATTCATTTAGTTGTTCCGAGTTTGTCAGTGACAAGTCAAGAGCAGAATAGGTCCCTGTACCAGGGTGTAAATATGTGTTGGAACCATCATTATGAATACATAAATCATTGTCAGAACAAATGTCCTCTAACAATTTACCTTTAGTGTTTGTAGTTACACTACCCTAGAGTGGGTTGTGCCCATTTAAATTTCTCATTATAGTACAGGGCTTCGGGAGTTGGTGATATAGAGCTTGAAGATCAGTTTTGGCAAACGTATAGAGAGAGCATAGGGTAAACGCTCAGTAATTCTCACTGCAACAGCCTACATATTAGTAATAAGTGAAACAGGGCTTTGAATAACGTTTTGTCTGACTAGAATGGATGATTAGCCAGTGGCTCCTTGACTGGGAGGTGAAAAGCAATGATATGCATTAAAATGGCGAAGGTCAAATGTATCTGTTTGCTTTAACTATGTCTCTTGGAGACATAACGCCGAAGGTGTAAAATCTCGGACTAATAGCTGTAATTCATGTAAATTAGTCCTCAGTCCTCTGCAGTGCCACTGTACAATATTATTGGAATAAACTATCTTTTGTGCGGATTTATTGGGGATGTACCCCGCACTCTTTTGGAGGGCGGCTAGCTATGTGCACTAGAATGGACGTTTTCAGAAACGTCCATGTCTTCAAGAGACCCACATTTATTGAACAATTGAATTTTATTTTGTGACCCTTTAGGGGCTCTGTCACTTTGTTGTTTTGAAGCATCAGGCTTAGGCTTAGGTTTACTTTTAACAGTTTGCTGACTATCAGCTGTCGATTGAGACTTTGAGTGTGATTGAGATGATGATGATGATGATTTGTGATCGGAAGAAGACTTTGATGTACTAGGAATTGATTCCTCAGTCTGAGATGACATACCAGGGGACAAAAACTGTGGGGAGTCGCAATTTACCCAAGTCAAGGTAGTTTGGCAGCTTGTGGATGATTTTGTTATTTTAGAGCTGTACACAGGTGATGTGTTTGCTACTGTAGCATAACTTTCTCTTCGCCAGTGTTTTTGCCTCAGAAAAGGAGATATTTTGGGTAAACTTATTGCCATTTGCTCTTTCCAAATTGGACACTGTTTCGAAGACGATGAATGGTCGCCTGAGTAGTTCGTGCATTTTTAAAAATCGCTGTCACAATCTCTGTTGTGTGTGTCTTCTCACCACAGTGAGCACACAAAACAGACAATGTACAAGTAGATACACCGTGTCCGTATTTCTGGCATTTAAAACATCTGAGCTGGTTAGGGATGTATGACTCAACTTGAATGTTACAGTAACCTGCCTTTATGGACTTAGGAGCATTTGGAAACGAGAAAGAAAGCAGATACGTGTTTGTTTGGATAGTTTCATTATTTTTCCGGGTTGAAAAACGCTTGGCATAATGCACTCCTTCATCTTTCATTTCGCATGCTATTTCAAGTTCTGACATATCAACAACCAGTCGATCACGATCTCTGACAGCACCTTTACTTGTTTCAGGGTTTTGTGAGCAGAGACCGTGACCGGAATGCCCACGAAAGATTTAATGTTCATCAGGTTAGTTGATTGTTGTTTTATCGCGCACTCAACTAACAGTGCACCCGAACGTAAGCGTCTAATGTTTTTCACATCCCCAGCAATACCTTGAATACCCTTTGATACAGCAAAGGAGTTCGGCTTTAACGGTGTCTTGTCCGGAGTCTCAATCACAACGCGACCAATAGTCAATCGATGCAGACGGTCTGTGGTCAGTATCATAAGGGCCAGTTTCAAGTAAACGTTTTGCGGGTTTTTGGGTGGAATTTCATAAGCCATGGTAAGTTTAATTTGGTTCATCATCCGAGCTCCCCACCCACCACGGATTATCACAAGGACAATGCTAAAGTAAGCGGGTCTCCAGCTTACAGCAGCATGGATACCCGGATGGCATACTCCAGCAGAAGAATTAAAACATTAATAATTCCACGTGATTGGCGCATGAGCCACCGCCTTCTGGGCATACGATCCTACGCAAAAACAAGAATTTGTAACATTGAAATTCAGAAAGTCAAAAGCTCGGCCAAGACCTAATAATATACACATAATATGATTCTTTTTGCAACATTACATAAAGTAATGCTCAGGGCTTGGCGTGACCGGCCGATTGGTTGAACCGGGCCCATTCAACCACCCATCTAGGTGAAGTTAGGGCCGAAGTGGTGTGTTGAGCAATAGGAACACAGGTCCGGCTCCCATGCCCTCAACCACCAGGATGCCCTCCTCCACCGACACAGGACCGCAACCCACGGCTAACGGGTTGGTGGACCAAATATCCCCCCGGGGTGTCGGCGATCTCTTAGCGTTACCCAGCACCCACCACGAGAAGGTGGCTCGCCACGGGTGCCTTCTCAAAGATATAGCAAACTACAGATTAATAAATCGGAGTCATTCCAGTGGATGTATTCTAACCAGGGGATATATACTGTTTGTTTTATTAAAGTACAAAGGGGGAAAATGTCTCACTTAGACCTACTATTAGTGAAGTATGACAATGCTTGGCACAATTGGTGACGCCTGTCAAATTTTCAGCTTCACTTTATAGGCAGGTTAATCACCACGTACTGAATTCAAATTTGGTTATATATTGTATTCTCGTTGTCCTGTGTGTTAATACCAGTGTCATATACCCAGTTGACATCACTCAGTGCAGTGTTTTGTAATACAGGCTGAACTGTTAACCGCATCATAACCTCAGATCCCTTCCCCACAATGGAAATATTGAAATTGAAATGTTATGAGCCTACAATAAAACATAACAGCAATGATTGCGTTGTGTCTTTGCAATCAAATGAAGGAGTATTATGACTTTGCTGCCAATGAGATGAAAGTAACGACGGTCAGGTTACATATCTTCTTCATGACGTATTATTTTACATGAGGTATCTTGCAGTTACATCCCTTTGTTTTCGTAGTGTAAGCCCCGCACAATGGTGGTGTCCATGTATTTTAACGAAGCAACGAAACAGAAGACGTCGTTATGTCATACCGAAAAGTGTTCTCATGTTCTCAAGTAGGTTTGGAGGAAATATGTTCAGTGAGTTGCGTTCATAGAACCTTACGAATTGGTGTAAAATGAGAAGTACCGCTTGTGTTCATGAACGTGCAAACGAACATCATGTTTATAATGAGTTAGTGAGTTAATATTTAAAGTCACATTGACAGTACTTCAGCCATATCGTGACGAGAACATGTTTGAGTGAGTTAATATTTAACGTCGCAATATTTGAGCCATATCGTGACGAGAACATAGAACATGTTTGATATTGAAATGAAATATGTATACTTCATATAGAAACCTGTTGTCAAAGGACAGTAAACGACTATAACATTACAGGTACAATTTAAAACTAGTGTGAAAAGTTAAAACTAATATCACTATTTGGACAATACAATATAAAATACGGACTATATATCACCAACAACTGAAGGTAGATCACCATAGTAGGGATCATGGGGACTTACAATACATTTGCTTCCTCCATGGGCCCTAACTGGATTTACATCATCCCTTCAGCTGCTAGTAATTAAGGAAATCTATCCATGCATTAAAAAGACACATATTCTACAATTAAAATGTGGAACGTTTCGGGAGTTATGTACCCTCTCAGGGGCACAATAATTTTACTGTACCTTACCCCGTTTGAGGATACAACCACTAACAACGTCAGTTACGAATTTATACTTTCATTAATAAAATATTTATTTTAGACTTAAGAATTGTATACCGGCACGACTGGCTATGAATGTTTGATGAATTTCTGAAGTTGTCAGATGTAATATATGTTATATTTAGGGGTACCCTTTCTCAGTAAAGCAAATATTCTGGCAGCCAAAGTCAACGACAGAGTGGATATACAAAGAATGGAATCTTGACAACCAGAGTGTGGGTTCAAGTGGGAGTCAACGCACATATGTAAATTATAGAATCTGTACTTCACTGAGTGTAATTAAGTGATGTAGTGCCTACTTTCTACCTGCGTTACCTGCAATTGACCCACAGGACATTAAAATGACATTATACAGACAACGACGCCTCTAATTTCATCAAAGGGGCAATTTGACTTCATTTTGTAGTTCAAAAAGAATAAGAATGACTCATTTAACGCAGACGGTAGGGCGCTTTCAGACTTGACTTCAAAGAAGATGTCTTCGTTAATTTATTAAAGGTCTTCGTGGACACATGCAATTTCTTTCAGGTAATTTTACCTCCTCGTGTACAGTCACACAAACGATTGTATATGCGCGTTCTAAAGGACTGTCCACGCAACATGACATCAGCAAAATGCACCGGCGCTTCTTTCCATCAGTGTGTTTAAAACATCTCCAGTGGCACCACGTAGCTCTTTAGTCAACTTTTCACAATATATTCTGCATCAAATATACAATGACTGTCATATGATACGTCTTACGCTTACGGATTTTGCCGATGTGATGTAAATTCTAAGTCACTTTCTTACTTGGCTGATGGAAAATCTTCTCATTTCTCCTATGTCTTTAGGCCATTTAATTTATGATTGTTGAATATCATGTTATTGCTAATGTATGCACATGGTTCCTAGTCTGGTGATCTATCGTTTGTTGTTTGCGATCTATAGCCTGTTTTAATATTGTATTGTCTAAATAGTGGTATTAGGTTTAACGTTCCACAGTAGTTTTATTTCAAATTGTGATATTCTAGTTGTTTTACTGTCCTTCGTCGACAGGTTTTTATAATATACATACATATAGCCTTTTTCATTATTAACTGTTCTCGTCACGGTATGGCTGCAAACTTGCTGAGGTGACGTTAAATATTAACTCACTCACTCACTCACGAATGTATGCAAAGTGGGAATGTTTCAAATATTTCCAACAGTCCCTGTATCAGTCTGTGGTACTGACGTCACATAGACCCGTGGAGGTCCCGGGGTAGAATAGGCCTTCAGCAACCCATGCTTGCCATAAAAAGCGACTATGCTTGTCATAAGAGGCGACTAACGGGATCGAGTGGTCAGACTCGCTGACTTGGTTGACACATGTCATCGCTTCCCATTTGCGCAGATCGATGCTCATGTTGTTGATCACTGTATTGTCTGGTCCCGACTCGATTATTTACAGACGGCCGCCATATAGCTGGAATATTGCTGAGTGCGGCGTAAAACTAAACTCACTCACTGACATCCTATAAAAGCGCATTATAAAATAAACAATTAGTTTTAAAGACAGGAAGACCTTTTTGCAAATGAAGACTTGATCAGTAGTCAGATATATTGGACTGCTTTCAGTAGTACATAGTCAAAATGAAATATTCAACTCATAAAGTTTGACACGAAAACAACCAGAAAATATACACGGTGATTCAGAACATTTTTATGGAAATGCGTTTCAACTTGCACGAATACGAGAAGGGAACGTTTGGCTCTATGCTTCTCTCGCACACCAGGTAAGTAGGACTTCTAACATATTAATACCAAAACACTTGGCAAATAAAAGAATTCGCATCTAAAGATAACACACTTGCTACCGTGTTTTCATTAAAAGTTTACTGACGTTAACTTTATAGAAAGTAATTGTGTTCTACTTGACAGAATTGTCGTGCTCATGAAGGACGTTATAACGACTTTATAGGGTTTTGTTGTCGGGTGTAATTTCATGTTTCGTTGCAAGATCTGGACTATTAGAGGATTACCCGTGGCCTCTATTCTGTCCGAGGCTTGGCAAATCATGAGGCATCTGGTTTGAAGAAAGATGAATCAGCACGAGGTGGGGTGGGGGTTGAGATTCCAAGAAAACACATCGCATTCACAATATGTTGAGGGCATTTTCAGATTTAATGCCATGTCTTGTTGAGAGAGTCTATCATAACTCCGAGAACCGACGCCGATAGCACTGATATACGATACGAAAGAATAGGCATGGAACCTGCACTAAGTATTATTATTTTCTTATACCTCCGGTGACATCAGGTCTGTTTCAAATAACAGAAAAGCGTAGATAACATGTTTGAAGTGGAAGGCACTGTTCAACAAAGACATACGTGAGTGGGTATGTACGCTGCTTTGCAATGTTCCAGTAACTTCAATCGATTTTCAGAAAAATGTATGTACGTGAACAGTGGAATCTATGCATCTGCCACGATGAGAAAACACTCTAAACCTTGAGCTACTATACCGCCCCTGAGAACAAGATGGTAAGGTGTAATAAGAGTGATCAAAAACTAAGCATTATCTGGACTGCACAGTTTGGAATCAAATAACCCTGATCTGTACTTTTTAAAAGGTGTGGTATAATTATTCCTTGACCGTTTAAACACAGTCATCAGTTCAGCTGGATTTCATTGGAAGCAGTGCTCTTAACGTGATGGATTATGCCTTAACTGATGCGACTGTAACCGAGATTCCAGATAATGTCCCGAATGCTTACGTATCTGTCATGCAAGTAGATGTCTTACATGATTGCCCTCATGGTTCGATGTGCTTAATCTGGTGTGGGGTTAACCATTCAAGGAAGGAAATCAGCTTGTATTTAAAATGGTGGGTCATACCGGCAAGGGATAGTGCCGTTAAATTCCATGCAAATACGACAATAATTAGAAGCTTGTGGTCTTCCAGGGACCAGGGCCACACTTGACCAATAGCATCGATCCCAAGTCTCTATTGCAACTGACCGGCCGTGTCAGTCATGTGCTATAACGCTTGTGTATCACAAAACATGCAATATCGTGTAAACGTGTCAACGACCAGTTTGTATTCAGTAAGGAAATAGATCCCTTATTATAACCAAAGCCTTATGTCCGCACTACCATATCTTTGCAGACACTCACTGTTTTCATGTACATGCAGACTTAACCTATTACCGTCATGTTACTTGATATCGATGCCAGCGCTATAACTGATCACAGATACAAGGGACATAACAGTTAGTTTGTCGATAAATTACACTGGCTTTTTCATCAAAGGTTAGATACAACCGAGGTTCCATATACACACACACACAGATATATATATATGCTGAAGGGAGGCGTGAGCGTGAGTTGAGCACTAAACATGTTGTTAAACAGAGATGGAATGTATTCGATGAACGGGAACATTTGGACAGACTTAGGTTACCCCCAACTAATATATATAATTTCTTAGAAGATTTGTTAAGTGCGATCTAACGCGTTAATACTGCAGTTGAGTCTGGAACAGGTTTGCTGAAAAAGTCATGTACATCTCTCCTGCCCAGGAGGAATCGGAAACCCCCGGCGTCGTAACAACAACTTCCGGACAGCATGACCACACCAGATCGTGTCCCTCGCTATCGGCGCCCATCGTCGACATGTTGAAGCTTCAGCCAATACGGTTGTTGCAATCTGCAAAATGGAGTCACTGTCTGTCAATTGGAAATACGTTGCTATGTAATAAAATCAGTTCCCTAAAGACAGCAGACGATGACTGTGACTGTCAAGTGTCAGCATTGCCACGTCGGTGGTGCTGCAAGTCATATATGCTTTATAGCAATGTAACCGAAACAATTGCCTCGGGGAAACTCTGGCATTTCAAGCGCAATACCTTGTGTATCTCAGTGGACGACGATGCTAACTAAAATGTTCAATTCAAACAAATTCCAAAATGTCCATAACGTGTGTATTTAGCACACCACACAATATCTGGCGTGTGTCCTTTGTCACTTTTGCTGTGTTAGGCGATAAAAAATATGGATTAACAATTGTCTCAACAATGATATTACCGAAGAATAGATATGTGGTTTGCATCTCTAGTTATCCTCTCACCGCTATATTCCTTTTGCAGCTTGTTGTGAAGTGAGTGTCAAGTGAGCACCTCGATCCCTGGTCTCTTCGTGCCAACAAGGGACCAAAGTTGTTCGCCAGTGTACAGGACATGTTTCAACTGTTCCCTGTAAACCCATACATATAATCAGAACTTTTGATTAGTAAGTCATACACTAGTAGAGTGTGCCAGGGCAGCAACTGAGCCGCGTTCATTACATAGTGTTATTACTCATTGACAGGACATTATCTGAGTCAGTTTTGTGAATACATCTTTCCTCCTTTAGCAGTATGCTGGAGATACGGGTTGTGATTCATCTTCACTGACTTCATTTACACATGTCACCGTGTCCCAATTTCGTAGAGCAATACTCATGATGTAGATCACAGACCGCCGCCATACAGCTAGACTATTGTTGAACATGGTGTTAAACATGTCATTTTATGATGACATGGTCAAATGATGGAATCACCGACTCCCTGCTCTACGGATAGATGCTCTCTCGGCCATTGCAGTTCTTCTGTAAAGTTACAAAATACTATGTCTTTGCCAGACAAATTGCGTTCTACAATAGGAAACCGTAAATAATAAATAAGTATTTGGGGACGTAGAACATTATAACCTTGGATACTGACACCTGGAAATATCGTTGAAGGATTTTACTCGACATGACTGACAACGGTTTACTCACACGTCTTGAATTAAGGAGGGAGTGAATGAGTTACTGGTAAACACATATAAGATGATCCACGACCTGACAAATGACCCCAATTTGCATACTTGGGAACACCCCATAGAACGATCCACTTGAAACAAGAGGGAGACAGGTTGTCTGATAAATATCGAAATCTGTTTAACAGTATTGAGACAGGTGTAAAGCAGTAGCGAGACAGGTGATACACAGTAGCGAGACGGGTGTTAATCAGTAGCGGTGTTGATTTCATGTCACGGTTAGCATGTATTGCACGTGCATAATCGGCAAGCTACCTGTAGCAGCAAAGTGTACTCGCCCAATTCGTCGTACCGCCTCTCTTGTCACAAATCTAATATGTGTCTAGCAGTAGAATGTATCATCACGTCGGCAATACTGCAGCCATATCGTGACGAGAGCAATTTAATTTATATCAATATTAAAATCAATAAATTGAAAACGTAAAAAACCTGTCGAGGACAGTAAACGCACTAAGCTATCAGAGAGAGACATGAACATAAAACTAGCATTAAAAGTTACAACATTGTACTTAAAGAGGGCAATACGATATAAACCACACGGGCTATAGACCGCCAACAACTGAAGGTAGATGACCATACTGGAGTCTATGGGGACTTACATTACCTTTCCTACCTGCATGGAATTGAATTGAGGAGCATGTACGAGACGCAATTACTGCAATATATTGTGTTGTATTCTGCAGATGTTTGACAAAGAGTACTACGAATCTCTTTGCCAAATCGTTTGTTTGCCTGAGCATGGTACACTTACTTGAAATAAACTGCGCGCGTGGTGGACAACGTACAGATTACATCAGTCATACTCATGATAAAGTAATGAAGACATCTATGAAGTAGAGTATGAACTTGGCCTCATATCCGCCAACACGGGCTCATTATTGCGTCTATTGAACGACCAAATGAAGGCAGATTATCCATTTCATGAATTTCGGTGTACTGTCATTGAATACTGGCAAGTTTATTCCCTGTAGGTCAATTACAGGAAGAGTTTTCATCAGGTAGAAAGTAGCCTCTTAATCACCGCCCTGCGATAGATGATTAGTACTGTTTCAGCGTACACTGAATCATCAAGAAGCGCAGTTATTAGTCAAACCAATGGCGTGGTTAGTAATTGGGCTGGGTCTCCCAGTACTCTTGGATTTGTCTGAGCAGCCATATGGTTTCATAAGTTAGCTACATGAAGGGTCAGGAAGCCTTTGTTGCTTCGAGGAATTACTTTGGAGTATTCTGTTATATGATCGCATACAAGCAAAACACCTTGCACACATTTTAGGAAACGGGGAACTGTGCCGTTGACTGGCGGGACTTCAATGCAGCATGGTGTCATTGATCCCGTCGTTATTCCTCACAGACATATCATTTCCCTAAAGTGGGAAACAGAAAGATAAATATAGCATGGACACTTTGAAAACGTAATTTCTTAAGCTCAATAATTCTAACGCAAACATATATGACACACCAGGATGCTCTAAAACATCTTTATAGAGTATTTTTTCTTGAGATGATTTTTAAAATCCTTCAACGTTATTTTGTTCATAGAAAACGTAATCCCTTGAACGTTACATATTGGTTTTGTGTGTGTTTGTTTGATGACCAAGTGGGACAACTCCACGGAGAAGACATCACTGATGTTCAACGCAAACCTCTGAAATTCTTCAGACGCCATTTTCTGATGATCTCATAATTCAATACACCTCTTCAAATGGACAGGTTTTTATAACATTAGCAGAGATATAGATATCGATCCTTCACACATCTGTGATCTAAACATCTACCTATCATCACTTATGTGGAAACGTATTTTATTATGTTTTACATTTGTCGTTGAACGGTGACCAATGATTAGTGACGTAGAACATTGGCAGCTGAAGGAAATGAGTAACTGCACCCACGAAGTGATTAGTTTAGCCCATGATCGGACAGGCGATGCGCAGATGTTCCAGGAAGTATGTTCTCGTTATTCCGCATAATCAGAACTTTTGAAACGAGATACCATCCATAGCACCATTCTCAACATTTCAAATATATTGATTACATGCTGAAAACCTTAATAAGCTTATATTCCCATTACAAAATAATGTATTAACAACATTAACAATTGTTCAGATACACCAGTGCAGATCCGATATTTTGAAAAATGGAGGCACCATTTCTATTAACTGTGGCTTGATGGCCACGTTTGAGGGGCCTCGATGAACCTACAGTACATTTGTTAAGCTGTCTTGCTCCAATAAACAGCTGATTTGATTAAATTTTTCTTCTACAAAAGTGAGTGAGTTAATATTTAACGTCACATCGGCAATATTGCAGCCATATCGTGACGAGAACATAAGTGACAAAAAGAATATATATGCATATTATGAAGAACCTGTCGACGAAGGACAGTAAAACCACTAGACTATCACAGTTAGTATTAAAACTAGCGTGGAAACTTAAAAAAATAATAGTATCACTATTTAGACAATACAATATAAAACAGGCTATAGATCGCCAACAACAGAGGGTAGATCACTATACAGGAACATGAAGTTAGATTCGGGATTCAAATGCTCAAACCCGAATATGAAGAAAAGTCAATGTTGAGGCTGAAATATGGAAAAATGTAGGTTTGGGTGTTCATGTTTTTAAGATTTTTCTCCCGAATTCGGGATTCAAATGCCGAAACCCGAATATGAAAAAAAAAACGAAGTTGAGGCTGAAATACAGAAAAATGTAGGTTTGGGTGTTCATGTTTTCACGAAACCCAGGTTTACTAGTGGCCCCTAGTACCTTAGAAGGGGTGAGATAATGTATATTGACCCTTTTGAATCCCGAATCTGAAAAATATATTCGAATCCCGAATCCCGAATCCGTTTCTAACTTCATGTTCCTTCACCATACCAGGGGTCATGGGGACTAACCGTACCTCTGCTACCTGCATGTCTTCTACAAGAAGCCGTGAAGCAGTACTAGCCTAACACTAAGCAAACCAGGAATCGTCTGAAAGACCTAACCTTTCACTTTCTTTGATTCTAGTGATGCATTGATCTTTCCCTCACCAGACCAAGTGGTGAATGTTTGTATCAGTTCTTCAGAGTAAATTGACAGCCAGACCAAGCATTAATTCCAACACATACCCAGTGATATCGAAGATCCTCAATATCAAGAGTAAGTGAAGTTGTGATGGATTACTAATGTAGGGATCATGTATCATCTATGGACACGTCGAGGCGATGGAGCACGGAGGCACGGGCATACTTAGTCACTGCAGACATTTTGAACGTGGGTAGTGGGTCTTATTGAACGTCTACTAGCGTCATCACAGTGCATACAACATAATTTCGATGAATTCAATTTGTTCAGGGAGATTTATTTATTTACTACTGTTCAATACGGCGAAGAATCACGTGTGTGACTTCAAAGAGGTTTTGTACCAACGCGTGTTGAGTGCCAAGGCACATTCTGATTGAAAGGACTCAGGCCGAAATGCTAAATAAAGTAAAGATCATCAAGTAGATATAGGGCTTATCTGAGATGATATATCGTTGGCTAGGGAGACAGCACCTCAGGCAAAGACCTTAAATCAGAGGCAGACAGATAATGATTAAAGATATTTGACGAAGCCAGCAAATATCATGAAGATGTTTAACATGTAAACTATATCAAAGAAACTGTTCCGCTGTGCACAGACAGCTGGTCAGATTAGACTACTTGTGTCTTCATTGACGAGAAAGTGGAATTCACCAACTGGAAACACCCGTTGGGTATTAAGTCTAATATCCATCACAGACGGATCCTTGTCTGTTCAGTTCTCCGTAGCAACCCAGATTTGAGTAAATCCGACAATAGTTCACATTCTTACGTCTGAGAATCTGCGTATGCTCATTGCTTCAGTTTCATTCTCTTTCTGAACATGTCACAAATATATTAAATTGCTGAAATATTGCCGATGTGACGTTCAATATTAACTCACTCTTAACACGCGATGGCGTTCTTTTATGTTTCACTTTAATGATTTAAATTGGGTTTGGATTCCCAAGTTCAACTTCATATTCAATACCAAGCTTTACCAAAGGACTGCGCAGTACCTTGTTGGTTTTGGTGACCGTCACTTAATTTTCAAGGTCACAGTGATACGTTGAAAATTTCAGTATGTTAACCTATATGTTACGATGCTGAGCGAAATGTTTCAAGAACCGTCGTATGGATTTTCTTCATACACCGCAAAATTATTGTCCTACTGAGAGGGCACGTAAGTTCCCAAACGTTCCAAGTACATTTAAACCTGCCACGGTTTTTAATCGTAGTATATGTCTACTTGTGATTATGGCTAGATATGTCTAAATTGCTAGCATCTGAAGGGATGGCGTAAATCCAACCATGGTCCATGCAGGATGCAAAGGTACTTTGTAAGTCCCCATGGTGCCCAGTGTGGTGATCTACTTTCAGTTTTTGGCAGTCTATAGCTTGTTTTTATATTGTATTGTGATATTAGTGATATTAGTTTTAACTTTCCGCGCTAGTTTTAAATCTAAATCGTGATATTCTAGTTGTTTTACTGTCCTTTGTCGACAGGTGTTTTTGATGTACATATATTCCATTTCAGTGTCAAATGTTCTCGCCACGATATGTCTGAAATATTGCTGATGTGATATTAAATATTAACTCACTCACTCACTTTCTTCATACTTGACAGCAAGCTTTATGCAGGAAAAGTGCAATACCCGGTCGCTTTTGATAACTTGCACTAATTTTCAAGGTCACAGAGACACTTTCTAGATTTAAACTTGCCAAATTACAGGGTAAAATAGTCAGCAAGACATCGACAAAGTCAGACTTGAACATACTTGTCTGATTGAACAACTGAACAGCAAGATAGCAAGAAAGGTTGACTGGTCATGTATTGACATTTAAATTCATTTTAAATTTTCATCACGTTTTAAGTTTGATTTGATCATTTGTGGCGGTGGATGATGCCGCCTTAGTTAGTTTAAGTTAAGAATCGTTAATCATGTATCTGAGACGTGTTCGTGTACTTACAGTTACCTCTGAAGACGAATACTTATTATATGATGTAGTGGATCACTGTTCTGCGAAAGAGGTTGTACTCCAAGCAGATACTGCACTGTCTTTAGTGTGATATTTGTTGTTCATTTAAATTCAAAGTAAAGATTTCAGCCCTTAAATATTTTTTTTCACAATCATTATTGAAATTCACGTTCAGAACGGGTATGGAAATAGTACTGCATATTTATCTTCCTCACACATACGTTTTGAGATCCAGCAATCATCGTACATCGTACATGGACAGCCATAGATTTAATTGTTTTGCCAATGGGAAATTTTCGTATTGTTCTGCATGGTCGGGGTTTCTGAAATAAAGATAGAATCCGTAATATGAGCCTTGGTTTCATGTCAAATGTCTTGATTAAAGCAGCACGTTCGTACGCTTACTCGATACGCTTATTGTCTGTAGGTAACTGCGTTGTAGAGATTTATTGTTCTAATATCCAGTCTGATACTGCTTCATTTAACATGGAGAGGTGAACTAACAACATTCACCTGAATACTATGTAAATCGGGATTCGTCTTGAAGATATAAAATATCATGTTCCGTTCTTCTTGCGATGCATTAATGTTCCCTATGGCAGAAAGTGGAGAATGTTTAAAGCGGTTCTTCAGAGTGAATTTCAAAGCCGGTCCCAGCATTAAGCTCTGCAGATACCGAGTGATGTCGGATATTCTCTGTATCAACAGTATATGAGGCTTGACTGCCAAAGGCTACTCTCCTACTCGTTATCTAGCATCTGGGGAAACGTCGTGGAGATAGAGTCCGGAGGTACATTCAATCAGAACAGACATTTTGAATCGAGTTTTCGGACAGGCGTATGTTGTGAGCAAAGACACCTTCTGATCTGACACAGCCTGAAGTACACAAAAGGGAAACTTTATCCATCAAGTGGCTACAAGGTGTATCTAAAAGATTGTCCGCCTGTTTGTTGAAGGCAAAACATGTGCCAACGGTAAAGACCGTAAGTCAGAGGCAGACAGTCAATGATTAAAAGTACTGAATGAGGACCACAAGCTATGTAACAGCATGGGTATGTAAAACAAATATCAAAAACCGTCTGTACACAGATAGCTGACCACATGAGACCGTTTCCCTTCATTAACAAATATTTAAGTAGAATGCCCTGTTGGATCCTAGTTTGCTTCGTAAACCAGACATATGGGCAATACGACTTTAAACTTTACTTACATGAACATCGTTGTGGTATGCTCGAATACACAACGCTTGTCCCTATTTCTCTGACTGAGTATCTGTGAAATTGACATCAGATGTTTAGTGCGTTTCTAAAACACTAGACGGTATTCATCGGCGTCTGACTTATATGCTTTGAATCGGAATTTCATCCACACGACTAAAATGTTGACGCCGATGTTTTGATCACGTTGTGATAGTTATACACGTGCATTGAATTTTATAACGACAACAGGTTTACTTGCAGTTGTTCCTAAACACGTGTATAATGTATTGAATCACTATTCCGTAAATACTTACCTTTGCCATCTTATGTATTTTCGAAGCCATCATCTCACGCCGTCGTTGAACAATTAACCGTTAACAATCACGATAAGAATCAATTATATATGCTTAGAACAATGGTGTAAGTATAATTACAGTATCCTTCCAACACGATTGGGAAATTAATCTTACGAGCCCGTAATGTTGGTACATGGCCTGTAACTGTTGATGCCATATAGTAATTTGCTTTCACCAACCCTTCTGAAAACTGGAGAAACACTCAGCACAGTAACTGCAAAGTAACTGCCTCTGGTGATACTCAGTATCATTATTCATGGTTACAAATGTGTTATAGCATTTCCACTATTATTGTTGGGGTAAAGGGTGGGATATAAGGCGGTTGGTGGCATTATTTGGCATGGTGACTGTCAAATGTTCAATTTGAGCAGTCTGCGTTACACTTTCTTGCCAATGTATATATCACATAAATCTTAAATTAATGACGGCGTCTTTGAATTAAACTCTGAATGTGGATTACCGTCTGCATACGCTAACTGTGGCAATAAGAAATCAAATACCAACCTGAACGAAGGCATTGTTCTCTGTGTACTGGCATGATATTGTCCTGAATAGTACGTTTGGGTTCAAATGAGAAAGATGAATGATTAAATAACTCGAAATAGTAAGCGAGTGAGTTAAACTAACTTTAAATTCACTTTGGCAATATTTCAGGCAAATGATGACTAAAACACTAAATGCGTTTAGCTTTACTTCCTCAAATCTGTCGCCAAAGGACATTAAAACAACTACTATTTCCCAGAGAAAAAGTAACATAAATTAGATTCTGTTTATGACATTACGGAATGAAAATGGGCTATAGATTGCCAACAACTGCATGTAGATCAAGATGCTAGGTAACTCGAAATAGGGATTTCGGAAACTGACATACTGGTACACGTCTGTCCAGGATACTGAGTCTTCCTCTGGCAGATTTGAGGAAGTTATCGAATCTGAGGGATATTACTGCGTTGGGTTTGTCTTTCCTCAAGAGTATCGGGGAACAGCCCCTCGCTTCGTGGTCTTTACCATAGGCATATTTGACTGAAATTACTATATTTATGCATACTGTTTCCGATGAACATAATATTTCATATGAAAAATCTTTCCTGTTCCCGATTGACACAGTACTTCGTATATTCTGTAGTTGATCAACAGTAACATATTATTAACAGTAACATAAAATCATTTTAATTAAATTAATCTGTCAAATTAGTATGACGGATCCAAATTGCCAAAGGAAATGGAATCAAGAATTTGCCGTTAAAGAGTCGAAATTTCGGCATGAGATACTTTCCATTACCAAACATCCATAACAGAAAAGCTAAACATAACATGGATACGTTCAAAATGTAATCTAATACGACGCAGCAATGAAACATTTGAAGAAAAGGTTGTTCTTGCTTTATTTTGAGAACCTCTTTTAAAACCCTTGAGCATCATTGTCCTCAACGATAGCATAATCCCTTGGGCTTTGAATATTGGTCTTAAGTCTATTTGTTTGATGGCTGAATGAAGACCTCCATTTCAGTAGACGCCCTTCAAGCTTAATGCTGACCTGAGACATCGCCGGACTCCGTGAATGTTCATAAGAGGACGCGTTAGTATGACATCTTGTTATAAACCCATCTTGAAACATCTCTTCAAAGGTAGTGTTTTTCTTAAAACTGCAGCAATATTAGATCTTTCACACATGCGTGTAACCTAAAAACATCCGCTAATCGCGGGATCTGAAGGGATCTGCTAGGGTTCATGCAGCAAGCAAATGTACTGGAGGTCCCCATTGTCCCTAGTATGACTGTGTGAGGGAGTGTGGTTATACACCGCACTCAGCAATATTACAGCTATATGGCGGCGGTCTGTAAATAATCGAGTCTGGGCCAGACATTCCAGTGATCAACAACATGAGCATCGATCTGCGCAATTGGGAACCGATGACGTGTCAACCAAGTCAGCGAGCCTGACTACCCGATCCCGTTAGTCGCCTCTTACGACAAGCATAGTCGCCTTTTATGGCAAGCATGGGTTGCTGAAGGCCTATTCAACCCCGGGACCTTCACGGGTCCCCTAGTATGATGATCTACCTTCAGGTGTTGGCGATGTACAGCCTGTATTTTATATTTTATTGTCCAAATAGTGATATTAGTTTTAACTTACCACACTAGTTTTAATTGTAACTGTAGGTGATATTCTGGTTGTTTTACTGTCCCTTGACGACAGGTTTTTATAACGTGTACATATTTCATTCTAATAATATGTTCTTGTGCTGATGTCACGTTAAATATTAACTCACCCACTCACTCTTGCGTTGATGTCTACCGGCACCTGTCAACAGCAGAATGGAAAATATTTGCATCAGTGTTTTTACTGTACACAAACAGACCTAGCACTAAACCGTTTAGATACCGAGCAATGTCGGAATGTCCTCTATATGAAATAGTTAGCGTCTCTGAACACGTTGTGGCATGGGTGAAATCAGTCCTCGCACATAGCCTAAAATACTGAAAAGGGAAGCATTACCCGTCAAAGGGATATAACATACATCTGAGACATCGTCGGGCAGTTTCCTCAGGGGTAAAGACCTTAATTCAGAGGCAGACAGTCAATGATCAAATACATTGGCTGAAACCAGCAATCTCAGTAATTACATGAGTAGGTAAATTATGCAATGTCAAAGAAACCGTCTGGAAGTGTATAGATACATGAACAGATCTGGTCATTTTTCTCTTTATTAACAAATGTCTACGAAGAATGCCCTAACGGGTACACCTTGTGGTTGTGACGTCTAATTTTTCATCAGAAAGGTATTCTTTTCTGTTTGATTCTCCGTGATAAACTATATTTAAGTTTACGCTAGTGTTGTCTTAAGTCTGCTAACACTAGATTGCTTTGATACACAATGTTCTAGTTTCTTTCAATTAAATCGACACCTAGACGTTTGGAATCACAACATGAAATTACTTTTGATACCGATGAGAGGCAATAAGCATTGGAAGTTTGTTAGTCAAACATTTGTAATCATGCGACTCAAATGCTCGGATCTAAATAATACGTTTTTGGAAAGGTGTTTGTATCAAATTATGGTGTTGGTGGATGGTCTTGAGCCCCAAACACCAGTCACTGTTGGATAAGTCAGTTCTGGGAGCCCACAGTGATGGTGGCACATAGGCAGTTGATGCCATATAGCAATTTGCTTTGTCAACCCTCCTGAATACTGATTAAGCCCACGCACCGTAAAGACACAGCGTGGATCCGTCAATGTCCCTTGTGTATGCACCATCATTATTCATGTTTGATAGAGTGCTGACAATAGTTCAACTTGAATATATCCATTGTGGTATAGGGCACGGGGTAGTAAGGTGGTTTATGGTTTA
Source organism: Haliotis asinina (assembly GCF_037392515.1). Classification (NCBI taxonomy): domain Eukaryota; kingdom Metazoa; phylum Mollusca; class Gastropoda; order Lepetellida; family Haliotidae; genus Haliotis; species Haliotis asinina. Next base: position 16,394,706 of record NC_090284.1, read on the forward strand.
GCATTTAGCATTGGAACTGTCCAAAGTCCATTTTGAACAGCCGGTGTTAGAATCATCAAAGCACCTTTTGGAGTAGAGGGTGCCAGATGGTGTATAGTTCAAGTGGTGGTTCAAGTATTGGTACCTGCATGGACCCTAGGTGGATTTGTATTGACTTAAAAGAGATAAGAACATCTCTTAGATAGGCGCATGCTGTTGAATTGTTTTGATCAGGAAGGAACTTGAAAACGTTTAAACATGATTTATTTGCCCGACATTTTGTGTCAAATGTCAGCGCGCGATCGTGTGTGAACTCAATGGATCATTATCTGTAAATCGCCTGTCCTTTCAGTCCCAAGCAGGCTACAAATTAACTTAGACGCAGTTAGTCAATTAAAGAGGGATAAAGTTGCGAAACTGTTTTCGAGGAGGTTCGCGCCCCAACCCTGTCTTTTCCTATTCCGACAACGCAGAAATCAAAAGTTTCGTCTGCGAAATAAAAAAATCGTCAAACGAGAGGCCACTCAGAAAATTACCGCTTCCTGCGAGCCATTCGGGCAGTGACACATTTTTGTGGAATTTGAACAATCAAGGTGAACTTGTAGAGAACTGATCGATCAGAACCAAGTTGTTGCAGATAACAGCGTCTAGCAAGGTGTAAAGCTGGTTACAGACTCCGGACTCGGACATTTCAGAACTGACGGACGAAATGTCAACATTTGCAGAGATTGAATGAATCGCACTTGATCGATTGGACGTTGTGAGTGGGTCGCAACTAAAAGGAATAATGGCCGCTGCTCTTCACAATACTACTGACGTCAATACGAAGAAATCTTATTGTGTGAAAGGAGAAAAACATATACAGTAATTCCATTCAGAAGACTTTCGTGAGAACTTGAACTATCACATGTGCAGATTCATGCATTCGGAATTACATTGTTCCTTCCACCTTAGAACCGGAAAAGTTAGGATGCGATGAGACGCACAGAAACGTATTTTATGCTCCGCTTGCTTTAAAGAAACTAGTTCACCATTAATGGAAACTACAATGCTTTAGCACACATTGCTGTCAGAGTCTTTCGTCGTAGTGAGTGAGTTGATATTTAACGTCACATCGGCAATATTTCAGCCATATTGTGACGAGAACCATTAATATTATACACAATAGTGAATTGTAAATAATCTGTCTATGAATGACAGTAGAACAACTAGATTATCACAGATATTTAAAACTAGTAACTAAATCTAAACAGATTAACTACAGAGGACAATACAACATAAGATTGGGTTATAGACCGCCAACAACTGAAGGTAGACCACCATACCTGGGTCTATGGGGACTTACAGTACCTTTGCTGCCTGCATGGACCAGAGTCTATCAGAAAACGCATAAGCGTTGCAAAAACGCGTTGCAAAAACGCGTTGCTATGGGACTGAAGGGTTGTTTTTCGTCTCATACGGATAATGGTATATAAAACAATTGTTACAGACCTCGAGGCGACAAAGACCATATGTTAACTGTGACATGGGTGACCTGACAGTTTTGAACAACGCTAAGGCAAACCTGAACCAATCCGCTTCAGCTCCAACAGAAGATTATTCCAGATAGTCTGAACGTACCTTTTATGAACCTCGCCGTCAGATTGTTGGGAATGAGCGTAATAATGTTCTCTTCTTCGTTTGATTATGTCCCCTTGAATACTCACAGTAAATCTGAATTTACTGCTTAACGCCTGTTCGTATATATCTGTCCACATTTTCACCCTTGTGGACAAACCTGGAAAAAAAATAAAGCAAGCCTTGTGCTTTCATGTGTTCCCAAATTTGTTTCCATGAGTACATATATATTATTCAAATATACGACATAAAACAAAGCAGTAGTTATAAACGTCCCTTCAGTAAGATTTTACAGACATGTACTTTTGTTCACCGGAAACAGATTGCAGTATACCTGTCGCACATGTGACTGCGGACAGAATTACCTTTTTCATGTACCGCTGGTTTTCTCACAAATTCTTCATAGGAAACATTGAACTCAAATGCTGGCATCCGTGCATCACGATCAGGCTTTGAAGAATCATGCTGGAAATGAAGGTGGTTTAGCTAGCTTATTCCATTCAGTTATCCCAACCTCATGCTTACCCTGTAGGGTACCTGACGATTACTTTCCATAACATGTTTTGTCAACGATGGAAACATTCGATGCCGAAAATAACCTGAAATACACGTATAATGAAAATAATAGCGTAGGTTGTGTACCCAAGTATACACGATCGCGATGTAGGTTATAATATCGACTTTTCATTTCAATATACTCGATGACTGTAAGGATATCGACTATACTTTGTGATATACATGATGAATGCATTAATTTCCACACCGTTGTGAAACACCCATGGTCCCTAGTATGGTGATCTACATCCAGTGGTTGGCGATCTATAGCCCGTGTTTCATAATGTATTGTCTTCTTTAATTACAATGTTTTAGTTTTTCATGGTAGTTTTATATTTATATCTGTGATATTTTAGTATTTTTAGTGTCCATCATAGACAGGGTTTTATAGTGTACATATATTCCATTTTAGTGTTAAATGTTCTCGTCACGATATGGCTGAACTATTGCCGATGTGACGTTAAATATGAACTCACTCGCTCTGTTGTGAAACATGCATCATGATTGTCATCACAGATATGTTTCCTAATTTCCAGCGGTCTGGATATAGTTTAACACATCTTGAACGCTCTCTATCACTTCCACAATAAACTGCCATCACAAACATAATGCATGCAATATACTGAAAATGATATTAATGCGAACAATAACAACTGAAGACAAATTTAAACTTTGAAGGAGATAGAGGATACCTCTAAGAAATATCAGAAGAATCAAACACAAAAAAGACGAAAGAGCGCTTCGACAGAGTTTGTCCTTATTCTCAGACAGTCAACTAATATACTCACGTCCAACAAAAACTTGATACCCTCTAAAATATTGATCGCGTGCGCATTATTGGCACAATGCCACTGAAACCTTATGTATCGTGAACCGGCATCTATTGACCCAAAAATTACAAACTCTTATGGCGTTGCAACGAAATTTAATGATGATGTGACGTAATCTTTAAAGAAAGGGTGAAAATCGAAATTAAATCGAAATTTACATGGTAAAATGGACACAGACTTCAATCACACAAAAGCTCTCAGACTGGTTAAAGTGAATGTCAGTAATGGGTGTGTCCTCCCTGTGCCTGGATGCATGTAAACACACGCCTGCACATGGATGACGTCAGCCGTTAGCCGACTTTTAATTTTAATCAACAATGTTAGGGGTCAAGATTCTTTTGGACGTGAGTACATTAACCTTTTGAAGGACAGTTGAATGACAACATGCGTCATGATTGTACAGTAAAGGGCAGCAGAGGAGAATTACTTGTTTCCAGCTGAATTGTTTCCAACTGACAGTAACATAAATATGTTGATACATTAGTTGATGGTACCATTTCGCCTGAATTTGTGTTTTATACCTTTTTGTCAACAGGGACTGGATGTATTTCCTTTGGCTTGGTTCCACTAATTCTTGAGCGTATTTGTGAATAGGGTATGTTTTCAATAAAGCTATCAAAGCCAATATCTATAAGGGTTGAATGCCATAGTTTTCAATGATATGGAAATCTAAACCTCGTTACATGGGAGTGTTGGGTGGTGGAGCCAGTCTCTCAAATACCTATCAACACAAAAGGCCATGAATAGACTTTAGTGAGAAACATAGAAGGTGCTGCAATTAGAAACAGATTAGTTCAAGAGGTGTGTGCGAATTTTTATGACAAACAGACAACTGAAGTAATAAAGGAACATCGTCAAATCTGAGTCTATATCAAACCATATGCATCTGAAGTAGTCTTTGGTACAGATAAGAACAATGACAACTTGGGCCCAATGTAAGCCAGCAGAGTGTTGTTGACATGGTGTGGAAAAAGACAGTTTTGGTAAAGGGGTTTACCCACTCTGGCCAAAAAGCATTCGTCTCGGTAAACACTCACTGGTATTATCATTGATCTTTGGAGAGTCCGTACGCTGTTGACATAACACTGATAATTATATGATGGAATAGACTTGGAAATAGTTCTTTGGCAACATCGTGAATGAAACTCCAGTCAATGGATGTTGTACAATTGTAACTAACACGTTCATGCACAAATGCCTTTGTCAGTTATCTGCATGATATCAATCTGACATTGAGCAGAGGCCTTAGATCAATGTCAAATCACCTGTGAGTTCTTGATTAACGTCCGTGGTGAATCATGTACCCAAGTATGGCCTATGCAACCTTTAGCAATATGCTAAGCGCTGGAAACGAGCGAATCACATTGTGCACACGTAGAAAATTGAACCCAGGCCTTCAACGCCACATTCAGTAACCTACATTAAGCATTTTGCCTACAAGACAGATTCCAACATGTCTATGTAAAACAACCCCACCAAATTATTGTCTTTGTATGTGGATCGAACACTTTCTTTCTCATTATATTTCAGTGATAAGCAAGAAATTTTGATATCTCTGCCACTGAAATTCACACATTGGAATCTGCACAATGCATCTGGGTCGGAGGCCGCATACATATTGACCAAAGCCGTAGTAACCAAAGTATTACTTACACCATTACATTCTTACCAAGGGATCGTCAATACATGAATGAAAAATGTCTGTCAGGTGGGACAGAATGTCTAGGACAAAACAAATCTTGCCAAGTTATGTTTTCCAAACATACCTGCAGCACCCTGGACTCCATACAGGCAACCTCATAAGACAGACTCCCATTCCTCGCTCCGCCTTTGAATACATCGGATCATCAGTGCAGAGCATTTCATTATCATGGTCCATCTAGATCAATGGATCAGATTGTGAAGACAAGCATGAATCCAGCCTGGCTTCTGAAAAAACCTGATTGATATATCCGAACTACCAGGAAAAAACATGATTTGCAGACAATGGAGTTAATAAGTTCCGCGTATCAAACTCAGAACACGTCCATAAATATGCTCTTTTGTTAGTTTTTTGCTCGTGAAATGGATTACAAATGCCCGAGGGAAGAAACGTTATTATGTACTTACTGATTGGGTTGTCCCGGTGAAGACCTTGCTTGATTGTATGATTGGTGTAAACAAGAGAGTATTTATTAAAGCGCTGTTTGGTTAGATATAGGCATAGGGATTTCATCAATGTTGTTTCTTTTCTCATGTGATGTTTGGGATGGCAGTCTTCTTGGCAGAGAACAAATTCTAGGATTACATCCTAGGCAAATGTAGACCCCAGATATTGTGCCATCATCAAAAGCAAGGATACTTCTCACGAGTAATTTGAGTGATTTAATTTCACTTTTGCGTGTCGCGCGATCACATCAATTGCCTTTGCCACAGGTTGAGTAGCCTGCATGTTTTCAGTGCACACGATTTGTATACATCATAATCTAAAGTACACATTGGTAATAATATAAATTTTGCAGTCATTACCACATACGTGTTTTCAGGTTACCCTTACTACCAGTGTAATCCTGTAAGATGACAAAGTGAGTGAGTGAGTTATTATCATCGGCAATATTTCAGCCATACCGTGACGGGAACATAGGTGACATTAAATGGAACCAAAGTATATTATTGAAACCTGTCGACGGACGCAATACAACTATCGACAACTGGAATATTACAATAAGAATTAAAACTAGCGTGGAAAGTGAAACCTAATACATGAATAAATGTAGATCTGAACTATTTGGGCAGTACAATATGAAAACAGGCTAAAAGATCGCCAATAACAGAAGGTAGATCATCATGTAAGATGACAAAGATTCCTGTCTGCTGTCTGCATGTAAATGAAAGTGTCTAGCTTCTTCTGAAAAGCGGTTACATTATTAAGACAAGACGTATGTTGATGTTAATGTTAACACCTAGATACTGATCCCTGGCGCATCTACATCACTTTGTATGCATGACCGTGAACAATGGTTCATTAAATCTTGGCACGGTCGACCAGGTTCTAAAGAGACTTGGGATACTGTAGATTGTTCATTTGGCGATAGTGGTAAGATGTGGCCCTGTTTCCTTAATGACTAGAGCCTTATAACTATCATAGTATTTGCATAAGTATGAACGATAACACCCCTTGCCAGTATCGCCCGCCTTCCTAATTATCAGCACATTTGCTTTCTTGGGTAGTTATTCCCACATCGGATCATGCATGTGGACACTATGTGTAGCCTAATACGAAGAAGCCTTGCTGAGCCTTCGGAACATCTGGAATCTGCGTCACATCCGAAGCAACAAATGTATTAGGCTAAATAAAAAGTGAAATATTTCTCAGGCATAGGTGCGTTACTTTTATTTGTGCACGTAGCATTTTTTTATTGTCATTTAAGAGAGATAATTTTGACTTGGCCACGTCCCGATCATCCATTTGTCCACTATAAGAATTAGTGTCTGTAAGAACGAGTGTGACCTAGTGGAAACATAAAAATGCGTTCCTCCATCGTCACTTTTTCAGAAATTAAAAATAAACTCCTACCCCCTCGCTACTATTGAAAAAAAAGTGTGCCCTAGAAACACTATTTTTTTATGCAGCCTTATGTGTATAGTACCACATACAATTGCACGACTGTCACTGAAACGTCTAAAATTAAAAAGGGCGTCAATTTACTGATATCGGTTAAAGCCTACGTCATAGTAAAGTGCACAGTCGTGATTATACTTTTTATTGCACCAATTGTTTACCTTTCCATCTCTCTATAAGAGCACGACAAGGCAGCCAAAGTAAAGTGAGTGAGGGAGTTAAACTTCAACGTCACACAGGCAGTATTTCAGGCATATAATGAACAAAGGTAGTATATGTGAAACATATCTTCGGACTGTAAAACATCAGCAACGTATCAGACAATTCAAGTATAAAAAGTATAAAAAACTAATCAGTTCTAATTCTAAAAATGACACTCGATATGGGCCGACAACAGCTAAAGTTAGGCCACCTTTGTTGGGTCTTGTTCAGGAATATTCCTGAGCGGCGTGAAAAAGCTCTGACTTAAGTTGTCTCGAACGTTATGTACCTTTCAAATGTTATTTCCTTGCTATTTGAAACGGCAAAACACTAACTCTTTCAAGTCGCTTGAGATATAAAATGTGTGGCTTGATGTCCACAATACAGAGCCCGGGCCTGTTTCCGTATCGTATATCAGTATTCTCGGCACCCTAAGCACTCTTAACGAGACATGGCATTTAAGTCCGTCGTAATCCCCGCGGCATACTGGGGTAGCGAGGTATTTTATTCCAGTCTAAACAGGCGTTGCATGCTAATACATCAGCCTCAATTCATGTGTCTCGAGATTAGACAAAAACAGAACAGATGCTTCAAGAGAAACTTTATGAGACAGAAAAATGTGAATTGCAGGAGACGTATCGCTTTTATTCACAGAGAAGTGTTGAGATGGAATCCCCTCGGGAATATAATGAGATTGAAGTTGTAAAACACCTTTCAACTGAATAGTCCTGGTGCTTTGGAAGGGTATCTTCAAAAAAAGTTACAAAAGGTTATTGCAGTGAGGGAGCATGCAATTATACCCAACCTTAATCGGATCATAAAGTAAGATTAAGTGCCTTTAACGTTAAATTAAAGATGGAAATTTTAATGAAATCGAACCAGACTGAATACGCATCCCGTCGATGAAACGCGTCAAACACTATTACGCTGACAACAAAATCCTTTAAACTCGTTAAAACTTTCGTGATGACCACGAAAACTACTTTTCATGTGCAAGTAATACTATTTCTTTTTGTGTGTCATTATCTTAACCAGTATAAACCTTTAATGAAAATTTCTGAGCAATTTCTGTGAGGATGTAGTTTATATACAGAATTGTAGAAACCTTTTCCTGGTGCTATGGATTATCCTCTAATGAACTAAATAAGACAGTCGACGACTGTAATCCCAAGTCCTCTGCTATTCCACACATTCGAAAACCATGGGTGAACGATAACAACCATGGGTGAACGATAACAACCATGGGTGAACGATAACAGCAAACAATGTAGAAAGGCAATGACACGACTGAGCAGCAGTCAACAAATCTTTGACACTCTATCTTATGCCATATAGTGATTTTAAGCCTAGATAAACCTAAGATTGATTTGGTGATCTCCAGTTTGTCTCCCACTTGAGATGAGAAAATGATTGGAGGAAGATATTTGATCTTATTCGTATTGACAGACTTTATGGATAACATCTTCTTAAAATTCGTTTGTGCGACATTTCGATACAGATTTGTGTACCGTTGTCAAGCATTTTGTATGCAATGGTACACGAATCTGTATCGAAACTACGCAGTGAAATGAAATTTTTTATCGATAAAGTTTGTCAACTTTATGCTTCACAACTCAAAGATGATATCTATTCCTGTTTGTAGATTAGTTGTTTGGTTTCAGATATCAACTGTTTTGTTCATGTACGCTCCACTTGTGGCCTCATCAACTATCAAGACTTGGTGAGAAAGCAGATAGTATAGAGATATACTGAAAGCCATTAAAAACGCAATTTGACACTCATGCTTTCTTTACTCACACAAATGCCAACATATATAGATGTTACTGGCGATATGTTTCTTGAACAAACATTTGAGGATACCTTAATCGGAAAATGTCCAATGAACAAAAACGTCAGTGACGCAACAACGACTTCAAACGAAGGAGGGGTCACTTGCAGTCAATATCGTGTGTGTCCACCGTGCACAGGTGTGGGATGGATTGCCAGTGATGTGTGTGTGTATGTGTGTGTGTCAATTCAGCACTTGTCCTTGGTCATTTCACCACCCCTTCCAAAACAACCATTTTGACATAGTTTTTCTCCACGTCGATAAATCCGTTGACGTTCATGTTTACGAGAAATGTTAAAGGGTCAGTGTTAAGCATCGACGATCATAGAAAAGGAATATTCTGGGGCTCAAACTCGAAATGGGCAAGAATATCAGCCTTTTATCCCTACATCCTCTGTAGAGCAGGTAAATGTACTGTACGTCCCCATGGTGATCTACCTTCTGTTGTTGGAGATCTATAACCTGTTTCCTATTGTATTGTCTAAATAGTGATATTAGTTTTAACGTTCCACACTAATTTCATTTTCAAATTAGTTGTTTTAATGTCCTTCGTCGACAGGTTTTTATAATATACATATAGCCCTTTTCATTGTTAACTGTTCTCGTCACGATATGGCTGCAATATTGCCGAGGTGGTGTTAAATATTAACTCACTCTCTCACTGTATCGCAGGTAAAAAATCTTCAGTACACGTTTTGTAAGTTCGTGACAACAAATACCAATCGCGTTTTCAATGGGTTTCAGTATACTTTCAAGGTCGATATTAACAGCGCAAACGAAAGCATAGCTTAAATTCTAATTCTTAGAGGCACACGACGAGAACACTTTCTTATTGTATAGAGATTCTCACAACGAGGTTTAAGATCCTGGCTGCACTCATTAGATTATAGTGCTGTGATGTATTGTAAAGATTTACGTTATACGGCGTGCTTAGATTGAAATAGTATCCAAGGATAAGTCTTTGACCTTGGTGATATTCAGAAGTACCCGCGGGCTTTTAGCATTTTCGGAGTTTTTGTTGGTGAAGTTTGGTTATGTTTCCTGTGAATTTGAGATAACATTTTCTGATCGTTTGAGGTACGTAAGTCCGGAAACATTTGATGCCATATTTAATCATCCACATTTTACATGTAGAATTATTGTCATTTTAATTTGTGGCCGAACTTGCATACAGTCACCAGCAGCTGAAGAGATGATGTAAATCCAGCAAGGGTCTATGGCGGTAGCAGAGGTACAGTAAGTCCCCACGGTCCAAAGTATGGTGATCTACCTTCAGTCGTTGGCGATCTATAGCCTGTGTTTGATATTGTATTGTCTGCTTTAATAAGTAGAATGTTTTACTTCCCCATGCTAGTTTTATATCCTTATCTGTGATACCCTAGTATTTCTATTGTCCATCGTGACACGTTTTATTCTACACAATGATACAAGTTTTCAAATATAAATTCTTTTCGCCACGGTGTGGCTGAGATATTGCCGATGTGACGTTAAATATTAACTCACTCTGATCGCTTGATGCCCAGAAAATTACGGTTTTGACAACCATTATCAACCTTGAAAGGAAAATAGAAAACTGGAGCGGGATACCTCAGTGATGGACAGGAAGTGATTGTAGCATTTGCTGCGAAATATCTCGCCTCTATGAATGAACCCGATAAGAATTAATGTTCAGTCGTCCGCCAGGATGGACAGGCTCCCTCACTTTCTTCACACATGTCACCGTACCCCAAATGTAAAGATCGATGTTCATGATGTTGATCACTGGATTGTGCTGTTCAGACTTGATTATTTTCAGACCGCTGCCATATAGCTGGAATATTACTGCGTAAAACTGAACTTACTCTCTTAAAGTGAATAAAATGTTTTATGTTAAAATGTTTGTCCGTGTGATGCACAGGGTCATGTCGTGGATAACGTGAGATTACCGGGCAAATAACAGAAATAAACACGTAAATATTAATTTTGTATTTAGGCCACTGTCAGACCCTTTCCACCACGATGTTGTAAAACAATTTGAGAAGACGATGTATTTATCCTTTAGAATACATGCAGAACAATTCCAAAACCAAACAAATCTAATGGCCGTTAATGCTGATTACATTTTGAATTTGGTTGAAGAAAGACGAAAGAACTCCATTTTGGTGGACGGTGTTGTTTCTCAGTGTTGACAGTGTTGTCGCTGGAAGTAGCAAGGGATTCATGAATGTTCCCTAGCGGGCAAGACAGACTACGTGCACCGTGTTTTGGGGAAACTATCGTTTTCTCAAACATTTTCTCAAAGATTTTATAACATATGCAGAAACACTGCATCGTTGATTCAAGATCGTTAACCCGAACCGAAATACAAATTCTAGATGCACCAGATGACGACGTCATACTTTGTATTTGGCATTGTCACTGCGATGAACGTGTGAAGCTCCAGGATTATGTTTTGGCTAGGTTTCCTAAATTGTAAACAGTTGAAGGGATGATATAAATCCAGCTATGGCCCATGCAGGAAGCAAGTGTACTGTAAGTCCCCATGGTCCCTAGTATGGTGATCTGCCTTCAGTTTTTGGTGATATGTAGACCGTATTTTATGTGGCTTTGTCCGAATTGTGCTACTAGTTTTAACTTTTCACACTCGTTTTAATTGTAAATGTGATATTCTGGTTGTTGTACAGTCCTTTAACGTCAGCTTTATATAATATATAGATATTTCAGTTTAATGTCAAACATTTTCTAGTCACGATATGGCTGAAATATTGCCAATGTGACGTTAAATATTAACTCACTCGCTCTATAATTCTTGTGAGGCACTGATACTCCCCCCTCGAGTGAGTGATATTTATTTAACGTTACATCGGCAATATTTCAGCCATTTGGTGACGAGAACATTCAACTATGAAAAGGACCATGTGTACATTATAAAACCTGTCAACGAAGGACAGTAAAACAACTAGAATATCACAATTAGCATTAAAACTAGAGTGGAAAGTTACACCTGATATCATTATATGGAGAATACAGTATAAAAACAGACTATAGATAACCAACAACAGAAGGTAGATTACCACACCAAGGACCATGAGGACCTACAGTACCTTTGCTGACCGCATGGAAGCTCGCCCCCCTGACATGAAGCAGAGAGTGTTTGCAGACTTTCTTCAAAGTGAATTAACAGTCGGGTCAGGTATTACTCCTTACATATACCGAGTGATATCCGGTATCATCAGCGACGTCGTGACGGATTGCTGTAGTAGTGATACTGGGTATATTCAATCTGTCCAGACGTTTGGAATGAGGGTGGTGGGAACATCTGTCAAGATCATCGTGATTCTGTTCATGAACTATTATTATTTGCCATTATTCAATATGGGTGTGACTGAGTGAGTTAATATTTAACGTCACATCGGCAATATTTCAGCCATATCGTGACGTGAAAAGTAAAAACCTGTCAAAATACAGTAAAACAACTAGAATATCACAGTTACAATTCAAAACTAAAGTGAAAAGTTAAAACAAGACTATTTTGACGAGACAATATAATTACACGCTATATATCACCAACAACTGAAGGTAGATCACCATACTAAAGACTATTCAATATGGTGAGGAATCACTTATACAAGTGTGCAAGTGTGAGCAAACACCTTCTGACAAAGAGACCTCACTCACAGCCAGAAATGCTAAAAAGTAGAAATGATAATTCACATCGATATTAGGTGTATATCAGAAATTATCGGTCTGTTTTCTCAGGGAGAGGAAGCCTCAAATAATGAGAGGCAGACAGATTAAAGTCATTGGATAACGCCGAAAGGCGCTACAATAAATGATGAAACATGAGAAACTATATCAAAGAAACTCTTAGGTCGTCCAGAGGCAGCTGGTCAGAACCAGCGAACAAATATGTAGAATGCCCCTACCAGAACTCCCATTGGTTATGGAAACTAATTTTCTTCACAGACTTATATGTGTCTGTGCGGCCCTTATTGGTAAACAAAATTTAAACAAAACAGGTTAATTCGATTGTGATTCATTATTGTTAAGTATGAAACTTTAGTACTTTTTGATTCCCTGTGTTCTTTGTCTCTCTCACTGGCTGCCTATATATTACATCGACTTCTTAGGATCCGTTCGTATTAAACCGCTGATCGTATTTCCATCCGTATGAGAAGATTCTCAATATGTATTGCGAGCTTGCTTTCGAGGTTTTACAGACCAAAAGCCCTGATCGAGTATGTTGAACAAAAGAATGTGTTTTTTTGTTTGCAATTTTATCGCTATCTCACTGTATGACACTTAATGTAAATTGCATCCTGAGATACATAAGTTTCCTCTTCGGAACAGCGTATTTGATGTCCTCCATTGAAGTTCACTTAAGTTCAAAGAAAGCATGATATGACTCAAATCGCAAAGCAAAGATGTCATATATCTAGGATCAGATTTCCCTCTGAGACCTTCTCTGGACAATGTAACTCTCCTTTTGATCTGCGGACTTTTTCACTTTTCGAAATTTAATAAAAAAAAAAAATCTGAATACGACACAATGTTGGCTCAGTATAACATAATGTTGTGCACACACGCTGAGATACCGTAGCGTGTACTGCCAGCATCTAACTGGAATCAAATCATGCGCTCGGCTGCGTGTATACAAACTCGAGCATTGATTTATCCTAAGGCCACAGTAACACATAACAGCCCTTGGGAAAAATAGCATAATAAGAATCCGGCGAGAACACAAATTACTGTTGTTAGTCAGATGTATCTTCATAGATTTTCAAAGATTTTAGCATTACTGTCTTAATTCACTTAAAATAATTTGCTACAACTTGTATAAAACACAGTCTTTGAGCAACGTCCTAAATGGGGACACTGGGTCGGTGTCCTGCCCAATGCACTGATAGACCTTAAATAACGATCTTTTCCCTTGGACTTGGCGATGTTTTGATTTTGTGATTCAGTATACTAATATATTTTATATGCATAATATGGTATCGAAACGTACGATAGTGTCCTATGACGAGGGTTAGTAATGCACGTAACCCCTTGAACAAGCAAGCCTGGACATGTGCGCCATAGAAGTGGACATTTTAATAGTACTATCACTGTTACGATTCTCTGTGAGCTTAATGGCTCACTAACTGTCCAACCGTCGATCAACAAGTTCGTGAGGTTTGTGCCTCACCTTTGTCATTTTCCACACCCACGACTCAGGCGTTACATGCTGTTTCGTTAGCGAAGTAAAACGATATCAGCAAGAATATCGGTAACAAACTTAACTGTGGCAAATGCACCCTTCATTCAGGTCCTTTTGGTACCTTAAGCGGAATTTTGAGAATCCATGTTCATCTGCAGAGACTCAGAACGTGTCGATCGGTGCCGAGTAGTTGTAGATGACAGCGCCTGCCAAAGTGTAATGCTGGTGAAGGAAAGCATTTTCAGCCTACAGACGCCGGTTTCAAACCTTTCAGACCTGACGGCCATCTCGGATCGCAATTGACTGACGAATGCCACAACTGAACTAACAAATATAATGAATATTCAGATTTAAATATTACTGACATCAACGCGACACTGTTGTGCTGAGAGAGCAAACCAACCTCAAATTAGAAAATTAGCGGAATCATGCACATACTAACCTATTATGTTCTGCCCCATAACACCGGAATATATTTTGGCATGATAAGCTGCATAGAAAGATATTTCATCCTCAGAATATTGCCCAAAAAGGATATAATAGAATCGCTAATAGAACAAGCTTTGTCACTAAGGTGAAATAAGCCCCTGTCGCAAGTTATCAGTTCATACTTAAACTACGACCTTCACTTTCATTAGTTTTTAAGAATAAGATAAAGGTCATCAAAACATGACCAGTCATCCTCTGTTGATATCTTGCTCTGTATTTGTTAAAACACACAAATATGACCACAATGTGCAACAAATATGCAAAATAGTTACAGAGACATTGACTATAAGAACATATTCCAGAGACGTCTTGGCGAAACTGTAGTAAACAGTTCTTGAGATATCTTGCTGACAATGTTACCATGCAGTTTAATGTGCTGAAATATCTGGCGCCAACTTGACAATTAGGTGAAGGTCACCAAAATTGTATTGGGCTCTGCATCTTCCCTGGATGAAGCATGGAGTTGAATATGAAGTAAATCCAGAGAACGGTTCTTGGCATATCTTGCTGACGAGGGTGAAACGAGTCTCCTTCTGACTGCGGGTGATAATAGCAGTGTTAATAGCACGGTTTGCTATTATACTTTAGTCTTTCCAGTATATTAGTTTTTCAAGATAAACTATAACTGATGTAAAATCTTAATCATTAATTCTTCATTTCGCAAAGGGACTCGAGATCTCCGTTGAAATCTTGTACTTATAATGACATGTATACAAATGTGATAGTGTCAGGTAGCTCACGACCGAGTAAAGTGTGATAAGGCGCTGATCATAAAGGATACACGCAAATCTCGACGATCAACAATTTGCTTTAGCTTCTGTGGCAGACTGTTCCAAACAGCCCAAGGGTACCTTTCTATATTCGGACATGGGGATTAGCTTCGGCAAACATCGTTAAAGAACACTGTTTCCACTGGACGTTCCAAGAGGGCAATATGCCTCTAGATGCCCACATTCATGAGTGGTAAGGTGAAATGGTGTATTGACCGTATCAATTATCCACTCACATGCACAGTTGATTATATCAGAGAACACCTCTTTCATCATCAGAACATTTGGGCAGTGTCCTTCACTGAACGTTATCACAATTCATTGTGTTGGAATTTCTACGTGGGGCTCTACTGGCAAACATTTACTGGATGACATGTTTATGTGATGGGCCATTCATCGCACCACATAGGGGGGGGTTTGCTTTCGGAGTGCAAGCATACTTTGTCAAAGCATGGTAATTATATAGTCACCCGTGTTGGGTTATTATACCATGAATATTTACATTAGTTATGGTCTTATTCATTAAACCACGTCGTCATAACATCAGACACTTACGTCTGTGTTTGTCTGTGAATCACATAGGTGACGCCAATCATTGTTTCTCACCGTTTCATAAATGTGTCACTTGAGTATCTGCTACCGCCATCAGATAGCTACGATAATAAATACCAAATACGACATGAACCAGTTCAGGTGCATAATGAAACAGTATATATTCAAATATCACGTTTCACCTAAGGATGATATACCATGGGATGGAGGACTTTTTTACAGCTATGGGACGCCTTTCTCAAACAGATGCGGTCTGGATCAGACAATCAAGATATAAGCAACTGAAATGCGATGCTTGCATCAAGCAAATCAGCAAGCCTGAGTGACCTTTGAGGGATCTTTTCCGTTAGTCACCTTTTGTACTGGCAACACCAGTCATTACCCATACTTTCAAAGTGGAAGCAAGTTGTTTTCTGTGCGATTTCACTCAAACCGCATGCTTCATATCAGAGAGTGATGATAAAATGTCAAGCAAGAACGTGCCATGCCACAGGAACTAATAGTATTCCTACATGATTCGTTAATGAGGGATAACACATTGCTGTCTTTAGACACCGCCCAAGCTTGATTTCCCATTAGGTGCACCATCGCAGGCTCGTTGAATTGGAAACCAATTTATTCAGCGAGTCGATGCTGACAACTGCAGTAGATGGAATCTCTGAGGATTATTGATGCTCAGTTGCTCTGTGTACAAACCACTAGGTCATGTAACTTGTGCGTGCCCTTATCAGCAAGTAAAAAACATATTTTGATGGCGCAAAATAGTCACACATTATGATAAAACACGAGCTTTGAATATTAGTAACGCTGCAGTGTGATCATGTAGTGACAGGCATTGCCATTCATGTCAGGGTATTAAAATACCCCGTTGTTATTAGAACGTATCTGTTTATGACGGTGTTCTTCAGTTCCAACAACAAGAACCAAAATCGAACTTCCAGCACTTATCATGCCTCATATATTGTAAAATTGTTGTCCTCCCGAGAACGCATTTAATTATCAGTTCCAAAACATTTGAAGTAAATTTAAACTTACCAGGAGTTTTAGACGTAGTATTCTTGTTATTCTAACTTTGGGTAGAATTTCTTACAGTCGCCAGCGGCTAAAGAGATAGTGTAAATTCAACCACGGACCATGCAGGTAGCAAAGGTACTGTAAGTCCCCACGGTCCCTAATGTGGTGATCTACCGTCAGTTATTGGCGAAGATTGTTCAGATAGTCACATTACTTTTAACTTTCCACGCTAGTTAAAATTCTAACTGCGATATTCTAGTTGTTTTGCTGTTCTTCGATCGTCAACAGGTTTGGTTTTTTGTAATACACATTTATTCCATTTCAGTACTAAATGTTCTCGTCACGGCTGAAATATTGCCGATGTGACGTTAAATATCAACTCACTCACTCACTCTGTCATGTTTTGTCAATTAATTTAAACTGATGGTTCATTCGGGTTCGAGAGGCCATTTATTGGGATCATACATTTGTTTTCTTTAATACGAACAATTGTATTTATAGTTCTAACTAATGTAAGATTACATAAAATTCGTGTTTTAGCGGAATCAATCACGGTCATATTATAGCATTCAAGGTACTGAATATCACTTGAATATGGTTGTTAACAGAATTGCTTATGTTTCCATACACACATCCCGAATGCAGTTGAATACCACAATGCCCGATGGCAGTAATGATGTCACACAGAAGGCAATATACACCAAGAACGTTTGTTTTCATTCTGTGAATTCACGTGCCTCGGGATATCGCTCGGAAATATTGTGTTCAACATATTTATCACGTAAAAATGTTCTACTGTACATGAGCATGATGTCAATATGGAGAAGCAACTGACACTGGCATTGTAGTCATTGCCAGTCATATGCCCAGCTGTGCTGCTTGAAATTTCAACCATGTTCCATCGTGTTCCACAGGTTCACTCCCTTAAACTGTTTTCTTCATTGTTTGGTTGCATTCCGTGATATGCTCTCAGTTGTGATATAGATACAATCTCATTGGAAACAATCTGAGTGATGAGATATGATTGGAATAACGTTCCTCAGGGCCACTCGGATGTCGCTCAGTTTCCATCTCCAGTTCATCTGATTTCCTCCTCCTACAGACATGCTGATCAAAGACCAGACCAAATATAATCTATGTGGGTTAGCTCTTGTGAAAAGACAATTTTCAAAGAAATAATCAAAAGTTTCTTTTAGAGATGTTTTAATAGGGGAACCTGTGAATCCCAGACGCAATTTGAAGAAAGTTTTCCATTGCATTGAATCCGCCTTCGTTTCAAAATTCAATAAAATATTGTCCAAACTGTGAGTGAGTTATTATTTAACATCAGCAATATTTCAGCCTTACTAGAACCGTCTAGTTTATATCAGTATGAAAATCATTAAAGTTAGGGTGAGTGCTAAATTACGAAGGATCTTTTTCAGTACGTTAGGTCTCATTTAGTTATTGCATTTTTAAAGAATTAGATTTGGTAAATGATGTAAATAGATATTTCTGTATTTTAATGATTGGTCGTTTGGATTAGTAACTTGAATTGTTGGTGGCTGTACCCTCAAAGGGGGTTGAAGTATTGTAAACGTACTGTCCTCATGAGAGGGTACGAAAGTCTCAAAACATTCTATGTACATTTCTGCCTAACTATAACTTGTATATTTGTTGTTTTTAATAATGAATAATTTCAGTATAATCTCCAATGGTTGAAGGGATGGTGTAAATACAGATCGAGTCCATAAAGGTAGCAAAGGTAGTGCAAGTCCCAATAGTCCCTAGTATGGTGATCTACCCTCACTTGCTGGTGGTCTATAGCCCGTGTTTTAGATTGTTTTGTCTTCCCTGATACAATTGCTTTAGTTTTACGAGCTAGTTTTATGTTCAAATCTGTGATAGTCTACTAGTATGTTTACTGTCCATTGTCTTCTTAATGTTTTCATTTAATTAAATGAATTGTTCTCGTCACGATATGGCTGCAATATTGGCGATGTGACGGTAAACATTAACTCACTCACTTACAATATAGCCCGTGTTTTATATCGCCCTGTCTTCTTTCATTACAATGTATCAGTTTTATTCTAGTTTCATGTTCATATCT
Organism: Haliotis asinina; assembly: GCF_037392515.1. Taxonomy (NCBI): domain Eukaryota; kingdom Metazoa; phylum Mollusca; class Gastropoda; order Lepetellida; family Haliotidae; genus Haliotis; species Haliotis asinina. The sequence continues at coordinate 16,413,410 of NC_090284.1, forward strand.
GTGATATTCTAGTAATTTTACTGTCCATCATGTTACTATTTAAAATGTTTTCATGCCGATGTGACGTTAAATATTAACTATACTAACTTTATTAAGATATCTAAGATGCTTCGGTGAAAGATAAAAGGCACCGACAGCACTTTATCAGACAATGATATGCTCTTTTCGCATTGCGTCACTGCGCCATTCTAGTCTGCCCCCTCGTAATCGAACACTTCTGCATAACGTCACAGTGAAACCGACGTTACGGTGCATGTTAGTTGCCATCGCCTCGTACAGGTTCCTATAGTAAACTACAGTAAACTACTCCGTTGCATCCCGTTTTTGGTTTGCAGTTGCGTCACTCAGCTGGTGGAAACATTATGTTTGTTTTCCGAAGAATAAGACGTCTCCCAGTTGGACTCGCAATTTTCCAGCGACACGGTAACGTTTGCAGTGGTTGCATTCCCAAAATACAACCGTGCAATGTCGCTTGACTAGTCAGTTTCATCAGTGACCTGATTTAAACTTACATTGGTAGTTGAAATGCGACGTTCATATTGACCTCATACGTTTACATTAATCACAGATGTAATCAAAATAACTTGGAGAATACGAGGGCTGGTCATAAGGTTCTAAGCCTACATAACTTCTAGACTCGTGGCACCATCTAATCCTAGAGGTATTGTTGAACAGTGTTCTTCATCTGCATGTCCAGTTATTTTACTGAAATGGACCATCCAGTACGAAAGCAACAGGTCCCTGAAGCATACATGATTGTACAGCCTCTTTGAGCATATCCCGTCAGTATCATGGCGGGGAAAACAATGGTTTGGGAATCAGAACGATGCTGACCGCATTTACCACTGCCCATAGCAAACGATGCTACGTGAGTTGACATCTGGCAGATATATAGGATACACCGTCCCATAAGTAAGCACGTGCTACATTTGTTTGATGACAGGTTGAAAGAACTCAATTTGATTGGAGATCAGTTAGACTCAACACGGACCTTTGAAACCCCAGAGAGCGACAATAAGTTCAAGAATGTTTAAGTAGAAAGCCACGTTTTCATGAACCAGTTACCTTGAACATCTCTTTGAAGGCAGGGGTCAAATATATATTACATCGCTGACACATGTGTGTACCGTACAAAACGTACATTTTAAAAGTTGGTTTTATCTGTTATGTCGTGTTTAATGATGTTTTATTTGACGAAGGCTGTTTGATGATCAACGCTTGAAGATGTACACGTGTTGGCGTCAGGATGTGAGCAGCTTAGCCCATGAAGCGATCGCTTCGGTCTATGATGTAACAGATAAATGCATGCAGACTCCAGTCAGTACGTCCTGTTGTTCTGCAAAATTCATTCTTTTAATTAGGGACAGTATCAATAATACCAGCCTTGGCGTGGTATGAAATACCATGATTACACGTTCGGGAAGACCACGAAAAGCTTACTTTCTCATAAGGAAACTACGTTTGGGGGATTTCCGAAACAGTCTGATACGACCTAGCTTCAGCACGAAACAGTGAATTATCAGCACTTACTTAAATCATGCACCAACGGACAGACTTCAAGTAACCCCTTCCATGATTCTTGCGCTGCACTGATAATCCCCTCGACGTCAAGTGGGTAGCGTAGCAGTTCTTTCGAGTGGATTAACAGTTCCACCAACCATTGCGTCCTTCAAATACTAAGTGATATCGAACATCTCCATGTCAACAGGACCTGACGTTGTAATGAATTACTATAGTGCTGACGATGCATCGTCTATGGACACATTGTAACGATAGAGTATGAAGGATGGATGTATTCAGTCACTGCAGACATTTTGAAATTGGGTTGTGCACTGTATATCAAAGTGGATTTGTCAAGACATGATTTTGTAGATTAATTTCTTCAGGACATGTTTCTCCATTACCTTATATTCAATATGGCCAAGAACCCGTTGGAAAAGTGTAACTTCAAACCGTAGTTTTTTTCTGATGGAAAGACCTCCCACTGCCAATATATATATATATATATATATATATATATATATATATATATATATATATATATATGACAGAGAGAGAGATTTAAAATATCAGATACAAAGTCCCTTTAATAAAGAACTTATACCAGGGGCAGACAGTCAATGATTAATTACAATGGACAAAGCAAGCAAGCTAGGTAATAACTTTGACGATGGTAAACATGTAAACTATCTCACAGAAACTGCCTGGTCATACACTGACTGCCTGAAGATCAGACATTTACCTTCATTTTCGAACGTGTACATAGACTGCCCTAACTAGAAACAACCCATGATTGAGGAATCTAATATTCTTCTCAGACAGTCCTCAGTCAAGATTCTATTCTTGTCAGCCCTTTCTTAGAAAGCCATTTTAAGCGTCCACTTAAGACTGATTGTAGTCGTTAAATTCTAAATCGGAATCTGTGTATGTTTTGATATACAGTGTTTCAGTCAATTTTACCCTAACTGTCGATTTATTACAGTGGGGTTTGAAAGTTAGGACTTTTCTAAACAAAATTACAGTATTCTTCAGACAGATCCATAGGAATTGAAACTGACTTGTACACAGTGTCATAAGATTTCTCTCGAAGCTGAAGAAAGCCACTATGTTCCGCGATCGTGTTGGTCAAATGTTTACAGAAGAGATCCCCAGATCAAAATTCAGTTCAGAAGGATCTGATATTTTTGTTGGCAAGCTTCGTAGCTATCTAATCGCACCACACGGAATCACATAGGAATACCAATCACTTGGAGAACCACTGTATGTGGACAATCTAATAATCTGTTTTCGACGTTGCAATAGTTACTGTTATGCAGGGTGAGTGAGTGAGTTAATATTTAACGTCACATCGGCAATATTGCAGCCATATCGTCACGAGAAGGATTAATTTTAAAAGTACAAATGAATTAACTACACATACATTGTAGACACCTGTCAACGAAGGATAGTAAAACTAACTAGAATATCACAAGAGTAAAATGTAAAACTAGTAATTCGACCTAAAACAATGCAATATAAAATTGAGCTATAGTACAACTAAAAGTAGATCACCATACTAAGGGCCATGAGGACTTGCTGTACATTTCCTTCCAGCATGGACTCTAGCCGGATTTACATCATCCCTTCAGCTGTTAGCAATTTAGACAAATCTAGCCATAAAGTAAACGAACACTTATTCTACCATTAAAAACCTGGAAAACTTAAATTTACTTAAAATGTTTTGGGACTTAAGTATCCTGTCAGGAGGGCAATTATTTTACAGTACTTCAACCCCCTTTGAGGGTACAGCCTGAGGTACTAATTTAATCTTCCAATTATAAAACATTTATTTATTTACAATTCAATTAATCTAATGAAATAATTTGAAAGAGGACTAATGTTGCTAAAAGATCCTTCATAGTTCGTGAATTAAAATACCGATCCCTCGTGATGGAATACTCAACACAGTTGATATGCTTTGAGTTTCATAGACGGCCTACAGTTATTACAGGTATACGTAGTAGTTGATATAGTTTCTGCCGATGTACCCATGGAACATCGGTAGTTTTTTGTAGTTTTGCTGTGACAACAGGTATAAGGAAGCCCCTTGAACCAGCAAAATATAAAATACAGACGAGTCTGAAATATTCAGTAACATATATACATATTTCTAGTACAATACAATTGAGTGACAAGTCTAAGGTATTTGGTCACAAATATCAAATATTAACTCACAAGAGTGTTGACATTTACAGTGAGACCTGATATACTAAATGATGCTTGTTTACAATGCGGTCAGGTACGAAGTGTCAATCCTGGATGCAAGTGAGATAGCGTTGACAGACAAACGATGGACAGGGGCACACAACTTCAGCACAATTCCGAGTGTAAGTCTGTGTGATTCCGCCAACACCACAACCATCCTGATATATATACTGACACAGATTCTTGACCATTCAGCGTGGGTGTGTCAGTATTCTCCCAGAATCTTCCCGATCGGCCTCGTGTTAACCATACTTACACAAAAGATTGGCTCAATTGAGGTAGCTCTGAAGCGCTATCTAAAAAGGTGTCGCTAAAATATTGTTTGCCATTGAATAATAACATATAATGACCTATAGTAACAAATAAGAACGCCTTGACGCACAGTAAAGGCACTTTCATCCCATAGCCATCTAACGCCATGAGTCTTTATAATAATTGCTTTCCACAGCCACCATAGATCTCGATACAGGACAAACACTCGCGACGGTAAAGACACAAAGTGGATCGTTTATGCCTCTTCTCTAATCGTCGTTCATGTTTTGTAGTGTGCCTATAACATTTCAAGACTTTTCTTGCCGTATATGGCCTTAAGAAAGCAAACAGGTGTACGGTGATTAATGTCCGTTTAACGTTACGACTGTCTATTTTAAACACTCCGTTTCAACGACAATATCATCGCTTTTGATGAAAGATGTGAGGAGGCCTTTACCGTAGAGAGACATTGGTATATTTAGTTTTCGTTTACCTGACACCGGTGTTAAAACATAGTGAAGCAAAGAAACCTGTGTAACTATGAAACACATCTATGTAACAAATATGGGTCATTCAAATGCTAAATACTCCCATGCAAACTGACTGGTTCAACAAATAATGGAGATATGTTTAAATTCCATTAGTTTCGGAGCTGAAATTTACCATAGTTCACAAATGATTGCCCAGTTTCAATCAAATATACTCACTGCAACGAAAAAGGGAACACATGACAAAAGAAGTGTGCAATACTAAGCTTGTGAAGAAAGCAGGAATACTTGGTGTTCGATAATTCGTTTCCATGTGAACAGATACGCACTTGTCCGCAGGCAGAAATATGGTATGTTATAGGGCATGTGATCATGAGTGCAACACCAAAGTGAGTCAGATAACATGCAACTTAATAAAATCACACGCCCGACTGTATGTGTATAAAGCAGAACACTTAATGTTCTATCAGCTGGTTCATCTCAAAGAAATAACTGCACTTGACAGCAAGTTGGCAATAAAAGATAAAACAAATGGACGAAGCTCAAAATAGAATTGAAACTTGAAACCGTCACTCGGTACCAATTAACCTTTTGGTCACATTCAAAACATTATCAAGGTCATTTGCCCCGGTTTGTATTGACGAGAGTCTTTGCCCAAGGTTTCTTGTCTAAAATATGACACACGTTTTGGATTCGAGCTGAATCGATCCAAACGACCCTCTTCGTTGTGTATGGCCATGTTGAGATTTTGGTTTTGTTATACACTTTGTGATCGTATATGACGTAACCTGAGTTAAATCGCGTAGTCAGTCTAGCAACGACTCTAACGTTCCTAGAGTAATGTAGGTACCTAATATGTACCATCCAACATTACTACGATCTCTTATTCGTTGGTTTGTACACGTATCTCATAAAACTGGTTCAAAGCTTGTAATACCAGACCATTAATGTACACTCACAACTTGATTATACAGAGGCAATGTTTCAGTGAATGACTTATTACTCAATATAGCAATTACGAAATCATTGCGCATGAGCAAACATGGGCTACTTTACTTTACATAAAGGTATATTATGTTCTAAATAGTCGTGCATCGCATTTTTGTTCGGTTATAGAGACATATTGCGTATGGCACAATTAAGATACACTAAACTGAAATTTTAAAGCATGTGATGTGGACAAAATCAAATAAGACATAGTGTGAATCACATGTTTAAACAAATGGAACTATGTACACAGTGCATACTGAATCTTGTAGTATCTGGCAACGTCCTTTAAGTGACCTCGATGGCACATTAGCTGGCCTGTCGTCCATCGCAATGGACCACCAGCTGTACTTTCAGCTTTAACCGAGTATCAAATCAACTTAGATATTCTTAATGAACTACTGATCAATAGTGTTCGTCGGTGTTTCGCGAGGTTTGTCCATCTAGATTGTCATTTCCTCGCTCCTGTGATAAAGAAATGAAACATTCTGGACCTTTCATCTGCAAAATTATAACTTCGTCAAGTGTGAGAGTTTCCGGACATTAAATATGGCACATTTCCCTTTCCTGCGAGCCATATGACCAATGGTGGTGAACAATGATTGTGAATTTGTAGAGATCCGATACTGACAGAAGATCGAGTAGTTGGGAAATGACGGCATCCGCCAAAGTGTAATGCTGCTTAAGGAAACTTGTCGTGTTGAGTGCTTCTGGCTCAAACCTCTCAGACCTGACGGACGAAATGTCAACATTTGAAGAAATTGAATGACGGCCCGCCTCAGGTCACATTTTATCGACTGGGGATGCAACCTGATGTCGTGATAATGGTGCAGCTAACAAGCATAATGACTGTTCCAGGTGTCAGTAATACTGACGTCAACACAAAGGAATGTTATTGTGCTGAAAGAGGAAAAAGCAAATTCTTTCCTAGACGATAATTTTGTGAGTGCTCAGAGGATGACATGTGCGGATTGAGGCACTCAAAATTAATATAGTTCGCCGTCTTGAAGACTGGATATTAGGACACGATCCGTTGCACAGCAATGTATTTCATGCTCATCGTAATTCTAAACAAAGAACGCGATTTCAGAAGTAACAGCCATATTGTTGGCACGCCTTGCTTCACAGTCTGTTGAGAGTCGTTCACAGTCTGTCATCAACAAGGATACTCTCGGTTTAGCATTGGGATTTTAGAAGAGCGCTGTATTTCGAAAAACCGCTAAACCATCGTGATAACGTAACAGAGTTCAAATGTTAATGACTGCCTTGAAATACTGATATTGCATTGATATTAATGACATCACTTCCGGACAAATCTCCACAGTCAACAACTTTCTTCAGCTCTTGTGGAACTTTGTTCCTAATAGCGCAAAGCCTTTAGGATTTGCTTATGGGGAATGGCAAACAAATATACAGGAAGTAGTTATGTTCCGCTGATGCCAATATATCCTTAGATGCCGTTAAACAAGTGCTGTTGGTTCAAGTGAAGTAAATGTGAGTGAGTTTAGTTTTACGCCGCACTCAGCAATATTCCAGCTATGTGGCGGCGGTCTGTAAATAATCGAGTCTGGACCAGACAATACAGTGATCAACACCATCAGCATCGATCTGCGCAATGGGGAACCGATGACATGTGTCAACCAAGTCAGCGGGCCTGACCACCCGATCCCGTTAGTCGCCTTTTATGGCAAGCATGAGTTGCTGAAGGCCTATTCTACCTCGGGACCTTTACGGGTCTGAAGTAAATGTAAACTTAAAGTAACTCTTTGATACCCATTGTGTTTCCGGTTACCGTCACATGAAAGTATAAACGTATATTCCAAATCCCCTGAGGCGTTTCACGTGCCAAAAGTATGGGCATGGCGTAAATACTTGCACATTGTCTGTTGTGTGGGCTCACTGTGGTGAGAAGACACACACAACAGAAGATTGTAACAGTAGTTACAAGAAATGTACTAATTGTTCATTAGATCATTCCTCTTTCTCAAAAGAATGTCCTATTTGGAAGCAGCAGATGGATATAAACAACTCAAATTCACCCAAAATATTAGGTTTTTTTCTGAAGCAAAACAGATTGTCCATCGATCCGACTTAACAGCAACGTATGCTTCAAAACCGGAGACACTATCTCAGGCGACCAATAAAGCACCTAAATCAACTTCAGACTGTCAAACAAGTTTGACATGGGTGAAAACTGATTCCCTACAGATTCGGGCACCTGCAGTATCTACCCAAACTGCTGAGCCACTTCCTGGCACGTCTCAAAGTCAACCCCAGTCAGATCGTGATCATGATATGTCATCTCAGTATACCTCATTTTAACTCACTATCATTAATCTATATATATTTTAGTCACACTATGGCCAAAATATTGCCAGTGTGACTTCTAACTTACTCACTATTGCCCTCATCAGCCTCATACGACCTAGCTTCACCACGAAACAGTGAATTATCAGCACTTACTTAAATCATGAACCATTTGAAAGACTTAAAATAACCCTTTCTATGAATCATGTGATGCGACATGACGGTAAATTTTAACTTCTTTTGAGTATATGACAGTCCCACCAAGCATCACGTCCAACAAAAGCTGAACATCCTCCATGTCACAGGATTATCATACTACTACTGATCCTGTATCGTCTATGAACACGTTGTGGAGATTGATTACGGAGGATACATGTATTCAGTCACTGCAGACATTTTGAAATGGGGCTCGATCAAAGTGGATTTGTCAATACATGACTTTGTAGATTAATTTGTTCAGGATATATTTCCCTAATCACCTATATTCAATATGGTCAAGACCTACTTGAAGAAGTTTAACTTCCAACGGTCTTTCTTCTGACTGAAAGGCCTGACACACTGCCTGCAGTGCTAAAAAGAAATTATATCTTTCAAGTGGATATATGGTATATTTGAGACATCGTTGGTCTGCGTGTGCAGAAAGAAAGCGCCTCCGGTAAAACCCTTAAATCAGAGACAGACAGTAAATGATTAAAGATACTAGACGAAGCCAGCAAGCTCTGTAATAACATGACGATAGAAAATATGTAAATAATATCAAAGAAACTGTCGAGACGTAGACAGACGTCCGGAAGATCAGAACATTTGCCTTCATTTACGAAGGTGTACGTAGAATGCCCCAACCAGGAACACTCCTTGGTTATAAAATCTAATATTCCTCACAGACGGATTCTATTCTGATCGGTTATCTCTAGTAGAACCAATTTAACCATCCAAGTAAATCTTATTGTTTTCGTTCCATTCTAAGTCTGAATCTATTTGACAGATAATGTTCCAGTCTCTTTCACTAACTGTCTATTTATTACAGTGACATTTAAAAGTTAGTACGTTTCTAAACACAATTGTGGTATTGTTCAGACAGATCCATATGACTTGAATCTGACTTGTACACAGTGAAGTTGAAGAAAGCCACTATGTTCCGCGATCTTGTTGGTCAAATGTTTACAGAAGAGATACCCAGATCAAACATTCGGTTCCAAAGGATGTGATACTTTTGTTTGCAATCTTTGTAGCTATCCAATCGCATCACACGGAAACTCCTGAGAGGGCACTTAAGTCCCAAACCTTTGAGTAAACGTACCAGGCTTTTTATTCTTGTTGTTTTAATTTTGGCTTACTGTTCCTACAATCGCCAGCAGCTGATGGGATGGTGTAAATCCAACTGGGGTCCATGTAGGTAGCAAAGGTACTGTACATCCTCATGGTCCTTAGTATGGTTGGCGATCTATAGCCTGTTTTATATTGTATTGTAGTGATACAATGGTGATATTTGTTTTAACCTTCCACGCCAGTTGTAATTCAAATTGTGATATTCTAGTTGTATTACTGCCCTTCGTTGACATATTTTTACAATATGCATACATTCAATTTAAATGTTAAATGTTCTCGTCACGATTTGGCTGAGATATTGCCGATGTGACGTTAAATATTAACTCACACTGACTCACAAAACTGAGCCCTTCATACAAGTATGTTTTCCAAACAAATCTACTCTGAACCTTCCAGTAGAGTTACTGATATGAGTGAATGAGTGAGTGAGTTAATATTTAACATCACATCGGCAATATTGCAGCAATGTCGTAACGAGAACGATTGATTATAAAAATGCAAATGAATTAATAGCACATACGTTGTAAAAACCTGTCAACGAAAGGACAGTCAAACTAACTTGAATACCACAGAGTAGAATGTAAAACTAGTGATTAGACCTAAAACAATGTATCTATAGAGGACAATACAATATACTAATGAGCTATAGGTTGCCAACAACAGAAGGTAGCTCACTAAGGAGTTACTGATATGAGCTGCAGAGTCAGTCAACGTTCAGTTACAGAGATGAAGGTATACGTAGTAGTTGATATGGTTCCTACTCATATCCTCATCGAAGATCGGACTTTTATGTTAACTAATGATGATCAACGGAGTTAAAACAAACAGCATGACCTCACAATACCATTCCTGAAATAGATGTCGCTGAAAACGTATATCAGTGTTGAATCTTGTTATTTGAACACAACACGTTTGCTCAGTGACGTTAAGATCCCTTCTTGAATCTTTACTGTAAGCTCCATTTTACAATTGTAACTTATTCACGTATCTAGAGCACCCCTGGAAAGGAAATCAAATAAGAATGCCGTGTCGCACCGTAAAGGCACTTTCATCTCAAAGCCACCCAACGCCATGATTGTTTATTTGCTTTCACAGTCATCATAGATCCCAATACAGGACGAACGCCCAAAACTGTAAAGACACACCGGGGATCGGTGTATGTCTATTCTCTAATCGTTCGTGTTTCATAGTGTGTTGATAACATTTCAAGATTTCCTTTCTCGTATATATAGACACTTACGGTGAGTAATGCCCATTTAACGTTACGACTGTCTATCACGAATACTGTGTTGCAATGAACGTTGCATCGCTTTGCTCAAAGATGCCACGAGGTGTCAAGACCAGGCCTCCACCGTGTGCGGACATATTTACCATTCGTTTAACTGACAATGGTGCTATAAAATAGCAAAACAAAGAAATCTACGATAAACACATCAAAATAACAAATATGGATTATTGCAATGAAAAATGCTCCCAGGGAAATTGGCTGATTCAACAAATAATGGAAATATGTTCTATTTCCACTGGTCTCGGAGTTGAACTTTACGATGTTTTGTATTGCACTGTGAGTGAAACACTTGTACTTGTTCTCTAAAAGAAATATGGTATGCTTGTGTGCACGCGATCATGTGTGCAACACCTGAGGGAGTCAGATAACATGCAACTGTAATAAAATCACACACCTGACTGTATGTGTATAAAGCCGAAAACTTAATGTCCTATCAGCTGATTCATCTCAAGTGAATCATCGCACTTTATAGCAAGTGAGAAATAAAATATAAAACAAATCAACGAAACTCAAAGTAGGATCGTACCGTTACTAGGTACCAATTAAGCTCTTTAGCCCCATGTGTAATACGATCAAAACTATTTTCCCTGCTTTATGTAGACGAGATTCCTTGACCAGCGTCCCGTATCTAAAATATGACACATGGTTTGGTTTCGCGCTGAATCGGTATGAACGACCCTGGAGATTTTATGGTTTGGTTATACATTTCCTGGTCGGGCATATCACATAAACAGACGTGAGTTAAATTAATTATTCACTCTGGCGACAATTCCTGCCTCGAGCACTGTAGGGAGCTAATATGCACCAACACACACAAGAACGTTTCCACGATCTGTACTCTGGAGTTTGTACATGTACACCATTAAACTGAATTCTATCTTGTAAAATCAAACCATATTAACATAAACATCAACGTAAGTGTAAATAGGCTATGTTTCACTTTCACACTTCTTACTGCATAGTGTAATTACGAGTGAGTGAGTGAGTTAATATTTAACGTCACATCGGCAATATTGCAGCCATATCGTGACGAGAACATACGTGACATAAAAACGAAATAAATATGCATGTTATGAAAACCTGTCGACAAAGGACAGTACAACCACTAGACCATAGTATTTAAAACTAGCGTGAAAACTTAAAAATAGTATCACTATTTGGACAGTACAATATAAAAACAGGCCACAGATCGCCAACAACTTGTCATTACGAATTCATTGTACAGGGGTAAACAAGAGATAAAGTTCATTATATAATATACACCACACATATACTTATATTCTCTATATTGGTGCTTCACAGTTTTGATTGGCTTGATAATTATATGAGTATGGTTGAGCATGGTACTATTTAACAATGTTACATTGAAGTAATTAGTGACGCATAAAGAAATCATACGGAGAATATCCATTTGTCACTGGTGATTCACACTGAAATATGAAATCATATGTTGTGGACGAATCCAAGTAAGTCATTGTGTGAATCACATGTGTAAACAAATTGCACTATATGTACAGTGCAATTACAGTATCGACTGTATTACAGCAAGTGGTATCATGATGCATGTGTCAACGTCCGTTTTGTGAGCTCGATGGCACATTTCCTGATCTGTCGTCCATTGCAATGGATCATCTGTTGCACTTTCAGCTTTAACGGAGCAGCAAATCAACTTAGACACTGTTAATCAATTACTGATCGATAGTGTTCGTCAGTGTTTCGTGATGTTTGTCCATCTAGCTTGTCATTTCCTCACCCTTATGATAACGAACTCAAATGTGTTGGCCGTTTCGTCTGCGAAATTATAACGTCGTAAATTGTGATAGTTTCCGGACATTAAATATGGTACATTTCCCTTTCCTGCGAGTCATATAGCCAGTGGTGTTGACAATCAGTGTTAATTTGTAGAGAAACGGTACTACATCAGCCTATCGAGTAGCTGCAGATGATGGCACCAGCCAAGGCGTAATACAGCGTAAGGAAACCTGTCGTGTAGAGTGCTCCGGGCTAAAATATCTGACTTGACGGACGAAATGTCAACATTTGACGAAATTGAATGAAGGCTCGCCTGTGGTCGTAGTTCATCGATTGGAGATGCAGTGTAATGTCGTGTGAATGTTGCAGCTAACAAGCATAATGACTGTTCCAATTCTCAGTAACACTGACGTCAACACACAGGAATCTCATTGTATCGATAGAGGAAAAATTTAACTCTGTCATAGATGATGATTTTGTGAGTGTTCAAAGGATGACATATCCCGTTCCAAGCACGGAAATTGTCTAGTGCGTTTGAGTAACTATAATATAGATTTCTGGAAAATGCATTTTCTAAAATTTGAGTAAAAACTCTAATTTAAGGTAACTCAGACTAAGGTTTGTTTTGAGAAAACGGGGGTCAAAGTATGTTGCACAGAAAACAAGCGTAATATGTGTTATATTTTGTGAACTGTTTACTTGGAAGTGTTTGTGTACACGAATAGGACATTACTGACTTCATTCCGTTACCACGCAGGCGAAGTACCCCAATCATTTGCAGGGGTCTGTTGCGTTGCCCACTGCCATTGTATCTATGTACACACGTATTAAGATACTGATTCGCAATAAGCACTGTTAAACGTCTAGGTAAGCACCTGTGCTGGCCATTCGATTGATCGCAAGGTCAAGTTCAGCAAGGACGAACGTCACAACCCTCCATCAGCTGGAGAACTTGCCTGGAGTAAACATGAAATTTTCTAAATACACATTGCTCAGATTCAGGATTAATATGATAAATTCATCAATCTTATACACCTTCATATTCAGCAGTATTCAAGCTCTATTGCCTCGACCTATAAAGATACGGTCTCGATCAGACGATCCAGTGACTGACATAATGTGCGCGAGTGTTATATACTACTCATCAAAAGTTTAAACTTACTTTAAATGTAGCCGTTTACTTCAAACCGTTTTAAAATAGCTTTTGAAAATACTGTGAACGCATGAACTGATGTATTGTAAAGCGATTTCGTTTTCGTTGACAACATTGTTGTCAGGAGTTCAATAAATGATGAAACTCAGTGAAAACTGACGACCTTTTAGCCCAACCTTTTCATAATAATGCAGCTGTTCACATGCACAATATCGACATATCTTTTCAGCAAATTTGATGCATGATCATCGTGCAATTACTCTGTATAAGCTCTGTAGCTGGTTCCCCAGAGAGTGGAGAAATGTATCCTCGCTGTAACCACACATAACAGACATAACATACAGTGAGTGCTTTTAGTGAGTCTATACAACTTTGATGTGTAGTATATAATGGAATACATCCCGTTAGTGACCTCTTCCAACGAGCATTGTTTGCTGAAAATCATTCCTACAATAAACTGGGGCATCACTTGAAAGACATATACAAGGCCACAGACAACAATATTCAAGCCACATGATGTCGATCTGTAAATCGAATAGCTCTACCAGATCAACGACACTTACTGTGATGTTGACAGACACAATTGCATTTGTAGCGTACAAATACAAATGTTGTTTCTGTTCTCCCTGAAGGAAGTTAAAAGAGTCAAGCAGAATCAGACCAAATCATATTTACTGCACTCTCTGACAAAATGCAAACAGAATTTCCCATGATTTGAAACAAAAAACCGAAGGTCATCATCATCATCAGCCTGTACATGCTCCACTAGTTACATCACAGACAAACCCTTCTTACGCAGCGGCTCTGTAGGGATGTAAACTGGCTTTGAAGCGTCTGGCTCGGAACGAAGAGGGCTTTGCTAGCTCATTCCGTTCAATTATCCCAAGCCGAAGCTTTACCCATAGGACTGAAATAGAGAAGGTATCATGGCCTCATAGGTTATGCAGACATATAATTGTACTCAAAGTGTGGTTAGTGCAGGGGGAACCAGGAGGACAAACTTGTTTACTGCTGCAATATCAGTGACGATATAGAATCCTTTGTCAAAATATACATATTAATACTTTGAGTTTTACACATTCACGATGATTGATCTAGACACTGTAATAAAAGCGTTTTGGATTTCCTAAAGCGTTAATGTACATTACGAGATGCCCGTTGTGACAATCACCACCATCCCTGAAATAAAAGGAAAACCCCCAAGAAGGCCTTTGCTTTCCACATATGAGCGTTGCTTCCCAAATTCTGTTGCTGACTAACACCTCACATTCATCTCTGAGGGACATTGATGTTCATGTATTCATATATTCCAATATTTTATACTCTCTTGTCAAAAATTAATGTCAGTCGCATTAATATCTGTAATGAGTGTGTTCTTTTAGTAAAAACGATATATCCTTCAACGTAATTTTGTAGTGTCTCACAAAAGTTAGCTGCAGATATGTGAAAATACATGCCACAGTGCTTAATGGCGATAATGACGTCATTCAGAGGGTCATAAACAGGGGCATAAAGAAGTTTGAAAGGTCCTTTCATCACAAGAATTCGCAAGCGTGGGTATATCGACCAACACAATTCCGTTTTAAACATATTACACGGGAATATTGTCCACTGCGCATGAGCTTCGTTTCCATGTGGAAACGTAATTGATACTCCAATCCTCGACGAGTGGCCCCACTTTTCCAATATGCTCAGTTGTTCACCGATGAAAATAGAAATTTAAAGTACTTGACATAAGGCTTCACTGACTTAAAATGGGTTTGCCGGCGTTTGTCCCACGATATGCCCTTAGTTCTAATACAATGTCGGTGAAACCAAATCGTTTGATAAATGATGCAAAACGATTCTATTCTGTTTCTATCTCCAGTTCATCTGGTTCCTTTCCCCAGCAGCTCACAAGCCAGTCAAACTGAAATGAAATGAAACAAACAAAAGTTTGTTACACATTTAGATCATCTGAATTCTAGAACAAGTGCATAATAGACGTACTTTGAAGAAGGTTTTTAAGGTTTATAAAATGTTTTCATATGCATTAATCGTTTTAATTTTCATGGAGATTTTTCGAGTCTCTCTATCCACCTGTATACTGTCTCGAACGAACAACCAAGTGATGAACAGCATGAGCATCGATCTGTGTAAATGGGAACATGTGTCAGCCAAGGCAGAGAGCCCGACCACCCGATCCAGTTGCTTGCTTCTTACGATGAACATGTTCTAACCTGGGCCTTCTCGTAAACTACATTTTATGGCACCAAATAAATGTTGTATTGATTTACACAAATCTAATGGAAAGGAGATAAATATTCTCATCGATGTCGCAAAACTAATTAAATCTACAGTAGACATGAACATCAACATTATGGTGAAGATATTGCAGTGTTTACATGTTATTATACCTGCTCAACACCAAGAAGCAATTAGCAGTAATTTGGGGTTACTGGAAGGGAGACTCATGTTTAAAGTTAGCAGAATTCCAGCACTAGATGTGGAGACATCTGAGTATCCCATAACCAGGCGCACATTGGACAAGTATTTATTGCTACGATACTGAAAATCTATAGCTAATTTCACCAGTACTGCCTCTTTATCCATGGTCATAAGCACTGTAAAACCTCTTACGGTGGGCAATATCGATATCGATCTCATAAATCGCTGATCCAATTGACAGATACGACTATGAAGAGAGCACCTATCAAAATCCAATATCTATGAGGACTGAATGTCATAGTTTTCATTTATATGGAAATCTGGCCCTGCTTACACTGCAGTGTGGAATGCTTGACGTTTATGACAGTCAGTCACTCAAATCCCCATCAATGAACCGCAATTACAGCACCAAAGGCGCTTGAGGAACCAGGATGAATAAGGCCCCTGTGGATAACATGGAAGTATTGATCTTAGTTAGAATATAATTTGTTGAAGAGAGATGAGGTAATGATTATGGCAAACTGATAACTGAATGAATAAATAGAAATCATCGAACTTGACATATGTTACCATCATGACAATGTGAACCAACAATGTCTTGTAGAAAGGAGTGGGAAAAGGAGGTCTCCCACTCTGACCCATGAATATACGTCTCTACAGGCACTCAACGATATTATCATTGATCTTTGGAAAGTCCGTACACATTTGTCGTTAAGACAGTTGTATGATGGAACAGACACATACTTTCGCTTCATATAAAGCATAGACGCAGAAAGCGTCATATCAACAGTGATTCGTAATAAACCTTAGGATATGTCAGTATGGTAAATGGTGCGTCGAAAAAGCATCTTTGAATCTCCATGAATGGAATGGCGCAACGCACCAATAATAGGCAACACTAAGTTACACCATGCTCCCACCTTTCGAGGAATACACTTTGGTCCATGGGCCCAATAATGAAATACCAATACGTGTTTTCTTAAATCTGCAAATGGCTGAAAGTATGGTACATATATGTATAATCTGTCTCAGTATCCTTCTGTGATTATGAGAAATCCCCACACCATACGGTTTGGTTACGAACCCCGATGGTAATACATATTTTCTTGCGTTTACAAGTTTCCGGAAAGTCCAGTGTTACCCATGATGCATAACCGCCTCAGTTCTTACCTTTAATTCATCCATCGGTCACTTGCCGATACCTGCCTGCACTATATCACTGAATATATGAAATCAGTCATTTACGTCGTTATTTGACTAAGTCATAATTGTTGTATACCCGGCCTACGTCCTTTCGAATTACAGTTACGCATTGAACCTTTCGTGAAGCTTAGGATATAGCATATGACAGAGCAGTTTTACATCCATTTCTTACGTTGCCGTGTGTTTATCCTGTCCTGAGAGATGCCCAGTACATCGGTTACGGCATATACTCAGTGCATGGTAAGGCTGCAAATGGACAGATAGTTCACATATGGATAACACTGTTAACAGTTTGCAGGTGTGAGAACAGAAAATATAGACCACGTGATCAAATTTATCCAGTCGTGGTGAAGAAACCTTCACCAGGATCAAGATCAAGATCTTGAAAACTTCACCACTGATGTCCCTAACAGTGAAATGAAATCAGTGATATGTACCAACTGTAGCTACTAGGTGAGATGAATCCATTCTGTCGAAGGCCTGTACTGAAAATCCAATAAAATCCAAAAATGGGATTTGTGACATTATATGAAGATGTACGTCCTCTTGAGTACTGACTGCCCTTCGATGGAGCAAGTTATGAGCGTGTGTGTCTTATATTCTCGATACATGAAACCTTGATAATTTTAACCTGCCCTCAAAGGGCGATGAAGGTACAATATCGCAGGTATATACGGCACATAAATCTATAACAGTTTTACTGTTGCAGACAATACAAAACGGACTATGGATCGCCAGCAGCATCTCGAAGTACAGCACTTTACTGAGGACCAGTGATATGCAAGCGAGACACAAATGAATAGTTGTCAGCTAAACTTGGTCAAATGTACTCCCTTTCTTACATTTGTTCAGGTGGTCTCTAGTATGGGGATCTACCTTCAGTTGTTGGCGACCAATAGTCTGTTCTTATATGGCACCCGTGGCGAGCTACTTTCTCGTGATGGGTGCTGGGTAACGCCAAGACACCACCGTAGTGGACCCGGGGGGATATTTGGTCCACCAACCCTTTTGCCGTGGGTTGCGGCCTTGTGTCGGTGGAGGAGGGGATCCTGGTGGTTGAGGGCAATGGGAACAGGACCAGTGTTCCCAAAGGTATCGTTAGAGATCGAGACCGATTGTTTGATGATATGTCGGAACTTGATATAGAATCTGAATTGAAGGATCGAGGTGTACTCTACGTCAAGCGCTTTTCAACTCGGAGAAACAATGAAACCATCAAAACGAACACGTATCGGTTTACGTTTTCGTGTCCAAATGCTCCCAAATCAGTGAAGGCAGACTACTGTAACATTCCAGTTGATACCTACATCCCCAACCCGCTAATGCGTTTTAAATGCCAGAAATATGAACACGGTGCACATTGGGGATGTAGGTATCAACTGGAATGTTACAGTAGTCTGCCTTCACTGATTTGGGAGCATTTGGACTTGCACATTGTCTGTTGTGTGTGCTCACTGGTGAGAAGACAGAAGATTGTGACAGTGATTATAAAAATGCACCAATTGCTCAGGCGACCATTCTTCATTTTCGAAACAGTGTCCAATTTGGAAAGAGCAAATGGAGATCAATAAAATAACATTTACACAAAATATCTCTTTTTCCGAGGCCAAAAAACTGGTAAAGAGATCTGATCTTCCCGAAAGTTATGCTACAGTGGCAAAAACATCATCGGTGTCTAGCTCTAAAACAACATCAACCACAGGCTGCCAAACTACCTTGACTTGGGTAAATTGCGATTCTCCACAGCTTTTGTAACCTGCTATATCATCACAGACTGAGGAATCACTTCCTAGTTCCTCAAAGTCTTCTTCTGATCAAAAATCATCATCTCATTCACACTCAAAGTCTCAATCGACAGCTGATAGTCAACAAACGATGAAAAGTAAAGCCAAACCAATGCCTGATGCTTCAAAGCAACAAAGTGACAGAGCTCCTAAAGGGTAACAGAACAAAATTCAATTATTCAATAAATACGGGTCTCTTGAAGACATGGACTTTTCTAAAAACGTCCATTCTAGGGCACATAGCTTGTCGCCCTCCAAAAGAGTGCGGGGTAGATCCCCAATAAATCCCCCCAAAAGATAATAATGTACAGTTGAACTGCAGAGGATTGAGGAATAATTTACATGAATTACAGCTATTAGTCCAAGATTTAACACCTTCAGCGTTTAAAACAAACAGATACATTTGACCTTCGTCAATTTAATGCATATCATTGTTTTGCACCTGCGGGTGATAGAGCCACTGGCGGATCATCCATTCTAGGCAGACAAAACGTTACTCAAAGCCCTGTTTCACTTATTACTAAATATGCAGGCTGTTGCAGTGAGAATTGCTTTACATGTAGCGTTTACGCTATGCTCTCTATATATTTCGCCGTCTTCGACGTTTGCCAAAACTGATCATCAACCTCTATTATCACCAACTCCCGAAGCCCTGTATTATAATGGGAAATTTAAATGGGCTCAACCCACACTGGGGTAGTGTAACTACAAACACTAAAGGTAAGTTGTTGGAGGACTTTTGTTCTGACAATGATTTATGTATTTATAATGATGGTTCAAGCACATATTTACACCTTGATACAGGGACTTATTCTGCTCTCGACCTGTCACTCACAAATTCAGAACTACTAAATGAATTTGAATGGTCAGTCCACGATGACCTCTGTGGAAGTGACCAATTTCCCACTTTACTAAAATCTGTAACTCCATCTGATGTTCCTCAATCAAGGCGGAATTTTAAAAAGGCTAACTGGGCTTTATATGAAACACTGTGTGCGGAGAAACTTAAACCTGAACGTTTTATTGACGTTCCTGATGCTATTAAATGTTTTTCTGACGAACTGAACTCCATAGCTGATGAATGTATACCAAAGTCCTCTGCAGTTCCACAAATTCGAAAACCATGGTTCAGCGATGAATGCAAACAAGCTAGGAAAGCAAGGAAAAAAAGCAGAACATTATTCCCGTCGCCATCCTATGGTACATAATTTAAATAAATTTAAAATTTTAAATGCTAGAGCCTGGCGTACTTTTAAACAGAACAAACGCCAATCTTGGCAAAATTAAGTATCCAAAATAAATTCTCGGACACCCATGTCCAAGATATGGAACATGGTCCAGAAAATTAAAGGTAAAGGTACTAAATCTACTGTCCATCATCTTAAACATGGAGATCAATTACTTACTGATAAATCAGATACTGCGAATAAACTGGGCGAAACTCTCGCTAAACATTCTTCCTCTTCTAATTATGTACCTAAATTCCAACAATATCAAAAACAAGAAGAAAAGAAAACTATTAATTTCAACCCAGATAATGGGGAAGATTATAATGAAACCTTCTCTATTCATGAGCTCCATACTGCTCTTGATCAAGTTCATGATACTGCTACAGGAGCTAATAACATGCCTTATCAACTCCTGAAACATTTACCAGAATCTTGTCTGGAAACTCTAATAAATATTTTTGATGATATCTGGACATCGGGTAACTTTCCTTCTTCATGGCGTGACGCCATAGTAGTACCAATACCGAAACCTGGACGTGATCATACTGATCCGTCCAACTATCGTCCGATTTCATTAACTAGCTGTGTTTGCAAGACCATGGAACGCATGATAAATAATCGACTTGTTTGGTACTTGGAAACAAATAACCTTATAACAGATATACAGTGTGGTTTCCGTAAAAACAGAAGTACTGTCGACCACTTAGTGCGACTGGAATCATTTGTTAAAAACGCACTAATTAATAAACAACACGCTGTGTCTATCTTTTTTTTTGAAAAAGCATATGACACAACCTGGAAATATGGCATTTTGAGAGATTTACATCACTTTGGCGAGGTCGTTTGCCTGAATTTATTGCCAACTTTTTAAGTAACAGACAATCCAAGGTCCGTGTGGGTTCTACCCTGTCGGATCATTACAATCAGGATCAGGGTGTTCCACAGGGCAGTATTTTGTCTGTCACTCTTTTTAGCA